>NC_139712.1:27345437-27690437 GCF_964188405.1 Protomyctophum parallelum | reverse complement strand
ATAAACGGCGTGCTACAGTATATGGGCTATTAGACGAGCGTCTAAAAATGGGATAAAAATAGACGTCTAAAACACGTCTAAAAATAGACGTGTTTTAGACGTCTATTTTTAGACGTTTTTTAGACATCTATTTTTAGACGTTTTTTATCCCATTTTTAGACGCACGTCTAATAGCCGGCTATTGCTCAGTGGGATGGTCAAAAATTATGAAAAACGAGGATTCAATTTTTTTTTTAATCAAAAAACGATGGGCTATAACCCATGTTTATTTGGGGGTTTTTTCAAATCCTCAAAAATTATGAAAAACGGCGTACTATAGTATGCCGTATGGTAGGGGCTGTAGCCCATGTTCAAAAATGATGAAAAACGAGGTTAAATCTTTTTTTCAAAAATTCAAAAAACGTCTAAAAATGGGATAAAAAACGTCTAAAAATAGACGTCTATTTTTAGACGGTTTTTATCCCATTTTTAGACGCACGTCTAATAGCTGTCTGTTAGCCTGAGCTAACGTGTTAGGTTTCTGGTCTAGAGGGGCGGGTCGCGGCTCAGATTTGCGCACGCCCTGATTGGATCTCATCGATCTGTCATTTGGAGCGACGCCCACCCGGAAGGGTTGACTCCCACTTTTAGACCGGAGCGGCCAATGCGTTCCTCCAGGCTTTCAATTTTTTGCACCAACAAAAATGAAAGCCTGGTACCGAGGCTAGCCGGCTATTGCTCAGTGGGATGGTCAAAAATGATGAAAAACGAGGATTCAATTTTTTTTCAAAAAAATAAAAAAACCATGGGCTATAACCCATGTTTTTTTTATTTTTAATTTTTTTTCAAATCCTCAAAAATGATGAAAAACGGCGTGCTATAGTATGCCGTACGGTAGGGGCTATAGCCCATGTTCAAAAATGATGAAAAACGAGGTTAAAAAAAATCTAAAATTCAAAAAACGATGGGCTATAACCCATGTTTTTTCATTTTTTTCAAATCCTCAAAAATGATGAAAAACGGCGTGCTATAGTATGCCGTACGGTATGGGCTATAGTCCATGGTAAAAAATGATGAAAAACGAGGTTATTATTTCAAAAAAATCTAAAAACGATGGGCTATAACCCATGTTTTTTTTATTTTTTATTCTTTTTTATATCCTCAAAAATGATGAAAAACGGCGTGCTATAGTATGCCGTACGGTAGGGGCTGTAGCCCATGTTCAAAAATGATGAAAAACGAGGTTAAATCTTTTTTTCAAAAATTCAAAAAACGATGGGCTATAACCCATGTTTTTTTATTTTTTTATTTTTTTTCAAATCCTCAAAAATGATGAAAAACGGCGTGTTATAGTATGCCGTACGATATGGGCTATAGCCCATGCTCCAAAATGATGAAAAATGAGGATAGAAAAAAAAATCAAAAAACGATGGGCTATAACCCATTGTTTTTTTCATTTTTTCCAAATCCTCAAAAATGATGAAAAGCGGCGTGCTATAGTATGCCGTACGATATGGGCTATAGCCCATGGTCCAAAATGATGAAAAACGAGGATAGAAAAAAAATTCAAAAATTCAAAAAACGATGGGCTATAACCCATCGTTTTTTTCATTTTTTCCAAATCCTCAAAAATGATGAAAAACGGCGTGCTATAGTATGCCGTACGATATGGGCTATAGCCCATGGTCCAAAATGATGACGTTCTCTACATACATAAAAGCATAGCGGTGTATGAGAATGGGTGTTACGGAGGATGAGAAACTAATGTTTCTCATCCTCTGCAACACCCATGATGATGTTTTGCTAACAACATAGAAGCCTACATTCTTACACATAGCAACCCCATTCTAGCCTACTTAGGTTCATCTTACGGTGGACATGTTTGCCTGAAAAGGAATATTTGAAATGTTTCATAGTTTTAGAAATAGGCCTATAGTGCTTTCAAATTTACAATGGGGCTCAATGGCAGACATTGGCACGTCAAAAATCACTTTCACCTAGAAACTCCATTCACACTTTTTATTATTCAGCTTACTGTGGAGACACATGCTGGAACTTTTTTCTTTGAAATGTTTTATAGTTTCTGAGTTATTTAACTTAAACGCCCAATGCATTCTCTATGGCAATAGCACAAACTTTGGCATGCTACTAGTCCTACAAATTTGAGACTTTTAACATGGGGCTCAATTTTTGACGTGCCAATGTCTGCCATTGAGCCCCATTGTACATTTGAAAGCACTATATTTCTAAAACTATGAAACATTTCAAAGATTCCTTTTCAGGCAAACATGTCCACCGTAAGATGAGCCTAAGTAGGCTAGAATGGGGTTGGTAGGTTTAAGTATGTAGGACTAGTAGCATGCCAAAGTTTGTGCTATTGCCATAGAGAATGCATGGGGCGTTTAAGTTAAATAGCTCAGAAACTACAAAACATTTCAAAGTAAAACGTTCCAGCATGTGTCTCCACAGTAAGCTGAATAATAAAAAGTGTGAATGGAGTTTCTAGGTGAAAGTGATTTTTTGATGTGCCAAAATCTGCCATTGAGCCCCATGTTAAAAGTCTCAAATTTCTAAAACTATGACACCTTTCAAAGATTCCTTTTCAGGCAAACATGTCCACCGTAAGGGTTGGTAGGTTTAAGTATGTAGGACATGCCAAAGTTTGTGCTATTGGCATTGAGAAATGAGAATGCATTGGGAGTTTAAGTTAAATAACTCAGAAACTACAAAACATTTCAAAGTAAAAAGTTCCAGCATGTGTCTCCACAGACGCTGAATTTTATAAAGTGTGAATGGAGTTTCTAGGTGAAAGTGCTTTTTTGACGTGCCAATGTCTGCCATTGAGCCCCATTGTAAATTTGAAAGCACTATACTTCTAAAACTATGAAACATTTAAAAGATTCCTTTTCAGGCAAACATGTCCACCGTATAGGATGAACCTAAGTAGGCTAGAATGGGGTTGCTAGGTGTAAGTATGTAGGACTATGCATTGGGCGTTTAAGTTAAATAACTCAGAAACTACAAAACATTTCCAAGTAAAAAGTTCCAGCATGTGTCTAACAGTAAGCTGAATTATAAAATGTGTGAATAGAGTTGAGACACCTCTTCCTCTCTCTCCTTGTATTAATATTTCAGACAGATCTGGATTTGAGTTTCGTATCCATCTCATTTTATTGTCCGAAACGACCGGGGGGCACTACTGCGCAAGGATGGTGGTCAACCAGCAGGATCAGGACATGTTAGTTAGTGGCATTAGGCTTGAACCTGCGAGTGGTTCACCACACCACGATGCCTAAACTTTGAGGTTATTTTCTTTACCAACTGCTCCATCACTACCAAGTCTGACTGAGTGAGATTTCTGGGCAGTTTTATCTTCTTCTTTCTCCAAAGTAAAGTTCCAGAGTAAAGACCAGAGTGGGATTTGAACCAACAACATCTGGATTATGTGTACAGCCACTTAACACACTGAGCTACCAGGCTCTCCGTATCCTGTCATGTTCTTTCATGTTTTCTCCTCTATTATCTGATTAACTTCCACAATAACCCTTAAATGCACTAAAGACACCGTTGATGCACTGCAGCAAACACCATTTAAATGCTCTGTACAAGTGTACATGATCCCAAGGCCCCATTTGAAAGGTCACACCAAGAGGAACAAATTACAACTTAAAATCACAGAGAGCTCTGTGGCACCCTTGTTAAGACATCCATGTGAGCCAGAGGTTGTGAGTTCAAATCCTGCTGAGTTTGTGCTACTTTCACTCTGCAGCATGTTTTGGAGAATAACATCCAGAAGAAAGCTGAGGAGATTCTCAGAGAGCATGGTGGCACTCTGTGATAAACTGCTGTCTATGTGAGCCACAGGTTGTGGGTTCAAGTCTTGCTGAGTTCCTTCTACTCTTCACTGTAGACCACATTTTGGAGAATAACACCCAGAAGAACAATGGAAAGCTGAGGAGATTCTCAGAGAGCATGGTGGCTCTCTGTGATAAGCTGCTGTCTATGTGAGACACAGGTCGTGGACTCGTGGGTTCAAGTTCAGCCCATACATAATTTCTACATTTTATAGCCCATGTTCTCGGAGTGATTTTCGTCTTTTTTTCAAATCCTCGTTTTTCATAATTTAACGCCGTTTCTCATCGTTTTTGTGGATTTAAAAAAAAAGACGAAATTAACCATGGGCGTTTTTATAATTTATAGCACATGGTCTCGGAAAGCATACTAGGCCATAGTATCCTGTTTTTCATCATTTTTGAGGATTTGAAAAAAAGACGAAAATAACTTTTTAGAAAAAGCACTATATTTTTAAAACTATGAAACATTTCAAAGATTCCTTTTCAGGCAAACATAAACTAAATAGGTTTTAATGGGGTTTATAAGTGCAAGTATGTAGGACTAGTAGCATGCCAAAGTTTGTGCTATTGCCATTGAGAATGCATTGGGCGTTTAATGAACTGGTGAGCATGTCCACATAAAAACATAATTTTAACAAATACTGTACACTTTTTTGAAAAAAGTTCTTCCTTATATTTTAGGGTGGGAAAGAAATCGCTGCACTCCATCTTTAATACATTAATCAACCAACATTTATGCTTTACCACATCAGTAATGCAACCTAAAACATTGAAGAAAAAAAGGCAAATTAAACAGTGCTACTTTCTGAAGTCATTTGGCTGGAGTAATAGTAAAAATAGATTTCAAGATCTTAAGCAGTGAAATTACATTTATCACAATTAATAACATTTGGTGAGAAGCATTAGAACTATACTATATAATACGATTTCAAAATTTAGATTTAGTTTGAATTTGATTAGATATATTTGTAACTGAAGCTGAAAAAACATGCAGGATTTCACTCTGAGGTACAAATATTTTTTCTATGGTGGAAAACCTTTAATATATAAGATTTTTGGAATTAGTGTTTTTGCTTATTTTACACAAGATATGCTGTATTATAACCTGGGGACACAAATGGCACTGAATACTAGGAATGACCCCATTATAGGTGAGGTGATAGTTGGACACCCATCATATAGAGAGGGTATGCGCGTGACATAATCATCATCATATCCAAAAGTTATGTGGGATCACCTACTGGCATAAAACTACTTTCTGGCATTGACAGCCCATACATCCAAACAGAAAAGTCCTATCCTATTGCATTAAACGATATTAAACTCACTTTGCCACTCACTTTATGCATGTCATTGTCCTCTATATCATGGTGAAGGAAACATGATTCTGTTGTTGGCAAGTTCACTACAATTATGCACCAATGCCCATCAAAGTACATTATTATGCATGTTGTCTGTCATGAAATGCGATATCTTACTGCCATCTAGTGGTACAAACAACAATGTCAAAGTTGCACAGCCAAAGTACCTCCCCTATTCGAGTTTATTAGGTGAGTTATGGAGCTAGGGTAGGGGTACGCATGTGGGCTAAATTATGGGGTAAAGGTGGACCAGTGGGATTCAACAGAAGTGGCAATACAGAAAGTAGGGACCAATTAATTGACATAACACCTACAATTGGGAGAAAAAGGGGTAAACAAATAATGGGCAACTCTACCTTGCCAACACCACAAAATACTATGATCTGGAGGGTCACTGTCTGTTAAGAATTTAAAGAACTAGGTCTAGACTTTAATCAAAAATAGACATTTATTTTGATGAAATAGAAAAGAGACAAGACCAGTGCTTGTATTGTTAAAAGATAGAAATTATTTTCTTGATAGGAAACTTTGATCATTTCTGTAGGAAAACAAGAGTTGTAACTAGGGCTATAGGCTACAACAGGACATGGAGATTAAAATATGGAGTTGTAACACCCTCTTTCCCATATAAAGTATTTAAAAGTAACTTGATTCACATGCTGGTACATGCAGCATGAGGGATAGTTACATGCAATGTGTATTGTGTACTGTACACATACACACACACAATATTCAATAACAGGCTAAACTTGGACTACATTTAGGACTATGGTTTTACGTCAGTACTATTCAACAGTCAGTATCTGGCCACATTTCAAGACAGTTATAGTGCATGTTATGATTGTCAGATAAATGTATATATAGTATACTGTACACAGCAAAACACACAAATAAAAATGCACTATAGCAGACTATACGTTATATACTGTAAATGTTACAGTATGATTGAAAAGCCACAGTCAGATTGAAAATAGGAGTGCTCGTTTTCGTGTGTGTTTGGGGGGGATGAATTATGATTCTGTCCCTATCGGGACATAACTTGACCGCACTGAGTCGAATGAAGGTGACTGCCTTCGCAACGCAACTCGCTCGCCTTAAGCTCACTCGGCGGTGCCTCTCGTAGCTCAAGTCACCTTCAGGTGGCGTGCCATTTTCACTGGTTTTCCAATTGTACTGTAACATACACTCATACTGTGTGTATGTATGTATGTATATATATATATATATATATATATATATATATATATATATATATATATACACACACACACACACACACACACACACACACACACACACACACACACACACACACACACACACACACACACTGCAGTGCTAGTGCAGTAAAAATACATTCATGGTCAAGAAAAGCACATGCTTTCAAGTAAGCACTGTTGCAAGAGAAGGAAAAACAAACAAGCAGTAGCATTAAAGGGGTGGTTCACCCCAAAAATGACTTATTTTCTATCAATTACACACCCCAATTTGTGATTGTGGAGTTTTTGATCACATTGTTACGCCAATAATTTGATGACTGGGTCATCGGTCAATAGGAGACTCCCAGAGACTCTGCCGGTCATCAAATTATTGGTTTAGGAAATGCGACAAAAAACTAATAATCTCCATGAATTCAAGGCTTTGTGGGGTGTGTAATATAAAATAAGTAATTTTTGGGCGGCTGAACAACTATACACTTATAATAGAGTAAAAGGGAAGCAAGAGTTTGGTCACAATAAATAGGATATCTTCCCCTGAACGTTACAGTAACAATGTAGTAGTGCAGATGTGCCATGGGTGTCTGTCAGTAAAGACAAGATAATTGTTCATCAAGGGTTTGCAATTCGTCACAGCTGCCTGAGTAACAGCATGTTCTTCCTTGTTACAGAACCAATTAAGGCTGTCTCGTGCCATTACCATCACAAACCAACAGCCTTCTTGGTCTATTAAAAATCACAGACATTAATGAAAATCTAAGCCCCAAGCAAAGGCCGCCTGTTGAAATTGCTGCGCCCAAATATTGAACTTGAAAAATGGTGTGATACTGCAAAAACAAAGTCGGACACACCAAACCAGCAGGGAAGATTCTGCATAATAAAGACTGCCCAGAGTCCACACTAACAAATCCAAAATATGCTTTCTCCACAAAAATAAACATACATACTTTGCATGTTCAGTAGGCTACGTTTCAAGAGGATATAAAATCTGCATGTTTACGATCAGGTAAGAAGCAGATTATTTAGTGTCCCCCTAGTGGCAGCTTGCAGGATCCATCAGACAGCGGAAGTGTCCAGTTAATCTGAAATCAAAAACAGATAAATTGTTAAAGGTCAATTCTTAGGTCATGACGGCCATTTAGCACTAAGCAGACAGATCTTTTGTTCTCACAAAGTGAGGCAGTTGGGGAAAGATGTACACTGTAGAGCATACAATTACATTACATCGCTTCTGCGGTTTAACCCATTACGACCTGAGGTCGATTCTACAACTCTGCCTTCTAAATCAGCAGTTCTCACACTTTCAAGATTTTTAAAAAATGTTACAAAATAGCAGATGTACAAGCTTGCATCGCAGTATGAACTGATGCGCTGTGAGCTTGTACATCTGCTATTTTATTAATAGCCAACGCAAAAATCTAAAATGACACAGGCGCCTTTCCAGTTGGTTAAATCATGATCAACAGGCTAAAAGTGCAGCCAGCTACCTTTAATATAAACTTTATTACAGGCTCGTGGCCCACAAGGTAAGACAGTACATCACATATACGAGAATACAAAAAAATGGGGAAAAAAATACAGTACATTTACCCAGCCCCACAGGTTACTACTTAAGCGAGGCACTCATGCCAGTGTCCTCTGATGGTAGAAGTGTACCTTACAGAACTACGGCCTGGGTCTGTCATCTGTCCAATGAGTCCATTCAGTGAGCGATCCAGCCTGCTCATGAACTTGAATATCAGGTTCCTCAACAGAGCCATGAACGTAGCGAGACCCAATGAACAGAAAAGCCCACTGGCTCTAGTGCTCCTGGGCTTTTTTAACAGGATTCTAACAGTCATTATAGGCTACTTGCAGTTTGCGTAAGCTCTCCTTCTTATACTTCACCCACAGTGGAGCTGTGTAGAGAGGGGTGCAATAAGCTCTAAAGAGGTTTACCTTAACATCCGTAGTACAATGATGAAAGTTACGGACCAGCATGTTGGCTTGTACATAATGCATTCTCCTCTGTCTAAACATGTCCTCGTCATCCTCTAAGGTATCTGTTATGATATGCCCAAGATATTTTGTAATTTTGGACACATTCATAATTTGACCAGACAGATGAAAGGCAGGAAACTTAAGTTCCAGATCTTCTTTAGTTCTACATATAAGTACCATGCTCTTCTTGGCATTATAGTGAATATCGAAGTCAATACCATAATTTGTGCATACATTGAGTAGCTGTTGGAACCCACTGCTACTAGGGTAAAGTATGGCAAGGTCATCCGCATACATAAAATGATTAATTAGGCTATCACCCATCATACAACCTGTTATGCACCCCCCCAGCTGCATTGACAGGACGTCCATATATAAATTGAAGAGGGCTGGGGATAAAATCCCCCCCTGCCTGACACCATTACCCACCAGAAAAGGGGTGGATAATGTGCTCCCCCATTTTACCTGCATTTTCTGGTTAGCATACCAGTAGACAAGAATGCGTATTAAGCAGCTTGGCATTGCATATTAAGCAGCTTAATCATACTAATATAGATTGAATGTTGAGTTCTGATATATGCAATCACACTTGAACTCTGCGAGTTAAGATCAATTCAATACATCACTCACTGACAGGAGGGTCCACCACTTGAGCCAGTGCAGCAGAGGAGATCTGTTTGGGCCGCGCCCCGAGCTCTCGCCCCTCCCTGGCTTGGCTCTGAGCAGTAGGGTTCTGATTCTGATCCAGGGTTCTCTTCTGTCGCTCCACCTCCTCCTCTGGGTTGTAGAGGCCGCACCCCTCCTCCGCCACCACCTTCTCCACTTTCTCCATTAACCTCCCCAGCTGGGGGTGCTCCCCGAAGATATAGTTATTGATGACAAAGTATCTCTTTTTACACTTCTCCAGCACCCACTGCAGGTCCTTGCCCTCCCTGCGGATGTACCTCTCGATGGAAATGTTCCTCAGCACCTCGGCCCAGGTGAACACCACGATCGTGTGCCTCCACACGCTCTCCCCAAACAGGCCCACGTGCTCCTCGATGCGAGCGCGGTCGACCTCCGAGAACATGCCCACCGGGATGACCAGCAAAAAGGCGTGGGGCCCCGGAGGACACATGGTGGGACCTTTCACTATCTCCTGCTGGTAGCAGGCGGGCGTGTCCTGGGAGGTGAACCAGCCCGGTGTGTCCACCACGATCACCCGTCTCCCCGCCACCTCGGTCTCTCGCTTCACCGAGAACTCTGCCGCTCGCTCCAAGCGGAACTCCTCGCGGCCCAGGATGGTGTTGCCGGTCAGGCTCTTCCCGGGCCACCTCCAGCCCAGCAGCACCAGTCGAAGCTCGGACAGATGGGTGGAGGCGACCGCCGGCTCCCGCTTCTCCTTCTCAGGGCCGGGCGTGCCATTTCCTGTCGTCCCTGTAGTGGCAAGTCAGGGTAGTAATGTGAATACAAAACACATAATGGGGGGAGGGAGGGGGCCTATATTCATTTGTGCACTTTACACCACTATCGTCTTGACTTTCCACCAGGAGTTGCTAAGTCTGGTTAAATACAATTGTATATATCCATGAGAGAGATAGTGAGTTCTCAAGTGGGGTTCGGGAACCCCCAGGGGTCCTTGAGAGGGTACCAGAGGTGGGGGTACCCAGGAACTTCTTAATAGTAGGCTATAGCATCATAATCATTTTAACCACTTCCATATTCCATATTCTATAGGTTGGCTATTCAAAAGTAGTGAAGCAATTAGTACATCTATTATTTTCTACACTAAAAATGTTTGGGAACCACTGATATAGGCCTACTGTAGTGTGTGTGTGTGTGTGTGTGTGTGTGTGTGTGTGTGTGTGTGTGTGTGTGTGTGTGTGTGTGTGTGTGTGTGTGTGTGTGTGTCCTCGTAATTGTAATACATAAATAAAACATGTTTTCGGATTTTCCTATGCACTGGTCTGGTACTGCTTTCCTGTCACAAACGTTCAGCATATCAACATAAAACAAGGTTCAGCCAGAACCGTTCAGCAGGTTATGTGTAGCAGGCAGCCTCTGTTGATAATATACAAGGATCAAGTTACATAAAGCGTTCAGTTCAGTCAAAGTCAGAGCAAGGTGAGCTTGTTCTGGACGTGTTTACGATCAGAACGTTAACGTTAATTCATCCTTGTGTGACATTTTGGCCTTGTAAACTTAAACCAGTGACACTGAACTGGCGTATGAAACGTGTCACATTCCCGGTAAAAGCGACGCTTCCTCACAAAGTAAAGTCCCGCGATCTCCCGTTGTTTCGCAACACTTGTTACTGGTTAAATAAATATAACTGTTTGTTTGAGAACTCACCGGTGGCTTCCTCCGGTGTATTCGTTTCCATTCTTGAGTTTATACTAGTTAAGACCAACTTGTATTATACTTTAGGGAAGAGACCTGGCCGGGACTAGGCAAGAATAAGAAAGAAACAGAAACAAGGACTTCCGGCTCTAGTTTCAAAAACAAAAGTGAGTCACTAAAGGGACATATGACGTCCGGTCTTGGACTTCAAAATAAAACTGTCTGATTATTTTATTTATTTATCCTTGGCTTGGATCAAGACGATCGTAGATATATTTTATCAAGCCTGCCTGACATTTTGCGATGCATTTGCGTATAGATACCGGTATGGCGTATGTCCTTGATTAGCATGATACATTTTAGGCCTGGCCAGGTCTAAAATGTAGGCTATGCTACCTAATTTCCAATAATAAAAATAATGATGTTCCGTCTGTTTGTATTTATATTATGAATATGCGGTGCTGACTGGCATTTCACTTTTACTCAAGTTCTCAAATTCTGCCCAAACCCAATACGACAATTTGGACTCAGGCCTAAAATATATGCTGATTACTGATTAGTCAGGCCGGACCGAGCCTCGGGCAAGAGCAGTTAGGGCCGGCCTCCTTAATTTTCAGGCCTGTTGAGAACTCACTCAGTGGCTAGCACCACTCAAAAATGAACATACCAGGAAACAATAAACAGCCCAAGTAGACCAATCATTCCAGATACTCCGGATTAGATTTCTCACATTCTGAAGTCAACATTAACCCCCTCCAAAGCATTCTCTGCTAGTGTCAAGTTTGCCCCAGTGGTGGATTTCCTGGTTTGTTGACATGCAGAGCAGATACAACTTGTTAGCCTGGAAACCTCCAGACACCATGATCTCTGCATATCAGTACACGCATGCCAAGGTTTTAAGTTTAACCCATGAAGTCCTGAGCTGATTCTACAAATCAGTGGTCAAGGATGTGTCATACCAAAGCCTACACAGGTTGTGCAAGGGGTGTGCTGTGATTGGCCAGTCGCTGTGATTGACAGCCTAAACAAACCTTAACCTCAGTAAAACTATACGTAAACCTACCTAAAAACTTAAGCAGGCATTTGAAATAGAAGCAAAAAAGAACAAATACAATGTAGACAGATTTTAGCAGGCAATCCAAAAAGCACAAACAAAAGCAGACATTTGCACAAATGAGGGGAGCAGGGCTGGGAGGCATACTTTGGTTAGACATATAGCATTGGTCTGACCGGATTAAGGTTGGTGAGGGGTGTGTTAAAACGACCAGATTAAGGTTGGTGAGGGGTGCGTTAAGGGTTGGGAGAGGGTTACGGTTAGGTTTAGGTGTGCTGCCCCGTGGCTAGGTTAGGCTAAGGAGAATAAATATGTTTTAAGCAGAGATTTAAAAGGTAATTATGGACTGGGCAGCTCTGATGTGAAGAGGCAAGGTATTCCAGAGCCTGGGGGCAGCTGCCGCAAAGGCCCGGTCACCCTTTGACCTTGGTCGCAATCACATCCAGCTTTAGCTGGTCGGCCGACCTCAAAGCCTAGGTGGGTTGTAATTAGAAATGAGGTCTGCAAGGGATGAGGGTGCTGACCCACTGCAAATTAAAAAAACATACATTAAAATCAATGCGGAATCCAGTCCTAGTGAGGTTAGGACTGGAGTGATGTGCTCTCGCTTCTTTGTTCCAGTGAGGAGACGGGCAGCGGCATTTTGGATCAGCTGTAAGCGACTGAGAAACGATTGGTCAATGCCGACATAGAGTAAAGGCTCATACATAGTCTGGATTTACGGTGGTTAGGTGACCACTGAACTACAACATGACGTCACGAGCCGCGGTGAAGAGCAAACCACCACCACCGCTCAAGCCCTTCTCTGTTTTTACTCACCACCGCTCAATGTTATTTCAGCTCCGGTGGTCAGCTCACCACCGGAGCGGTGGTCACCTCATCACCGAAAATCCAGACTATGAATAGGCCTTGAGTTGCAATAATCCAATCTAGATGAGATGAATGCGTGGATGACCCTCTCCAGGTCATTATGGGAGATATGTTTTCACTTTAGCTAGCAGTCGGGAGATGAAAAATGCTTTTTTGACGACCGAGCTGACCCGTTTGTCCAATTTAAAGGACCTATAACATAAAATTCTACTTTTTCCATTTATTTTGTGTTTTTGGGGGTTCCCATGTGTTTTCTATCCCCACAAATAACCAATTTTGAACAATCAGGCTTTCATATCATATGGGTGTTTTAATGGAAATTGCGCTCAGGAACAGCTCAACTGATTTTGACCTCATCTTGATGTCATCAATGTCACCCTACTTATATAATTCCTCCTCTTCTTCAGTCTTCAGTTCCAAATTTGCATTTCCACTTTGTTTACAATGTCCACCATTGTTGATTTTCCAAGCTGGCATGGAATGGAAACAAGCCTGGGTTTATCTAGCATCAGTATTATAATGACTCAAATATTAAATAATCTGCATATCAGCACCCCACCACCTCAGGACATTGTGGTACTGCAGCTAAAACTGCTTTCAAAGTCCAGAAAGAATTGACAAGGACTGGTTATATCAGAGTAGTGATTGAGGCTCAAACCATTAGAAATAGGTTTGAGGGACATAGACAATATGATATTAAATATTAAAAGCAGTTTTAAAATACATGTTATTTGCGCTTTAAAGGCTGAATCGCAGATGACACCAAGGTTTTTGACTGAGGAGTGGATGTAAGAATTGAGGAGATCTAGGATGTCGGTGGGAGGGGTGGGAGAGTCGAGGATGAAAATGATTTCTGTCTTGCTAGCGTTAAGATTGAGAACATTTGAGGCCATGAGGCAGTCCTGCAATAACTTTAATGGATTATAATCAATATTATTTTTGTTTGGTTTGAGTGAAAGAGGTAAATATATTTGAATATCATCAGCGGAATGAGATGTTGTGTTTAGTTATGATAAACCCTAGGGGCAATATGCACAGTAAAAACAGGATCGGGCCCAGGTATAAAGGTATAAACAGATCAAAATTAAAAAAATATATAGACCTACATAGCTTTTTTCTTTTTTTTAATGACTAACATTGTTAAACATGAATCATCAATCATATTAAAATATCACCCATGTCTTCATAAGGATTAGAATGACTGCTAGTAACATTTGAGGATGATGAAACAAACAATGGGAAGAACAAAATAGCATAGATAGAGCCTGACTCCTTCATGCATTCCCAGGCCTAACACAGAACAAGACACATGACAGTATGTGTGCATAAAAATACGTAAGAAAAAAAAATAAGTACTTCATATTTCCAATCAAAATAGCTAATAATGCAAAATGTGCGCTGTATCAGTTCTTAAGTTGCCCAGGCAGCGAGCATTTGCATGTCATCGTCATCTTCAACCACCTTCTTCTTGGATGCTGCAAATGGAGGCACAATTACATCATATTATATAAAATTGTTTATACACTATTGATTGTGCGTAATAATATATGGTAGGAAATCAGTTGCAAGTGGTTATGAGTGACAATGGCTGCCAATTTTGTTGATATTTAAAACTAGCCATTTCTAAGGGATCACATTCTAATATATATATTATAGTTGTTAATGGTTTAACCACTTAAAGACTAGTAAACTGGACCCGAGTTGGCTCTGTACATGGACCGTTTTTTCCCCATCTACACCAAAACGCTTATTTACAAGCTTGAGTAGATCTGCTTTTTTGTGGCTAATGTTCCACAGAATCCACACAGAATATGGATAAAAAAAAATGTCAACCTTTTTTTTAAGTTGAAAAGTGAAATTGTGTAATACTTACATGCACGCTGACTCGGTCGTGTGGAGGGGAGTTGGGAGGAGTGCGCACTGGGCAGCCTGCCCCTGTTCTTCATGTTCTCCTCAAACTCCTCCTGTTCCAACTCTGCTAGCTCTGCCAACAATTCATCCTAAAAAAAAGAAAATAATGAGCAGAAAGCCACAAGTTAATACTTTCTCAGATGCATTCTATGATTATAGATCAGTAACATGACATGTGTCATAGTAGGATCTGTGGTAACAAATGGATTTACAAAGAAAGGAGGAAAAACATAGATATGGGATTAATTCTGATCAATGACTAAAAATGTCATTACCTCATCAAATGTCTCGCCGAAAGGTCGGGAGATTGCATCATTGATCTCCTGAGCCACGTCCTGTTGCTCTGTGATATCCAGCATGAGGGAGTCTATCTTATCAATGTCCCTGAGAAAGAGACAGAGTAGAGAGTGAGTGGTAAGAACACACCGTTACTAATACATGCATTTTGGCTTCAAAGCAGGCACATACAGTTAACCATGATATCAGATAACACGGTATCATAACCAGGAAATTAAATTAGTTGATGTGGCATATGCGTTCCATACAGTACTAGGGTTGGGATGCGGAACTGAATCCAACATTAAGAACCAGAATGGGTTGGAAGTTGGAACAAACTTCATGTCTGTATTAATTATAATACCGGTGGTTCTCAAAAGTAAAGGACCACCATAACTCTGAGAGTGTACAAATGGAGTTACAGTCCCGTAGGTTTTCATTTGGAACCCCCTATCCTATAGGGAGAGCATAATGTTCATGTATATGCATTTTATCAATGAAAATGTCAATCAGCTTATCCAGTCATCTCAATTCTCCAAACATCTGGCCAGCTCGTTTGTGCTATCGGCATCTTTCTTTAGCACAACCCCACTAGGTGTGGAGATGTCCTTGTGATTGTCCTGTGTGTTGGTTTCCACAGTACGAGCTTGCTGGCAGGGAGTTTACGGTGTCGAAGGCCAGCTAGTGTCATTCTCCTGATTGTCATCTTCTCTGATACAATTGTGTCAAAAAGTGTCCAGGAGTCAGACAGACGTAAATCAAAACGGACTCAGAAAAGAAACAGATGCTGCACAAGACTACACAATTCCTAGATCGTATGAACCACTTGATCCGTACATATAGCCTAGAGTGAAGTAAATGGTAGCAGCACCAGAGTTCTTGTGCACGCCGTTAGTAGGCAGTAGACTACTAAAATATATTTTTTTAACATTTTAAAATGGAAGTCAGTTGTCTGATCACAAACCGTTACCAATTTTTGCCTATCACACCTAGTCATGTGGCGAAAAGATTTCACGTCAGTCGTATGTCTTGACTTCAAATCAACATCACAATTATTCTAAACTTTTGCTTCGATTACGATTGAGTTAGTTGATTATTTGGAAGGAGGTAGGGTCCGCACACCATTATTTTGGTAAAGGATTCATTGGCCCTGCACCCACTGTCGACATGCGTTTAAATAAGTATATGCTCCTTAGTTGATTATTTAAAAAAATATATATCCAAAAAAATCAGACCCGTCTGAAGTGAGTGGTGCTGTACTGTATTTGTGCTGTACTGTACTGTACAAGCTCTCCTCCCTGGCCTGTGTGTCTGTGTGTTAGGCTGCACAACAGTGACACTTGGTGGTGACAATATGCTATTTCCGTGCTCGGACACACACACACACACACACACTGTAGCTGTCTATAGGAGTGGTTGCACCACACAAAAAGTCTGTTACTGAATCTAAATGTATAAATTTTTATTGCCCAGTCGTACTTGGCCTACATTTTTTGGTGGACTTCCTTCATAGCCTTGGCAGCGAAGCCCATGTTCTTCAGAACCTCAGTGTTGGTGCTGGAATTCTCCAGTGCTTCTCTCTGGAACTCAATGGTGGAGAGGGTCCCGTCAATCTGGGTGAGCTGCTGCTCGAAACGCTTCTTCCTCTTCAGGGCCTGCAGAGCAGCTGAAACACCACAAAAACATTACATTACACAACAACAACAAAATGTTTGCCTTTTAGTTAGTTTGAAATTAAATCAACCGCACAATTATTTGTCATAATCTGCCCTGTGCACTTTTGGACTACAGGGTAGCGGTAGTTGGGCTTGACATTGACTTTTTGAGGCATTCACTTGCCATTCACTTGTCCGGGCACAAAAGTCACTTGTCCGGAGCACACACAAATACATTTTAAACTAGAAAAAGTGCCCTTCTGGGCACAGATCTCCACCAGGATAGGAATGTAGGACATTGCAGCTTGCCTTCATCTGGTGGTTGGATAAAAGGGCAACAAAAGTAAACTAGGGAGTTGGCATACAAAGTTATCCACAGATCCGTGCAGTTATAGGTAAAAACACTTTTCGGCCAGTTATAGCGCCACCTTGAGGCTGAGTTGAAAATTTCATGTGGCATTTCTTCCTCGGCCTAGTGGGAATGTGCGTGCACAATTTCACGGAAATCACACGATGTGTTCATGATTTGCAGCATTTTGTTTGAAACTGAGCACTCCTGTGAACTTTGGAAGCCAATCTTAACCAATCAGGATGGAGTCTGAGAAATCTGAAAGACCCGTTTCGTTGAATGGCTCTAGAGATACTGTGTACCAATTTGCGCGATGTTTGGACAAAATCTGTAGGTGTACTGTGCAAAAACTTGTTTTGCACAAAGCGGCCTCCTGGTGGCGCTATAACAGGCCGTTCTGGAAATTTTGGGGCAGAGGTTCATCGTTGGCATCCAGGGAGTGTGTGTGCAAAATTTGGCATCGACCGGGTTAACGGTGCCGGAGATTAGCTGCTCACGGACACACACACACACGGACGGACGGACACAGGGACGGACGGACGGAGTGCAAAACATACTCTCCCCCCATGCCTTCGGCCTGGTGGAGACAATCAACTAACTGTAAGAAAGTTGGGTTTTGGTGAATACATGTTTGAATATTCTCAGGTTACAAGTGAATAGCCCTAGAATGTCTGATCTTAAATACATTATATGTATTCCAATTTCACAGCCATAGATAGGTCCTATTCACACACGGGTAGCAGACTGACCTCGTCGGCCTTTAAACTTGTAGCACTGCGTGTGCACTCACCCAATAATAAATTCCTAAGACTAGTAGTAGTTTTGGGGAATAGTTTCATATTAATTAGAAAGTTCTGGCAGAAAATGTGTATTTTGTACTGTAAAATATCTGTTGTACACGGATGACATTCTCTCTGGTGAGGGGCCCGGAATGAATGTAGGACTGAACATATCAAACTTCCGTTATGCCTCGTACACACTCCCCGATATATGCTCCGATTATGCTGTCGGGGAGCATTTCTGGCGCTTGGCGAAAAAACCTCGATCTGATGCAAGATCATACTTTGATCGCCAAGTTTTTACGGCCTGTATTACAGCCAATGAGAGCACACTGCTCACAGCACTGCTGTCTATCTGTCTGTATTGATGATCAGATGATAAGATTCTTCATTCCGTCTGTAAATCCCAGTGTCGTACATATTGATATATTAGCCCAATATCGCTGCATTTCACTTGAATAATGTTGATAAAACCGCATCAGAATCAACAGTGCAGAGCAAACTTTTGGACCTTGTGCGCTGTGTGTGTGTATGCGCGGAGAGAGACAGAGTTATTTAATGAAACTCAAGATTATAACGTCCTGTCTCGCTATAGCGCAGCGCTATCACAAACATGTTGCCCTGTGTAGCCTGGCTATTCCTGTGTGTGGCGTGCACACAAAGAGAGAGAGTGTGGGTCCCGTCTCGTGCTTGTATCACGGCATCCTGCACGTGCGTGAGATGTCAACATGAATTGGAATAAAAAACAAATGATATAGCCTATATGTATCTGGGTCTGGATCGCATCTTGGTGAACTCTTGCCGTGTGTAATGCCTAGTCAGCGATCAATCGTTTAGTGTGAAAGCCACAAAGATAATATGACAGCCGATTTTCTTTTAAGACTCCTGTAGTGTGAAATACATAACGATCTGATGACTCGCAGACTCCTACAGTGTGTAAGGGCCATTAGGAAGCACAAATGTATGGGGCCCACAAAATAGGTGGTGTGATCCCCACGGCCCACACCAATCGCAACACACCTGTCAATTGTGTGCCGCATACGTTTGTGCTTTCCAAACACTGTTCCTTGTCCAGCTTTTCCTCTTGGAAAAGTGGCGATATTTTATTTTTTCTGCCAGAACTCTCAAATGGATATGAAACTAGAAGACAATATCTGACTCCAATCTTGGGAATTAAATACTGAGTTAGTTGTAAGAACTACTCACGCAGTTTGTACTGCGTGTGTAGTTTAAACAACGACGTGGTCAATCTGCTGTCTGTGACCACTGACTGTGTATGGCTGTGTATTTGGAACACATGAAATGTATACAAGATCACAGACATTCTAGCACTATTAACAATATTGGGAAGGTGATTATTAGGAAAGCCAGACAATAGTGCCAGACAATGTTGTTGGCTAATAGGAGTCACAGAAAACGTGAAATCAAGAGTAAGATTTATTACTTGTCCCGGACAAGCGGAAAAGCCATAATGTCAAGCCCTGCCTGCGGTAGCATAAGCTAGAACACTGCTTTCCAAACAGTAGGTCAGGACCCATTTGTGAGTCGCGGATGAATTTTCATGGGTTGCGTGTGAATTTAAGAACGAAGAAAAAACATTGCATGGATGCACCTGGGACGACGTATCCTCAGTGATGTATCCCAAGGTCATCTGGGTTTCGGGTCTCGCAACATCATAACCCTTACTCAGGTGACCCAGCCGGGGTGATCAAGTCCTGACTTACGTCCCAGTAGCAACCCACGATCAGTCCCATTAGGGAAAGACCAGGGCCACACAGTCGGTCGCACCCAAACTACTCTGTCGGGACTGGGAGGTCTGGCGTGTGGAAGGACTAGGCTCTGTGGGTTGACTCATGTCCAGGCCCCTCCGACGTCTCACCAGGTCTGCTCCTGCTCTCACCAGGCCCAGGACCTGTGCGTTGCACCAGACTCCCAGCACCAGACACTTAATTCAGCAGTGACGGATTATTGAGCCGCAATGGCCCCGCAGGCTCCACCTGCAGGGGAACGGTGGCAGGCTCCGTGGCTTGAATGGCCCTCCTAAAGGCCTTACCGTGGACTGTTGTTCCTAACCTTTGTCATTCATTTTAAAAGATTTTCTAAACATTTCCAAAGATTCACATATCGTCACAAGTTGACAACTAAATTATAGCATTCTTTTCATGCCATCCAAAACCGAGGGTCCCGAAAGGGGCAGGGACTGAGCTAGAATAATCATTTACTAGTTAATCTTTTGTATTCTACAACAGGTCGTTAAGAGGAAGCAATCTGAGCCTCCTAGCTGGTGGTTTTACCAGCACTGTTCACCACCTAATCAAAACAAAGAATTCAGCTGCTCTGTTCTCCCAGAGCGCTAGCAAACTCGGTGGCTAGGCTAGCTAGTTTCTTTGGACATTTGTGGTCGTAGTGACTACATCTGTCATTAAAAATATATATTTTTGTACTGTTGTAGAATAGCAATATTACACTCGAGGGTGTTGTTTAACGTGATTATTGCCACTTCAGTGATGCGGTAGGGGAACAAGACGAAGTAGAGTTCCGCAAGTCGTGGCAATAATCACGTTAAACAACACCCTCTTGTGTAATATTGCTTAAATAATAACCTAAAACTTCAAAGTAACACACACATATATACACACGCCCCTTTTCCATCTCGCCCCACTACTCTACCTAGCTGTAAATAACAAACATAATTCATGTTGGTGATTATATAAAAAGGTATTATCATATTAATTTATCATTGTTAAGTCATTGTTAGCTTTTCTGAAGTTTGGACATCGCTAGCCCTATAGGTTCCCTAATTGGTTATTAAGCCCTCCATGGGATGCAGATATACCCTCCGTTCATGGAGAGCGGCACGCCGCTTGAGTGTTGGCGAGATGTTTCAAAGATGCATAACACGGCTATAGGAGACAACGGAAACGTGGGCGGAATCGCATTAACCACCGATGCCGTTAAGTATTTTTAATCTTTTTTTAAAGTTTTGGCTTCTCTGAAATTCTCTCTTCCTCACTTCCCATGTCCCGCCTCCCACGACACAACAGCATTATAAACATCATGCATGCACGCGGTCGGCCAATCAGAGGCAGTAACTAGGACGTGCAGCTAGCCAGTCGCGGCTCGGGAGGCGGTACAATGGAAAGTTAAGAAATTGAGTAAGAGAGAATTTCAGAGAAGCCAAAACTGCCATGTCTCACCCTTTGAGTGTGACAGTCACGCAATTTAACCCTTTACCACGCACCACGCCACACATGCCATTTCACACGCATTATAATGATAAATAACAATTTTCTCTGCGGCTCCGCCGCGTAATAACGCACGCTCATGTGTGCGTCCTCACAAATGGTAAAATAGCCGATCTGCATGCAGCTTAGCCATGGTTCATGACTCTCGTATTCATACGAGAGTCATGAAGAAACTTCACCCTGTTTTTTGCGCTCGCTGCATTTACAAGATTTCCGTATATATAAACATTCAGATTTCAAATATAAAGTACTCACAATTTGTCCCACGGGTGTTAGTTAGTTGCAGCTCCAGCGATTAGAATTTCTGCATCCCGCGTTGTTTAATAAAAAGCATTTTTATCCGAGGTGTTATTTTGCCATTGGCTTTCAACTACCCGCCCCTATCGGTCGGGAGGAGGGTGGCACTCGGTGTGTGCGATATAGGTACGCTGACCGCCCTGCCAATACAGACTAATAGGCGAGTGCACTCCCGGTGTGCAACTGTGGATTTCCCAAACGAACCCCGTTTGAAAAAAGTAGCCGGGGAGCTCGGACAAAAATGCTTTTTATTAAACAACGCGGGACGCAGCAATTCTAATCGCTGGCGCTGCTACTAACTAACACCCGTGGGACACTTTGTGAGTACTTTATATTTGAAATCTGAATGTTTATATATACGGATATCTTGTAAATGCAGCGAGCGCAAAAAACAGGGCAAAGTTTCTGCATGACTGTCATGATAATCATCATGGCAGTCATGTTCCAGGGCTACATGCAGCTCTGATATATGCAGGAGGGTAAACAGTGGACCAAATCGTCAGCAGGGTCCCTGACTGTGTGACGCATGGAAATGAGCCATGTGAGTTTAACATCGCTTCGAAATATTTTTCATGGAAGACAATATAGCCCCCACAAGTTACAACAAGTGAGTAAGTGACCTGTGACTATCTCTTTTCTATACTGGTGTGTGGCGTCTCTTGCGTGATATGAGGAAGTGGAACGGTGCCATAGCCCGTGCACATTATAGGCGTGTGTGTGTGTGTGAGAAGTGAAGTGAAGGGGGAGGGGCCGCATCGCGACTTGTTTCTGTTCATAGAGAGAGAGCCCACAGATGTGTTTGAACTAAGAAAATGTAATAATAAGGAATTTTCCCACATTCCAGTTTTCTGACATATTCCCCAATTTCCACTGAGATTATGGGGTGAATTAATGTGGCCAGACCCATCTTCTCTTTCTGTCATAGTGACATTGTCCTGCATCAGATCATGTCCAAATCAGGTTCTCCAATCTCCAGTAGCCTCTTCAGCTTTTTGAAGATTTTTTGAGTGGTGCAACCACTCCCTTACTATGTGTGTGGCTGACTAGGTCTGAGCACTATGTGTGTGGCTTGCTGGCTGGCTGGGTCTGAGCACTATGTGTGTGGCTGGCTGGCTGGCTGGGTCTGAGTACTATGTGTGTGGCTTGCTGGGTCTGAGGAGCATATAGCCCTCCAAGCAGAACCCAATGCTACTGAAGTTTCTGACATTTGTTAGACCCAGTGCATTGGGTCCTATTCCAGCAGTATCCTGCCACCTGGTACGCGGACATACATAAAACATAAACAACGTGGATAACGCCTGTCTGCGCTCTTTGACGAATTTTTTTCGTGTGAGGGTTTCTGAATATGTGAAGTATAAGTACCCATACATGCCGCTGCGAATATCTCCTGTGGCGCGGAAGCCGTTAAGTATTTTTAATCTTTGTTTGACCGATTTGGTCGCTTTGATTCTTCTCTTCCTTCCTTGACACCTCATTGTACCGCCTATCTGGCTAGCTAGTGGCGCTATAGCTATGACAGAGCAGATCAGAGGCAGGGACGTAGCCGGCACAAGCCAACCGCACACCGGGAGGCGGTACAATAAACGGTAAACAAACAAGAAGAAATAAAGCGACCAAATCGGTCAAACAAAGATTAAAAATACTTAACGGCTTCCGCGCCACAGGAGATATTCGCAGCGGAATGTATAGGTACTTAAAGTTCCCGAATTCAGAATAACGCGAACAAAAAAAGGCCGTCAAACGCCGCAGATTCGATCTTAGAGAGCATGTTTATGTCCGCGTTCCAGAATTCCCATACGGAAATATAGTCATGAACAGGGACCCTACATAAAACTCATCAAAATTTCAGAAAAGCTTTATGTAGGGTTCCGAGAGGGGCTAAGGAGCATAGATAGATATCTTTTTCATTTCTACTTTAAGCATGAGGAGGCTGTCAGTGCAGGGAGAGCAGCTGGCATGGAGGTGAAGACATCAGTGTTAAGGTTAAATATCAACGTTAAAACGGGCCAAATCGACATAAAAAAAAGCCCATTTTTTTCGCCGCCGCCCTTCGGAACGGCGTCGAACACATTAAGACAATAGAGTCTCACTCTTGACATTTTCTGAAATATGGCAGCCCTGATAAATCTGTTGAAGGCTACTTTGTTGTTGTCTCTATGCTTTCAAATCTAACAAGCAGCACACACTGCAAAAGACAACACAGCCTGCCTTACCCCGTTTGTTTTTCATTCCATTCTTCTTGGCTACCATTATTTCTTGTTCTATTTTCTTCTCCAGGTAGTCCTGCTTCTTGGACAACATCTCCTCGGTTTCTCGCAGCCTGTGGATGGCCTCCTGTGGGGTCGGTCCCGTCCGCGACCGATTCTGTTTGGACCTCGAAGAACTACTGGATGAATGTGAATGTGAGCTGGAGGAGCTGCTCCCCTTGAACAATTTCGAGATTTTGCTCATTGTAAAGCCGTTTTTTGTTTTGGTACACACACACTCCCCGGGTCTACAGCCGCATTCACTACTTTAGACTATAAGTTAAGTTCTAACCGTCCAGCGTAGCAGCGTCAAAAACTTTGGTCGGTATCTCGGTAAGAAGTTGATCTTCCTGCCCAACGGCTTTCTACCTGCATTCAAAAGCAGACAGCCAGTGAACTTTCACAGAAAATTCACACCACCTGCCTGACGTCACGCTACGTGCCTTGAAGACCGACGCCCTCTGAACCAGCTCTGAGTCTGAACATCCTCCAGGTGACATCTCTCATCTCTGCTACTCTGTGCTACAGAGCCATTATAACAAACCTGGTTTATAAAACAAGAAATCAATAGGATAGGGATAAATATTTAAATCTGGTTCTGGCCCTCCTGCCTTTTGTATATATGTTTGATATACCACAACATGTAATGAAAAAAAGGACACCGCAGACATTTTACATGAACAAATGACACTAGGGGGCAGCATATCACTGTGCTCACTCACTTCAACTGTGACCAGATTATCTGTAATAGAGGCTGATTCTTCCTGATGCAACAGCAGAAACACATCTCCCAAATCCTTTAGCCCTCTAAGACCCAGCGTTGCTTATATTTAAATTAATTACTTAATTATTATTCTTTTTTTCTGTTCTTTTTTTAACCTAAACGTCATCAGTGATGTTCATTGCAATGCCATTTCAATGCCATTGGTCATGATATTTGCATATAAATACCCCCCACAGAGGCTGAAATTCACACAAATTAAAAATGTCTTTCAAACTTGATTTTTTGATCTTTTTTTTGTCTTAGTAGTACAAAGTAGTAGTAAGGTTGAAATCTATTTTTTGCAAGTAGAAATTAATCTCAGAGGGTTAGATTGTTTGTCTAAATTGTAGACACACAATATTGATTCTTGTTTCTGGCGCTACTCCTTTACGTTTTTATTTATTGGCATCATGCCATGTAATAAAAAATGTAAAATATTACAAATGAAACAACAACAACTAGAAAAAGTGCCCTTCTGGGCACAGGTCTCCACCAGGTTATCCACAGATCCGTGCAGTTAGAGGTAAAAACACTTTTCGGCCAGTTATAGCGCCACCTTGAGGCTGAGTTGAAATTGTTCATGTGGCATTTTGTCCTCGGCCTAGTGGGAATGTGGGTGCACAATTTCACGGAAATCACGCGATGTGTTCATGATTTGCAGCATTTTTTTTTAAACTGAGCACTCCTGTGAACTTTGGAAGGCAATCTTAACCAATCAGGATGGAGTGTGAGAAATATGAAAGACCGGTTTGGTTGAATGGCTCTAGAGAGACTGTGTACCAATTTGCGTGATGTTTGGACAAAATCTGTAGGTGTGCTGTGCAAAAACCTGTTTTGCACAAAGCGGCCTCCTGGTGGCGCTATAACAGGCCGTTCTGGAAAGTTTGGGGCAGAGGTTCATGGTTGGCATCCAGGGAGTGTGTGTGCAAAATTTGGCATCGACCGGGTTAACGGTGGCTGAGATTAGCTGGTCACGGACGGACACACGGACACACGGACGGACGGACGGAGTGCAAAACATACTCTCCCCATGCCTTCGGCTGGTGGAGACAATAACGAGTTTTCCCCAAAAAATAAAGAGACATATATACTGAGAATCAATCTAGACTCGAGTCAGCAGAGACGAAGAGTTCTTATAATTGTCACGGGGCCCGCGCACCCCCCGCCACAGCGGGAAAATCTCTTCTTGGCTGGTGGTGGTTTCATTGTGAACAAGTGAGCAGGGTAAAGTACTGTATGCATCTTTTATACCCTACCTGGCAGGCCAAAAGCCACCAGATTAGCCTTTTGGCTATAGAACGAATGAACAAATGCTATAGAACAAATGGCTATAGCACAAATGGCTATAGCACAAATGGATATAGAACAAATGGCTATAGCACAAATGGCTAGGCCTATAGCACAAATGGATATATAACAAATGGCTATAGCACAAATGGTTATAGCACAAAGGGCTATAGAACAAATGGCTATATAACAAATGGCTGTAGAACAAATGGCTATATAACAAATGGCTATAGAACAAATGGCTATAGCACAAATGGCTATAACACAAATGGCTAAAGAACAAATGGCTATAGAACAAATGGCTATAGAACAAATGGCTATAGCACAAATGGCTATAGCACAAATGGCTATAGAACAAATGGCTATAGCACAAATGGCTATAGAACAAATGGCTATATAACAAATGGCTGTAGAACAAATGGCTATATAACAAATGGCTATAGAACAAATGGCTATAGCACAAATGGCTATAACACAAATGGCTAAAGAACAAATGGCTATAGAACAAATGGCTATAGAACAAATGGCTATAGCACAAATGGCTATAACACAAATGGCTATAGCACAAATGGCTATAGCACAAATGGATTGGACTGACTCAGGGCACACACACACACACACAAGGCATGTGGAAAATAATCGATACGTATCGGAAAATTGATACAGATGTGCGTGATGCGAGTGCATCGGTTCAGTCACTGTGTATCATATACAATTGACGGGTGAAATCGCGATGCATCGTTTGCGGAGTGTCTATCTGTAAAAGTAGTACAGTACAGTACAGTATGAATAGTACTGTACAGTACGGTACAGTACAAACACTGCTACCCATCTGCATTTACACCCTATCTCCATGTGCAAAAAAAGAACACTCATTACTCACACCAACACCTTCCTTGCTCACTACAATTAGCAGTGCAACATTGCAAGGGTGACAACGTCACGAGGGAGCCAACGACATGTGGCGCTAAAAGCGAGAGTTTCTAGTTATTTCAATAAAGATCATTACATATCCTTCCGATTGTGGAATCTCACTTGTATGAAACAGTGACAACATGAACTTATAAAACAGTTAGAATTATGAAAATAGGGGAAAGAATGATGAAAATAAAATATAAATAAAGAAATATCAGTGACCACTGTGTGGGATTCAATCTGTCTTCGCAATGAACCCAAAAAACCTGTAGAGCTATGCTCTACCTTTGAGGCGCTGATGGCTGCCGGCCTGCCGTAGGAAATTATATGCATTTGATCTCATGTGTTTCTGTCCAGGTGTGAATGTTGGGAACAGCATAGCCAGACATGACTGTTAACTTGTGACCCGTGGTTTTCTAACAAATATAAGCACTGATCAATGAATCAATGAATGATCAACTGATCAATGAATAGCTGTAGAAACATGTCAATGATGTTGGTATAGTCACACCACGGAACACAAATTCTGACAAAGTCTGACAAATGCAGAATGCGGAAAACATACTTTAATGTGAGTTTTCGCATTTTCCCCATTCATATCCATGGGGAAATGTAATGCACGAATAAATTAATATCAATTAAACTATACAACATTATCTTAGCAATGAGCAAGCAAACATGAAACAAACAATGGGAAGAAGAAAATAGCATAGATAGAGCCATATATTGAATCCTTCATGCATTCCTGGGCCTACCACAGAACAAGACACATGACAGTATGTGTGCATAAAAAAGAAAGTACTTCATATTTACCATCAAAATGGCTAATAATACAAAATGTGTGCTGTATCAATCTGAATCAATTCACATTATTGTACTTAAGTTGCCCAGGAAGCGAGCATTTGCATGTCATCGTCATCTTCAACCACCTTCTTCTTGGATGCTGCAAATGGAGGAGGCACAATAGAGGGTATGCACAGGCATAAAGTGAATTGCATATCGAGTGGCAAAGTGAGTTAAATGTTGTTTAACGTCATTTAATGATTGTTTGGATGTATGGACTGTCGGGTATGATGATGATGTCACACGCATACTCTCTATTACTGTACATCATATTATATACAATTGTTTATACACTATTGTTTGGGAATAATATTATATGGTAGGAAATCATTATCATTGGTTATGAGTGACAATGGCTGCCAATTTAGTTGACATTTAAAACTAGCCATTTCTAAGGGCTCACATACTATTCCATTCAACCCTCTAGTCTAGACTTAGTAAACTGGACCCGAGTTGGCTCTGTACATCGGCCACTTTTTTCTACAAAAACTACGTACAAGCTTGAGTAGATCTGCTTTTCTTGGGCTAATGTTCCACAAAATCCACACAGAATATGGATGCCGGGGTTCAAATTGTTGTTTATTTAAAGTTGAAAAGTGAAATTGTGTAATACTTACATGCACGCTGACTCGGTCGTGTGGAGGGGAGTTGGGAGGAGTGCTCACTGGGCAGCCTGCCCCTGTTCTTCATGCTCTCCTCAAACTCCTCCTGTTCCAACTCTGCTAGCTCTTCCAACAGCTCATCCTAAAAAAAAGAAAATAATGAGCAGAAAGCCACAAGTTAATACTTTCTCAGATGCATTCTATGATTATAGATCATTAACATGACATGTGCCATAGTAGGATCTGTGGTAACAAATGGATTTACAAAGAAAGGAGGAAAAACATAGATATGGGATTCATTTTGATCAATGACTAAAAATGTCATTACCTCATCAAATGTCTCGCCGAAAGGTCGGGAGATTGCATCACTGATCTCCTGAGCCACTTCCTGTTGCTCTGTGATATCCTCTCTGATGGATTCTATCTTATCAATGTCCCTGAGAAAGAGAGAGTAGAGAGTGAGTGGTAAGAACACACTGTTACTAATACATGCGTTTTGTCTTCAAAGCAGGCACATAGAGTTAACCATATAGTTTTAGATAGATAGATTTTATTTTGGTTAATAAAAGGAGTACATACAGACTACACTAAGCAGAGTATAGTGTCAGATTTAGATTCCATGAAAAAAATTAAATAAAATAAACTATAAAGTTCTGGCCATAGATTCTGAGAAAAATAAATCTAAGCAGGGCTTAGATTTGGCCTATATAGTAATAATAATAATAATAATACTTATTATAATAATAAGAGTTAATATATAGTTAATATATAATTAATATATAGTTAACTATATAGAAGTGTCTATTTGTACGTCTCTAAATGTTTTGATGCATTGAACATGGTGGACCCTCTTGTAAACAAGTGTAATGCTTAATTGGGTCGTCCACTCACAGTCCACTCACAAGACTGTTAGTCTTTGTATTGAGTTTGTGCTTGAAATGTACTGTAATTCTGCAAACTGTTAATAAATATTTCAATCAATCAATCAATCAAACCATGATATCAGATCACACGGTATCATATTAGGAAATTAAATTAGTTGATGACTGTGGCATGTTCCATTATGCATTCCATACAGTACTAGGGTTGGGATCCGGAACCGGAGGAACTGAATCCAACATTAAGGAACCAGAATCGGTTGGAAGTTGGAACCGACTTCATGTCTGTTATATAATTATAATACCGGTGGTTCTCAAAAGTAAAGGACCACCATAACTCTGAGAGTGTACAAATGGAGTTACAGTCCCGTAAGGTTTCATTTGGAACCCCCTATCCTATTAGCCTCGGTCCCATGAGGCTTACTCATCTGCAAAGAGAAAAGCCTGGGCACAACCTAAGGCAGAGACGGTATCGGCGGGTCGGAACATCCGTCAAATGTATTTCAAATTTGTAAAGCGTCAACGTCATTTCCTTGAGCGGTACTTCCGCCCAAATCCTGCAACTGCCGACAAAAACAAATTATACCGTCTACAGAGTAGGTCTTGCCCAGCGTTAGCCATGGTTCACATTTACTTCACGAGCATGGCTTAACTTCCGCCTGTGTTACGCGATCGCTACATTTACTGTGAAAACGTGTACATAAACATTCCGATTTAAAATATAAAGTACTCAACACGTGGGCCATGGGTGTTAGAAATGTGCTTGTAAAGCGATTAGCATTTATGCATATTGCGTTGTTTAATAAAAGGCATTTTTATCCGAGCTGTTTTTTTGCCATAGGCTTTCAACCACGTGCCCCTATCGGTGGGGAAGGAGTGTTTCACTCTGAAACACTGGGTGTGTTCTATATACGCATGCTGACCGGACTGCCAATACAAACTAATAGGTGAGTTTTCCGAACACACCCCGTTTGAAAGAAATAGCCGGGGCGCTCGGATAAAAATGCCTTTTTATTAAACAACGTGGAATGCAGCAATGATCGACAAGCTCACAACGCGCTACCAATTCTTGCCTATCACACCTAGTCATGTGGTGAAAAGATAGTCGTATGTCTGACTTCAAATCAACATCACAATTATTTTAAACTTTTGCCTCGATTACGATTAATGAATGTCTCATAAAAAAAGAAAAATTGTAGCAGATCTATGAGCTCACAACGCGATGCATTGTAAACTTGTACAGCGGCTATTTTCACAATTTGTACTATTTTCACCACTGTACAAAAATGGTGGTTAATCAAAGATCAGACTAATTGAGTTAGTTTATTATTTAAAAATATATATATCCAAAAAAACTATAATATAAGTCTGTTATTGAATCTAAAAATTATTTAATCTAAATATATATAATTTTTTATTGCCCAGTGGTACTTAGCCTACATTTTTTGGTTGGCTTCCTTCATAGCCTTGGCAGCGAAGCCCATGTTCTTCAGAACCTCAGTGTTGGTGCTGGAATTCTCCAGTGCTTCTCTCTGGAACTCAATGGTGGAGAGGGTCCCGTCAATCTGGGTGAGCTGCTGCTCGAAACGCTTCTTCCTCTTCAGGGCCTGCAGAGCATCTGAAACAAAAACATTACATTACACAAAAAATAAATGTTTGCCGTTTGTTTGAAATCCAAATTAAATCAACCCCATGATTATTTGTCATAATCTGCCCTGTGCCATTTTGCTAACACTCAACAACTTCAATGCTTAAGTCAGGACCCATTTGTGGGTCACAGATCCATTTCCATGGGTTACGAGTGAATATACCTTCATGTTTTTGTTTCCTAACGTTTGTCAATTATTCCAGGGAGGGCGAGATCCGGTATAGCGACCAACGACCAGGTCGCGACTAGTTTCTTATTGGTCACGACCAGAAGCTATATGTCGCAACCAGGTCGCAACTAGTAAGCAACTAGTCCTGACTAGTAAGAAACTAGTCACGTCCGGATCTCACCGTCCGGATCTCGCCGTCTCTCAATTATTATTTTAAAAGATCTTCTAAGGATTTCCAGAAGATCACATATAATAAGATTCACATATTTTCACGAGTTGACAACACAATTCTTAGCCTCTTGGCTACCTCTGATATTTGATTTATTTGCAACAGTAATCTGTTCATGTTATATACCAAATATGTATTCCTTGACCAAAATAAGCTCTGAGACCATGTATTCTGAGACCATGTATTCTGCATCATTTCTAGGTCAAACCATTAAAAATTCACCCTGGCCAAATTTGTTAACCCTCCTAGTCCTAGATGACAAATCCATTGAGAACCAGACCTTTAATTGCTCTCCACGGTCACGGAAGTGCCATAAATGACCCAAATATAGCCCAGACAACTTTACAGGCGTTGTTCAGGCTCAACTCATCTAACTTAAGATAGCATTTTATGTAGACATAGCACTATAGTAGGCCTATTATGCATAGTTTCAATATATAGATATCAATATCATAATCCCGTACATGATGACGATTTTTATGTATATGATGTATTACCATGTTTTTGTTCTTACTTACTGTAAATCGCTCTGGATTAAGACTAAGAGTGTCTGCTAAATGCCTAAATTGTAAATTGTTTTGTAATATTAAATAACCTAAATCTTCAAAGTAACTAGAAAGTTTTAAAAATTAAGTAGCCTATACACTAGCCCTCCAAGCAGAACCCAATGCTACTGAAGTTTCTGACATTTGTTAGACCCAGTGCATTGGGTCCTGTTGCATCAGTATCCTGCCACCTGGTACGCGGACATTCATAAAACATTAACAACATGGATAACGCCTATCTGCGCTCTTTGACGACATTTTTTCGTGTGAGGGTTTCTGAATATGTGAAGTATAAGTACCCATACATGCCGCTGCGAATATCTCCTGTGGCGCGGAAGCCGTTAAGTATTTTTAATCTTTGTTTGACCGATTTGGTTGCTTTGATTCTTCTCTTCCTTCCTTGTTTATTGACACCTCATTGTACCGCCTATCTGGCTAGCTAGTGGCGCTATAGCTATGACACAGCAGATCAGAGGCAGGGACGTAGCCGACACAAGCCAACCGCACACCGGGAGGCGGTACAATAAACGGTAAACAAACAAGAAGAAATAAAGCGACCAAATCGGTCAAACAAAGTTCGCAGCGGGATGTAAAGGTACTTAAAGTTCCTGAATTCAGAATAACTCAAGCAAAAAAAGGCCGTCACACGCCGCAGATACGAGCTTAGAGAGCATGTTTACGTCTGCGTTCCAGAATTCCCATACGAAAATATAGTCATGAACAGGGACCCTACATAAAACACATCAAAATTTCAGAAAAGCTTTATGTAGGGTTCCGAGAGGGGCTACCTATACACTTGCTCCTTGGCTTATGTGGGACGACTTCTATGCACTGTGTAGCGTCTCTACACTAATTTTATGTGTCTGCTCTGCGCAAACACACTGCAAAAGACAACACAGCCTACATACCCCGTTTGTATTTCATGCCATTCTTCTTTGCTACCATTATTTCTTCTTCTATTTTCTTCTCCAGGTAGGCCTGCTTCTTGGACAGCATCTCCTCGGTTTCTCGCAGCCTGTGGATTGCCTCCTGTGGGGTCGGACTCGATCCCGATCGCGACCAATCGAACAATTTCGATATTTTGCTCATTGTAAAGCCGTTTTTTGTTTTGGTACACACACTGCCCGGGTCTACAGCTGCATTCACTACTTTTTAGACGATAAGCTAACCGCAGGGTCAAAACTTTGGTCGGTATCTCAGTAAGAAGTTGATCTTCCTGCCCAACGGCTTTCTACCCTCTATCCTTTTATTACAGTCTATGCTTTCTACCTGCATTAAAAAGCAGACATAGCCAGTGAACTTTCACACCACCTGCATGACGTACTCTACGTGCCTTGAAGACTGACGCCCTTTGAACCTCCAGGTGACATGTGACATCTCTGGTACTCTGTGCTACACAGAGCCATATATACATCAAGACATGGCTCCATAGAGTAAGACATGGATCTGGTGCTACAAACCTGGTTTATGGCAGCACACGGCTGCCATCTCGTCAGCAAGGTGCTAACTAGGTGCAACTTCCCATAGACAGACAGCCCATGTCCAAACAGAAAAGTCTGAGACAGAGCAGATCAGACTCAGAGGCAGGAACGTAGGGTCGCGCAGATAGCCACTCTAGGTGCGGGAGCCCGGAGGCGGTACAATGGGAAGTCAATAAGGAAGCAAGGTAGGAAGAGAGAATTTCAGAGCATCCAAAACGGTCAAACAAAGTTAAAAAATTTAAAATACTTAACGGCTTCTGCGCCAAATGAAAATTCTCTCACGTTTCTGTTGTCTCCTATAGCCGATATATGCTTCTTTTGAAACATCTCACCACCACGAAAAGGCCGCAGCCCAATGCTCCTTTGGAGCAATGGTCCGTCGGATCATAGGGTGCTTCCCAAGGGGCCAGCTATGCACTCCAATGTTGAAGCGCTGGGCCCTAGTGGTAAGAGGAAGGACTGCAGGCGGACCCGTGGATTCTTGACGAGGAAACCCCGTGCAACCGAGCGCCCAATGTTAAAGCCCAGCTGCACTTCCCCATTTGGACACCACAATTTGTGTCCAAATGCTGAATCAGCGAAAAAATGCGGAAATAGACGGTCCTTCCGGCAGCCTTCCGGGTGCTTCAAAACGCCACTGAGCAACTTCCACTGACATGAATAGCGGAGGGGGCGGAGCTTCGCGCCAGTTCAGTCTCTATCCTTTTAATACTCTATGGGTGCTTCCCGCAGCACGGCCAGCACGGAGGGTATGTACATCTGTATACCATATCGCGTGGAATAAATGCATAGGGACCCTACGTAAAGTAACATCCAAATTTCAGAAAACTTTACGGTGGGTGCCGAGAGGGGCTAGCCTTCGGCCTGGTGGTGGTGGAGACAATTAATTAATTTATCAGAAATACGCCTGTCTGACTCTGTCATATGCAGTTTTCTCTTTCACCTAAATATTTCAAGACTGTATTTGGTCTAATCTTTCTTTCTTTCTTTCTTTCTTTCTTACTGGGGGGCAGCCATAGAGTAAGGGGCAGCATATATCTATGGGGGGCAGAGCCTTTGATTGATTGATTGAAATATTTATTAACAGTTTGTAGAATTTACAGTACATTTAAGCACAAACTCAATACTGTTAACTGTGAGTGGACGTCGTCCACCTTGTTCAATTCATTAAAAAAAGAAACGACAGGTAGGTAGGCCTACTGGGGGTCCCCAGACGACCCAATTAAGCATTACACTTGTTTACAACAGGGTCCACATTGTTCAATTCAGCCAAAGGAGGGGCGGGGCAAGTCACGTGATATATGACTCGTCGGGTCAAAGTTGATGTTGACATTCATTCAGAATCATCATGGCTGAAATAGACATCGGGAGTCATTGCCAAATCGATACATGTAATCAACAAGGTTTGTGTCGAAAGTGTCGAATACAAATGTCCATTTGACCAGTTAATCGCGATCACTTAATCTAATTGTCAGAGTCGTTTTGTCAATGTTGGCTATCACGGTGGCTAACGCTAAATTCTGAGGCTTAGCACCGAGTAGCCATGGTTCACATGACGCTCATACTTCATGATAATCATGACAGTCATGTTTCAGGGCTAAGCACCGAGTTGTTTAATCTTAGTACCATCTCACTGTTAGATGGTTTAGGCTTAAAATGTAAACTGTCACTGATAAAGAACTTGCTGCGTTAGATAGCTACTGTTCATTATAGTTGAGCATGGTGGACCCTAGCCCTACAAGCAGAACCCAATGCTACTGAAGTTTCTGACATTTTTGAGACCCAGATACGTAAAGTGACATCCAAATTTCAGAAAAGCTTTACGGAGGGTTCCGAGAGGGGCTAGGTGGACCCTATTGTAAACAAGTGTAATTCTTTATGCCTGGTGTCGTCCACAGTTAACAGTTTTGTATTGAGTCGTGCTTGAAATGTACTGTAATTCTCCAAACTGTTAATAAATAATCTAAACACGCTATAGCAGGGGTAGACCCATGTACCTGTCTAATTGGCCCTGGCACAAGGGGGTTTGATCACTCACTGGCATATAAAGTGTTAGCCCTCCAAGCAGAACCCAATGCTACTGAAGTTTCTGACATTTGTTAGACCCAGTGCATTGGGTCCTGTTGCATCAGTACCATGCCACCTGGTACGCGGACATACATAAAACATAAACAACATGGATAACGCCTGTCTGCGCTCTTTGATGAATTTTTTTCGTGTGAGGGTTTCTGAATATGTGAAGTATAAGTACCCATACATGCCGCTGCGAATATCTCCTGTGGCGCGGAAGCCGTTAAGTATTTTTAATCTTTGTTTGACCGATTTGGTCGCTTTGATTCTTGTTTATTGACACCTCATTGTACCGCCTATCTGGCTAGCTAGTGGCGCTATAGCTATGACAGAGCAGATCAGAGGCAGGGACGTAGCCGGCACAAGTCAACCGCACACCGGGAGGCGGTACAATAAACGGTAAACAAACAAGAAGAAATAAAGCGACCAAATCGGTCAAACAAAAAAATACTTAACGGCTTCCGCGCCACAGGAGATATTCGCAGCGGGATGTATAGGTACTTAAAGTTCCCGAATTCAGAATAACTTAAACTAAAAAAGGCCGTCAAACGCCGCAGATTCGATCTTAGAGAGCATGTTTATCATCCGCGTTCCAGAATTCCCATACGAAAATATAGTCATGAGCAGGGACCCTACATAAAACTCATCAAAATTTCAGAAAAGCTTTATGTAGGGTTCCGAGAGGGGCTAATAAAGTGTGTGAGAGGGGATTACAAATTCTACATTCATTCAAACTAAATGGGGAGGGAGTCTGGGAGATGGGTGTCTTATTGCAATGTCCTGATGTGAAAGAAAAATATTTCTAAAGCTATATGGACAGCCTATGGACAATCAAAATCTGTTGGAAATATATATATTTTTAAAGATATATATTTTTTGGGCTTTATCTGCCTTTATTGACATGGTGGCACACTGATTATCAAGAAAATAAAGATATGGCACTACATGTCAAAAAGGTTGCGGACGCCTGTGCTATAGCATTAAATAAAGTTTAATGTCAACTGCATATCAGGTGTATTATTAATTAATCATCATTTTGAACTTGCCCTTTATAGTGTCAGACGTATAACGTATTTTCCTTCTTCCAATAGATTTCCTGCCTTTTGTATGTGCTTCATGTAGTGGCATGTTCTGGTAAGATTAATTCATCCCATCCCATACCATACATCATTTAACCACTTTATCAATGATATTTGGGTGTTTGTGTTCCTGTACTGTGTATCAAATGTCCACGCTACCTTCTTTTACAGTCTTGAGCACAGAAGCAGAGCATCCCATTCATGTCCAGAGGTAGGCTGGCTATAGTGCACTCAAATGTGTAGTAACCTCTAAACAAACTAACACAAATACATGTTGTTGTGCTGCACGATTTTTTATCAAATGTGAATCTATTCTCCACAAGAATTGAGATCACGATTCTCACACGATTCTATTTTTTTCAATTAAAATATTTATTGTCTTTAGTCTGTAATTTTGATCTAAAAGCTCACAATGCGATGTGACACGTAAATTGCATCGCTCACGAGAGCGGTGTGTATTATTCTTTTTAATAATACAAAGGAATAGTTTTGGACATGGATAACTCAGGATGAGGTTCCACCCAACAGCGGCAAGAGCATTTGTCACCTTTGGAATGAATTTGCCTTTGGCCTATACATATACGTTTTTGCACATAATATCAATATTGTATATTCATTATACAGGTGTCGGTGCAAAGGGAGTGTCAGACATCGGGCGGCAGTTCAAGTTATCCATGTTCATTTCAAGACTGCAAGGGAAAAGAACTGTTACCAGTTATTTGCCCACAGTGTGAAAATCATTTCTGTTTGGCGTAGGTTCACACTCTTCTTTAAGCCAATGTTATTTGTACACTACTATACATATTGTTGTATGAAGCCTCTCAATTCAGTGATTCAAACTGTAGTGTGTAACCTATTTCAATGCACCCATTTCTCCTGTGACACTGCTTGTTTTATTTTACAGCCATCGGCATCAAGATGATCACAAGTGTGTGAAACTGGAGACACCCAAGCCTCGAATGGCTGCCACCAAAGCGCTAGTGCAAAGGATTGTGGGTCTGTGACAATTTTGACAACCTAAGGCTAAAGCCAAATTCCAATTCCCCAAATCTCGGCCTATCCTATTTATTTCTTGTTTTATAAACCAGGTTTGTAGCAGCAGAGCCATGTCTTACTCTATATCTGAATTCCAATACCCCAAATCTCAGCCACCCACTCACTCACACTCTGTCACTCCAGCATGGTGGTGTTACGGTTAAATTGGTGACCATCATGGACTTCATATATCGTAACACTGCCAAGCTGGAGTGACCCATAGAGTATGGACCGATTCTATAACGGGTCTACGTATTTCCTGTAGGCAGAGACAACACATCTGCGGTTTCCCCGCACCAAGCTTCTACTACAGTGAATGGAAAAGTGGCTGATGTTAGTCTGCCTCAAACGTAACACTAACATTACAAAGATGCCCAGAACATCGGGATGAACCTGTGTAGTTTATGGCTGCTCCAACAGTAGTGGCAACATTAAAAAAAAACGTAATGTCAAACTAGAAAAAGTGCCCTTCCGGGCACAGGTCTCCACCAGGTTATCCACAGATCCGTGCAGTTAGAGGTAAAAACACTTTTCGGCCAGTTATAGCGCCACCTTGAGGCTGAGTTGAAATTGTTCATGTGGCATTTCGTCCTCGGCCTAGTGGGAATGTGGGTGCACAATTTCACGGAAATCACGCGATGTGTTCATGATTTGCAGCATTTTGTTTGAAACTGAGCACTCCTGTGAACTTTGGAAGCCAATCTTAACCAATCAGGATGGAGTGTGATAAATCTGAAAGACCCGTTTCGTTGAATGGCTCTAGAGAGACTGTGTACCAATTTGCGTGATGTTTGGACAAAATCTGTAGGTGTACTGTGCAAAAACTTGTTTTGCACAAAGCGGCCTCTTGGTGGCGCTATAACAGGCCGTTCTGGAAAGTTTGGGGCAGAGGTTCATCGTTGGCATCCAGGGAGTGTGTGTGCAAAATTTGGCATCGACCGGGTTAACGGTGAAGTTTTTGCACAAAGCGGCCTCTTGGTGGCGCTATAACAGGCCGTTCTGGAAAGTTTGGGGCAGAGGTTCATCGTTGGCATCCAGGGAGTGTGTGTGCAAAATTTGGCATCGACCGGGTTAACGGTGGCCGAGATTAGCTGGTCACGGACACACGGACACACAAACGGACGGACGGAGTGCAAAACATACTCTCCCCACATGCCTTCGGCCTGGTGGAGACAAATATCTACTGCCTGTGGCTGAGACCAGAGCCATTGAGTAATGGTTGAGACAAAGCAGTGAAAGGTCCTGAAAGATACAATACCCAATCTTTCTGTTTTAGGAACACAAGGCTGCTGTACTTTATACCTCATACTAAGCATTAAAGTATGAGGTATAAAGTACAGCAGCTTACCACTAGGGCCCAGTGCTTCAACGTTGGAGAGCCTCACTGGGGCCTTGGGAGTGACTGAGTGTGAGTGAGCGATTGACCGATATTTGGGGTATTGGAATGGAATTATGTGCCATGTCTATTGCCTACATGTCACTACATGTTTCTCATGCCATTCTTTCTTTATCCACACGGGAGCAGTATAGAACACTGCTCTGTATCACTACTCTGTACTACTTTAGTCTGGAACAATAGTCCAATACTCCAATTATATTTGTTTGGTTGACTTATTTTTTTCCTCCCCTCTTAAGAGTCAAAGTCGGCACCTACCAAAAAGGGACGGAAGGGGGCAAAGAATAGTGCAACTGCAGCAAAGGTGGCATTGATGAAATTGAAACTGCATGCTGTGGGAGACAAGGGACTACCACAGGTACAATTCTAATTAAAATAAGTTTGAGCTGGGTTTTTGTGAAATTTGTTTAATCTATCATCAAAATGTTGGTATATGCGACTGCAAATTTCTTATGATTATCAGTAATTATGTGATACGTGTATGCATTTATATTCAATTTGGCTTTCCAGACAGAGAGAACCTATTTTCAGGTGCACCTCCCCAAAGAGTCTGATGACTCCAGCAAACCCATGTTCTTCTGTTCTCAGTGGAGTGTGGGAAAAGTGGTGGATTATGCTGCCACTCTAGCCAGCCTAAAAAATAACAACAATGTCCTGGCAGCTAAGGTAATCACAATACCATGGCTGAGCCAAGTATAACATTAATTTATTAATTTGAATGTCGAGGCATCCAGTGTCCTCGCCTCTACCCTGGCCAAACCATATTTCCAGTCCATCCCCAGGGAGGATCGATTGATTGATTGAATACTTTATTAGTCCGAAATATAAACAGCATGTGTTACAGTAACATTAAAGGAGTAGTTCAGACAAAAAATATTATTATTTTCTATCAATTACACACCCCATGAAGCCAAATTCATGGATTGTTTTTGTCACATTCCTAAGCCAATAATTGACCGGCTGAGACTCAAAGATTCTCCTACTGACTGATGACCTGGTCATCCAAATGTGACGAGAGGAAAAAAAAGGCTTTGTGGGGAGTGTAATTGATCGAAAATAAGTCATTTTTGGGGTGAATTAATCATTTAAAATGTAAAGCTAAAAGGAAGAAGGAAAAAAAAAGATACTGGGAACTTATTTCCATTGTGGCCTTATGTATTCAATTAATCAACATAGCATTTATAGATTTATAAAAAAAACTACATTTTATTTAATTTAGGAATTTTGCAGCCTATCTATCTTTTTTAAGATACATTCTGCTAAAGCTTTCTTTGGATTATAAGACATTTGTGAGTTACGGTTGCACAACTCTACACATGTAGCTAACAACATGTCTTCTTTACTCACGTTGTCCTGGTGATTTTTAGAAGCTGCGGTTGTGCCATCCCCAGACAGGTGAAGCTTTGCGGATGGATGACACGCTGCAGTCCCTCCTGGCTCACCCAGAGACACCCCTATACAGTGGGGGTAATGTGATCTTGGAGTATCTGGACAATGAAACCACATCCCTGGAGAATGTGCTTGAATATGTCCCTGAGTGACTCACTGCATTGTTTTCTATTTACTGTATATTTGTATTACTACATTTCTTATTAAAAACAACTGGCCTAAGATTCCTTTTCCAATAATTACTTTCAACTTGACACATTTATAGGTGTAAAAGAGTTGGTGAAATTCTTTAGTCCAAGCTTCCTACTTATTGAATCAGAATAATCAGAAGGTTATATTTATCGCGGTTATATAAATCATTTTTCTTTTGACTCATGCAGTCCAGCAGTTTGACATTTGTGTCAAATATGAAGTTATACAAATTAAATCGATTACTCATACAAGCTAAATGCAATGTATTGAATATCAAAACCAGAATGAAATAGAAGTGTGCAAATAAGACATCAAATAGCAGATATAATGCATAATAGCATTAGAAAATATGCATTTGGCTAAGGTGTTCTTTATAACTACAATGCAGTTGCAAATAAGTGAACTGGGAATTAGGTCAAAGTAGATTCAGTACATTTGCAAAGCAGATATAATGCATAATAGCATTAGAAAAGATGGCTATTTTTATAACTACAATGCAGTTGCAAATCTGTGAAAGGGAATTAGGTCAAAGTAGATTCAGTACATTTGCAAAGCGTTCTGTTTTAAGAGATAACAGTGTTTACAATGTAGCATCTAGGTCAAAACCTGACTTCATTCGACCCAGGTGGGACTTGAACCCACAATCCCCAGCTCCGGAGGCTGATGCCTTATCCATTAGGCCACTGGGCCAGGCTATTAAGTGGTATATTTAAACAAATATGTAGAAATTAGCGCTTTGCACTGTTGGCAGTACTGCATGTTTTTTAGTTGAAACTTTAATATAGCGCGGACAAATACGACCCAGACCCACACATTCTTCTCAATTTATCTCAAAAATAGTATACGCAGTAGGCCTACTGCAGCAGATTTTCATCTGAGAGAGTAGGCTAAACTTAAAATTAAACCAAATGGACTGTAACTTTAACAGTAGTTACACATATCCAGTCTATCCATGAATTACCCTAGGCTCCCGTTTCAATAACCGGAACAGAGCAAATAAGCAGTATTTCGAATTGTTGTGCCGCTTATAAGCTGCATCATGCATCTGCAAAATGGACTATTTAAACATAATTTTAAACAAAAACAACCTATCCCATCGGGCTGTTTTTTGCGCTCCAATTACAGGCCTACAATTTAAGTATTAACTGTATTATATATGATAATGTTTTGTTATATTACTAAATGTTGTTCCCAAGCAAAACAATATTCAATATAAAAAAGGCTTTGTTGGCTAAATTAACATTTTTAGCCAATCGCTTCATCGGATTTAATGTACGACATGTCTAACAGCCAATCACACACGGTGACACGCAGAGTAGGCGTGTTGTGTGGCAAAGATAAATTACTATGAAAATTGGGCTAGGCTTCATCATATTCTTCTGTAAAGTTGCTTTTAAATATTGCTAGTGTGGAACTTGTGGCCTTGTGGGTTGTACCCATAGACTGTAAAGGTTGTACCAGCGGTTCTCAAACACTTTCATTTATGTCGACGACGACGAGGACGCCCAAATTAATGTATTTATCAGCAGACCCCCCCCATCTGGAAATATTTTATGGCAAGATTTGTGAAATAACCAATTTCAAATAGCCAATACATAATGCCTAGCTGAGCTCAGTTCCTTATCGCGATGATTAGTATTGAGAGATAGTGGGGTTTATTTTCTGTTCATTTGTATAGGCCTATATATTTCTGCACATTTCTTTGTACTTTGCATTTTTATTTTATTGTTTTAAATGTTATGATCTTTCTTTTTTCGTAAAGCATTTTGAGTTTTGCATTATGTGGGAAGAAAGGTGCTATAAAGATCATTATCATTATAATAGGTGCCTCTTTTGGGCTTGTTTTCATAGACCAGGTTGCTTGTTTTTACCCAAACCTGGCAACCTTCATCATTGTACAGTGGAGACCGTAGAGGAGGAGGGATTGTTGTCAGTTGTTGTGGATCCGACCGACACAGAGGATTTTACAGGAACGCACGGAGTATTTCACATAATTGTGTCTCTTAATTCCTGCTTTTTCGATTCAGACAGCTCGTTTTCCCCCACTGTTGAATTTTATGATCGAGTCGCTTTGTTGTGGAGGCGACTTGATCCAGCTCGCGCACAAAAAAAGCCTTTTGTGAAACCAGGTCAAAAGGGATGCCGTCGCTGCAGAGCGAAAACCGTTCTTTGGATTTAATATCGTCACATTTAATCGGCAAGAGCAGTTTTTCTATAACGACGAGTACGACGACGAACGTTTGCAGAAGAACGAATCATTCTCGACCGAGTGCTTTCGAAAGATGCTTAATATCAGCCTGGAATTAAGAAGAGACTCTATTAAATAAATAAGCAGCAGCTCGAGCCAGCGAACCAACGCAGATCAACAACAAAGCGGGACGGACGTCGAAATCTACGAATTAGCGGACGAAATAACTGTTCTTATCTACGACTCGAGTGTCTCAGAAGACGTAACTTTCCGCTTCTTGATATTGTTATTATTTGGGTAAGTTGTGTGAGTGAAACGGGTGTAAAACTGTAAAATAGAACCAGGAAGACAAATTACAGCAACTTCGTCTTGAATTGAGGTGGGGGAGGGGCAGTAGAGATTACAGAAAGAGGAAATTCCGCCCCCCCCTACTGTATGTAACTGGTCTCAGGGGGGCGCTGTGGTCTATCATACTGTCAGTTTTGATTGATTGATATTAAAAAGAGAGAGGTACAGTTTCATACAAAAGGATGCCAATAGGGTAGCATAATAAAGCCGTACGGCTTGTTTCCATCGGGGTCCATGCTACAAAACCAGTTATATTATTATTTATTATACACAAAAATGATGTTTCTGAGCGAAACCGTCCATGTTTTATGATCTCTGCAACCGTCGTTCTCTTTGTAAGTTGTTGTCTTGTTGACTGTGTAAACAACAGCCTCGGATCAATCAAGACATGTAATGTGATCGTGTCTGACTTTTGCTTAATGTCAGACTCCATCAAATGCATCTATGTCTATGGTAGTCTAGCCTTGGATCAAGACTAGCCCTGAAACATGACTGCCATGATGATTATCATGGTATGAATACGAGAGTCATGAACCATGGCTAGATCTAGCCCCTCTCGGAACCCTCCATAAAGCTTTTCTGAAATTTGGATGTCGCTTTGTGTAGGGTCCCTGTACATATCTATATTTTCCGTCTGACGGCCTGTTTTCCTTTGAGGGCTTCTGAATCTGTGAACTATAAGTACCTATACATACCGCTGCGAATATCTCCTGTGGCGCGGAAGCCGTTAAGTATTTTTGTTTGACCGATTTGGTCGCTTTGATTCTTCTTGTTTATTTACCGTTTATTGTACCGCCTCCCGGTGTGCGGTTGGCTTGTGCCGGCTACGTCCCTGCCTCTGATCTGCTCTGTCATAGCTATAGCGCCACTAGCTAGCCAGATAGGCGGTACAATGAGGTGTCAATAAACAAGGAAGGAAGAGAAGAATCAAAGCGACCAAATCGGTCAAACAAAGATTAAAAATACTTAACGGCTTCCGCGCCACAGGAGATATTCGCAGCGCGATGTATAGGTACTTATACTTCACATATTCAGAAGCCCTCACACGGAAAAAAGTCGTCAAAGAGCGCAGACAGGCGTTATCCACGGTGTTTATGTTTTATTTATGTCCGCGTACCAGGTGGCAGGGTACTGCTGGAACAGGACCCCATGGTCTGGGTCGTCAAAAATGTCAGAAACTTCAGTACCATTGGGTTCTGCTTGGAGGGCTAGATCAAGACTATCATAGATTTTTATTGACATCTGCATATCTAGATACGAAAGTAAAAGTCGAACTCGATAAAAAAAAGTTAGTCTTGATAGTCTTGATCCATTATCTTGCCAGTTGACGCTTAGCGGAACAGTGGCTGCTTTTGTTTTGATTTATTCATGATACAATTCATAAAAGAGCAGTACAGAATTATCAGGATTGCACAAAAAGTCAGAGGACTTAATTCCATTGTGATCCAAATAAATAAATAAATAGTTACAGCATATGATGTGTATGTGTGTACTAACATCACAATACTAATAAGGTGTTCTTTATAACTACAATGCAGTTGCAAATCTGTGAACTGGGAATTAACAATCATAGATCAGTAAACAAAAGACAAATAGGACCAAATGTACAAAACGGCAACCTTTATATCGATGCCAGCTATCCCCATACGAGTATCTGTGTTTGATGTTTTAACATGTATTTTGCATTTTGTACACCCCTTGCAGACAACATGAAACTGTTGGAGAACTCCAGCTTTGAGGCTATGAGCTCTCAGCTGTGTGTTGAAACAGGAGAGTCTCGCATCATTGGCAGGTAACAGCTCGAATCTTGGTGTTTTTCCAATGTTATCTGGTGTCTTTCCAATGTTAAAGGTTTTATGACATTCATTTTCATTTATTTTTCTTTTAGGTTTTATGACCTCAATTACACCCAAAAAACCTGAACTTTGAACATTCAGTGGATTTTCTGTGGTCTGAAGTTTTCTTTGGGGTTTTTTGGGCCTTTTGAGCTACAATGAAAACAGGCAACACAGTGAAACAGTGACATCTGCTGGCAAATCCCATTGACATATATGGGATTTGCAGTAAGTGATGTCACTTACTACAAATCAGAGCACCTGTTTGAGCCAGAAAACCCCAGATCACAGAAAATCTACTGAATGTTAAGAAGAATTCCAAAACCTTTTTTTTAATGTCACAATCCCTTTAACGCTGGTGTCTCTGCATGCCATGAATGTGTCTTGTTTAAAGGCCAGGCTGCACCAATGCAACTAGTCACAATTCCAAGGCCAGTCCACACCAATGAAACAACTTCAAAGACTGCAAGTATTTGTATTGTTGCGGACTAGCCATAACATTACAGTAATACCAGATTTTTAATATGTAATATCATGTATACTCTGTATACTCAGAAATACAGTGACAGCGTCCAGACCTCTGCACTATTTGCAGGGCCAGGCAGACATTCACTTCCATTATCTATCAAATCAACATGGAACAGATGGTCTTGAAGCTTTTGTGATGAATACCACTGTTCTTTGTTGTTGTTTTTTTTTGTTGCCATGGCTCGTTTAAGCCATACCCCTCTGTGTGTGTGTGTGTGTGTGTGTGTGTGTGTGTGTGTGTGTGTGTGTGTGTGTGCGCGTGCGTGTGCGCGCACGCCAACACACTTCACACCCACCTTGCTGAGTGTGTTTGTGACTAGCTTAAAGTTTAGTGTTTCTATTTTTGGAGTCCAGACTGGGAAGCTCAATGGGCACAGCATCAACAGTCCTGCCAGACAAACACTTGTGCCCAAGTAGTTGGAAGGAGAAGCATTGGAAGTAGACGTAGTGCAGTCAGTGTAAACAAGTTAACAAGTCCCTACATGATTACTTTGACAAATACAATGGGGGTTTTCTTTGTCTGGTGTCATAAAAGTAGGTAAAGGGGGCGTATGAGGTTGCTTCATCAGGTGTGGCTGTTCTAGAGATCACAGACATAGTACTGCTGATAGCTAAGGGCAGCAGAGCAAACAAACAATTTCTGGTTAATATAATTATGACTCACTCAACATTGACTTTTGACCTTTTGATTCTGTAAAACTACTTCTGCTGCCTCTGGTGGCTCTTATTTCTTCCTCCACAGGATACATTAACCCCTTTTGGTGTTTTAAGCATTACGTTATACTTTAGCTATTGAAAAATATTTATTTTTAATCGTGAAAATGTGGCGCAAATCTTTGAATACATATATATATATATATATATATGGGAGGGGGGGGGGGTCTCTGGAACAACATATTTTGAGATGGGGGTCCGCGGCCAATTACATATAATTCTGTGGGTCCTTCACATGAAATAGTTTGAGCACCACTGACATAGAAACATAGGTTTTTCACAAAACTGTCATGATTAGAAGACATTTGTACAATCGTCCTCAGGTCTAAATGTTAAAGCTCCTTCTATCTGTGTTATTTTGGGGGACCTAGTGTAAACGGCAACGACCAAAATAGACCACGTTGACTACCAGCTGACAACAGGGGAGGTCACAGCAGCCTGGGTCGGCAGTGATCCCCTAAAAATGTAAAACAATTTCTCAGACGGAGCGCCCTCATTACATGTACATCACTTTCTCATTTGCACAACAAGTCCAGACTCCAGAGTTTTTTGTGTAGAAAATGCCACCACCCCACATCTCCACTATATTGTGCTGACTAACCTGAACGTGACTGGCTAGTGGCTACAGTCTGATTACAGACAAAACTACAGTATACACACAAACACCAACACTCCCCACAACACAACCCCTGCTGTTTTCGCCCGACCATTGACTCTGCATATTTCAGTCGGTATACTCGGTACTCACATAAACAGCAATTGGTACTACGTAAGCCGTTTTCAGGACATCGATTGTGCTTCTACACTGGCCGTGTGACCTGCTCTGAGGCACCACACAGTGTCCTCTAACATGTCTTTGTGGCTATTTGAAGACTGTAATGGAGATCATAATAGGAGTGGGCACACACGTATACACACCTCCATATCACAGCTGAGTGCTGCAGTAGCTGCCAAAACTAGTCTGCTGGTGTTTAGGCTGCTTAGTGGATTAGTACAGCAGCCATCATGACAGCAGCAGTTCCCAAGCTTAAAAGCCTGGTTTATTTATACTTGGAAGTGCATCATGTTGCGCAATGAAAATAGATCCACAAGATCACAATGCTGCGCATTGCGGATGATAGCGGGGCTGCCAGGGCTACATCACTCAGTCACAACAATGCATAATGCTTTGTTTATTTTGACAGCAACTTTTGATTTAGTTCAGTCATAGTCTTTTGAATAAAATGTATTATTTTGTTTTATACTGGAGCTCTTCTCCACTAGTCCCTGGTAGTCAACAAACTTTCGTCATAGTTTTAGTAGACGTCATAGTTTTAGTAGACAAAATGATACAATGCATCGTATACCCTCAGCAAAATCATTGCCCCTATAATTAGACTAGCCAGGGTATCTGAGGCTCTGAGACAGGCTGTTCTTAAGTTTCACAAACTTTGCTCTTGCATAACTGTGTTGGATACAGTGGGTGGAAGTAAACACACACCAGTCAGCCCTGTTCCTATCTCTGTGCCTACGATCTCTGACCCAGAAACACTTTTACAGCACCTTAGGGGAGTTATTGTAACATTGCCATGTTACATCATCAGCGATCAGCCTTCTGCTTGCAAAGTAGCTTACAGTCATCTGTAGCTTATTGCTAACAGATAGACAAAAATAAGTAAAGATTAAGGAACACTGAACTGAAATTTGTTCCAAGTTTATCAAGTTTGCTCAAACTTAAAGGTATATTCAGTGATTTCACTTAATTCAAATATCACTTATTTTTTTGTTTTGTTGTGATAATCCTCCCTACTATAGAGTGTGCTGGCCATATAAGGAGTTCCTCCCTGTCCCCAGTTAACCCCTGGGGGTCAAAAAACCTTAGGTTTCGTTTTTGACTCTCTATCCTGATTGGACGAAAGGCTGGGTCCCACAGCCAAAAACGAAACCTAAGGTTTTTTGAGTGAAATCACTGAATATACCTTTAACGTACTTTGAAAATAAACAAGTGTTACTTGTGTGTAAAGGAATTCAACACACATTATCACTCAGCCTTTAATTAGCCCATTATGCATATTCATCATAGCACAAGCATAAAATGTATCACTACTTATTAATAACGTGTATAATGATATAGTGATACATCTCTGGCTGTCTTTGCAGGATCGAGAGCTACTCCTGTAAGATGGCAGGGGATGACAAACACATGTTTAAGCAGTTCTGCCAGGAGGGGGAGCCGCATGTCTTGGAGGCCCTATCTCCACCTCAGTCTGCCAGCGGTACATCTGCCGCCAGTCCTTCACAGTGAGTAGTACTGCAGACCACAGTGCGGGCCGGTTACTATATGGTTTGACTAGTAGCAGTTCTACCTCAGTCATTACTCTAATCGTGATAGGAGAAGGAGTATATTACATCCTTCTGTGATATACACATTGAAAAAGAAGATTGAGATGGATACGATTACGGTATGAAGGTTTTCCTCCTAATTCTTTCTTCATCTCTTATTGCACTTCGTCCTTTTATCCAGACTGGCGAAGAGCAGCGAGGATGGCGAGAGCCCTTTGAGTGACAAGTGTTGCAGGAAGACTTTATTCTACCTCATCACGACGCTCAACGAGTCATTCAGGCCCGACTACGATTTCAGCGCGGCGCGGGCCCACGAGTTCAGCCGGGAGCCAAGCATCAACTGGGTCAGTGCTGCTGCTAACCTAACATAAATAAAAAGACAAATGAGGGATACCATTGAATTATCTGAAAGTTGTGTGCGTAAGGCAACCCCCTTGGGGACTGATTTGGATTCCCCCCTGACAAGGCCATTCCATTCCTCCAAACAGGATAAGCGTGTGACTGTGTTGTCCACCTCTCCCTCAGGTGGCCAATGCTGTGAACAGCAGCTTATTTTCAGCTGTCGGAGAAGAGTTCAACTCCCTGGGGCCGGAGCTGTGGAATGTCATCGAGCAGGAGATCGCCCTACAGGGCTGTGACATTTATAGGTGTGTGTCTGACGTCTGTGTGTACACAAGGGCAAAGCTATTCATGTTTTGTTTTTTTGCATTAATACTCACTTGGTATGTTACTGGTTTGATACGGATGTGTCCATGTCTGCCTACAGCTACAACCCTGACCTGGACTCTGACCCCTTCGGCGAAGAGGGCAGCCTTTGGTCGTTCAACTACTTCTTCTACAACAAGAAGCTGAAGAGGATTGTTTTCTTCACCTGTCGCTCAGTCAGGTTAGCAGCCACAATAGCAGCCCTTCGATCTTATATTGGATTTGAATATTAAGTTAACATCAGTATGTACTGTATACAATGTTTTAAACGAGGTCTCCTTCCCACAGTGTCATGAGCGGGTATGGTCAAGGCTGCCTTGACAATGAGCTGGACATGGAGCTTGATGATGAGGAAGAGATGGATGGGTTCACAGAGGGCAGGTAAGAATAGAGCCCGTAATCAACTTGTTAAATGCACTGATATGCTATATCTTGGCACATATAGAAACCTTTAAATTGCCGTATTGGCCCAAATATTTTCTCATATTGGTATGGAAGATTAGTCAGTGCGGCATCCAAATAAATATTTTTGTTCTCGTCTTCCCCATGTACAGGTTCCCCAGAGCGCTTTGTGTGTGATGCTCCCTAGAAGAAACTCCAGGGCCAAAGATATTCTAGCCCTCTACATATCCTGTTTCTGTTCTCTGATCTACCCACTTGTCTGTGTGTTTCTTTTTTTTCTCCGCTGCCTGATCCAAAGCCATTGTCTCATAAAGACATTTTTCCTATAGAGACATGCATGTTTGAAGCCTTTTCATCGAGTTGGACGTAATATTGATAAGTAAAGTACCATAAGTGAAGGACATTTTGAAATACCCCTGGGTGACGTTTTTTTTAGCAGCATTCAGCTCCTTTGGCCAATGTGATTACTGACCCTTAGCTCCCATTCCTGTGACACATTGGGACATCTCTCAGCACCGGCCTTAAATTGAATGAGGCACTTCCAAAGAGATTCCATCGCAGACTGTTGAAAGGAGGTGTGGGTTCTGTGACGGACAGGTGATCACACAGACTGCAAGTATAAGATTAGTTGCAAATGATGTCATACATACCCAGAAAACAAGAAGAAGAGTTTCACATCACCAGCATTAACGCGATTCAGTTCAAGGAGAGCGACTTGGTAGCATCCCTACCTAAGGAGCTGGGCTTGGCATGGAGTTGATGTGATTGACAGTGTGACTCATTTATAATTATTTGCTTCTTGTGTTTTGTTTTTTGTGTGTTGCTTTTTTGTTCATGTTACTGTGACAACTAAATACTCTTTAGCACTGAGTTTGAATTTAAACGCTGCATTTGTAACCTGTACTATTGAATCTTATATTACTGCACATTGCTCCTCAATATCAGAAGGGAGAACACTGCCAAGGAAAGTACTATGGGCACCCAGGTTGCAGCTAAGACATCATTTTCAATCTAATACCGGTAGATAGTAGAAACAGTCTTGTTTTGCTGCACGACATTATACCGTTTCCAGTGTGTTTTCTTTTGCTTCTGTTCATATTTCTATATTTCTACAGAGCCCAACTCCTGTCAACTTATGTTTCTGTCTCTGTTTGTTTCATTTTGCATAGCAAAGGCTTTGAGAGGTGCAAGTGAATGTACAGTACAACTTAAAGACAGTGGTTGCAGAACTTCCCCTGAAATAATTATATTGTAGTTTTAGAAACTTGCGAAAGTACTCTTTTATGTTTCATACAAATGGGTTGGAATTCCATTACTTTATTGAGTAATACAATATGTTGAATATGTGAATAAAATTGTTTGAATGAAATTACTGTGTGATTTGATTGGAGCTGTACAAGTCATTAGACTAACCATGGTAAATTATAATATAATTATAAATTCCATTACAATAATTCAAAGCTTGGGTACAAGCTCATAAATAGTATATAGGATGAAAACCCTGGCCAAACAGCTAATAGTATATGAATAATAAGATGACCAGATTGTGCTAAAGGTTGTGTAATGAGTTATTTAAAGAGGAATATCACAGTGTTGTGACTTATGGTTATGTACAACTGAAACTGAGACAATCACTCAAAAACTGAAACGGGTCGTGCAAGATGTACTGTAGACTGCCCTACTTGATTACACTTTCTTCTTTTTCTATGTGATGCTGCAATGCATACAAGTCGAATTCCTTTTCATATCTGACCAATATCTTGTTTATTAATTTCATGAATTGAACATTGTCAACAGACTATTCGTCAGTTACATTCTTGTAAACATTACATTAGACTCCCTGAGAACGAGAAGATCAACAGGGTGCTGAAACAACAGAGCTTCTTATACGGCACAGTTGAGAAGCAGGAGTTAAAAAAAAAAAGTCAATCCATAATATATATTGAAATGTACCGTGTACACATCAAGGTGCTTGGCAGTCAGTCTTCATCGTTGGCAGGGTCCAGGTCTCTTGGCGATGCAGGCGTTAGATGATCTCTGTGCATAGAGAAGAAACACAGGTGTTCAATTGGTGATCAATTTCCAGCCCAATTTACAACACTTAAATATCTTGCTAATTAAAACCACATGAATAAAGTATACATAGAGTAAGTTATGTCTCGTCATAACAAAGATATGTACTAGTTACAGATTACGTATTCAAACAATGCAAGTCACAAAATGTTCAAACGAAGTATTCATTTGATAGCTACTCAACATTTAATTCACAATATTGTATTCTTGTATGTATTTATTTTAGAGCTGGGACTCGATTAAAAAATATATTTATTTATTATTAATTTGTAGTTAATTAATCTCGATTAATCGCATTTTAATCGCATATCAATATTTAACCCGAGAACAGTGAGAAACCTTTTTTCAAATGTTTTTGGTATCCCAGTGAATAGTGACTATAGGGATTCCACTCATTTTCAACATTTTACTGTCATTAATATACCTTAGAGTTGTTGTGTGGATATAATAAGAAAGTCCCTCCCATTCTGTGTTGCCTAGAACTGGAGGTCTGAAAAAAAAATCAGTAACATTATGAAGTACATCTCAGTGACATCACAAAAATGTACTTCATAATGTTACTGTTTTTTTCAGACCTCCAGTTCTATAGGGAGTAGGCTATAGGCAACACAGAATGGGGGGACTTTTTATTATTTCCAGTGCACACAACTCCATAGAAAAATGCGTTTTATCCCAACAGTGATATATAGGCAGGTGATATATAATATAGGCAGCAAGTGCCTATATAAAGTGTCTTCAGTGTGTATATGAATACTCAAATGTGCTTTACATGGCTGGGCATGAGAAAACAAATAAAAACAACTTTATTATGGGGGAAACAAAAAGGTGCGATTAATTTATCTGTAGTTAATCGCGATAAATTCTTCTGTAGTTAATTAATCAAGATTAACGCGTTAAAGTCCCGGCCCTAATTTATTTTCATTGCATCAAGGAGGGAGCTTAAGCTTACCAATATGCACATTAGACTTGTGTTGATACAAGATACAATACATAACTATGATATTATGGCTATCACATCATGTTTTGGGTGAGTGGGAAGTTCATATCTCAGCAGGGGTCTTCAAATATTTATTACAAATTTATAAATATAAATAAATAAATAAATATATCAGTATCGGCCAATAATTTCCATATCGGTGCATCCCTAGTAATAATGATGACTATACCAGTAAGACTCCCTGAGAGAACATAGTGTCATACTGTAAGCTCCATTTTATAATTCAAACTTTGTGATTTAGTTTCTCAATATCGCCACTAGATGTCAGTATAATGACGAGGGAGAGAGGTTTAAACCTACCTACCCTTACTTTCCTAGACATTTTAGGAGAAATCGTCACAATAACTTCTTATAGCAATAGCCTCCGCCCGGTTACCCTAATACTGTGACCGTGAAACCCACTACAATGTATTGTAGCCCATTTAACGCGCTCCATTTTAAGAAATACATACAGTCGTAAATGATTTTCTTTTTGTATTTTTTTACGGCAGGCCTGCAGGTTTGTATAAAATTATAGGATGTATCCTGAACGAAAAGTGTCCAGGGGGCCTGTTTCACGAAACTTGGATTAACTAATCCAGGATTTAGGCCAAAGCCAGGCTTTTTAAATCCTGATCTTTACAGCCTTTTTTATTCCGTTCCACTAAAGCCAAGCGAGGCTCAGAATTGGCGGATTTGGCGAGCCGGGATCAGCAAGCCTGGCTTAATGGACAGTCTGGCTTTTTGTCTCTAGACCCATTATGTGGATCACAGATTTACTGTTCCTTCTTCTTCATGGGGTATTAAGGCAGTTTGCATCCTTAATAGTTGCATTACAGCCCCCTTCTGTATAGACCGATTCCGTAGCGGTTTCATGGTCGCAGCCTACGTATTTCCTGTAGGCGGACTCGACGTAGCTGCGGGGATAAAACCCTCACCAGGCGCACCTCTTCCACTACAGTGAATGGCAGAGTGACTGATGTTAGTTTGCCTCAAACTTTACTCCTTTACCTGCTTTTTTACTAACACTAACATTACAAAGATGCCCAGAACATCGAGATGAACCTGTGTAGTTTATGGCTGCTCCAACAGTAGTGGCAACATAAAAAATAAAATAAAACGGAATGTCTAATATCCACCGCGGTGGCTGAGACCAGAGCCATTGAGTAATGGTTGAGACGAAGCAGGGAAAGATACATATCGCCAGTCTTACCCAATACCAAATCTTTCTGTTTTATGAACACAAGGCTGCTGTATTTTATACCTCATACTAAGCATTTAAAGTATGAGGTATAAAGTACACTGGCGTTATGTATCTTTCACTGCTTCGTCTCAACCATTACTCAATGGCTCTGGTCTCAGCCGCGGTGGATATTAGACATTCCGTTTTATTTTATTTTTTATGTTGCCACTACTGTTGGAGCAGCCATAAACTACACAGGTTCATCTCGATGTTCTGGGCATCTTTGTAATGTTAGTGTTAGTAAAAAAGCAGGTAAAGGAGTAAAGTTTGAGGCAAACTAACATCAGTCACTCTGCCGTTCACTGTAGTGGAAGAGGTGCGCCTGGTGAGGGTTTTATCCCCGCAGCTACGTCGAGTCCGCCTACAGGAAATACTAAACTGCGACCATGAGACCAGCTACGGAATCGGTCTATATCTCATTATCTTTACTAATCTATTCAAGACTTACTGATACAAGGACTTAAGCTTCTAAAATAAATACTGCTGCTGTAATTAAAGAGAGAACATACTCTCAATAGTGGATAGACTGAATTATTAACTACCCCAAAAATATAGTTTACATTTTACCACTATTATTAACTTAAAACAGAATTCTTAATATTGTAAGCATAATGATATTGTCGCATTGTGATATTTGGCCATAACTCCCTCCTCTGAGGGAGCTACCTTTGGGGAAGGGGGTTGTTGTCCAGACAGGGGCCAGACTGGTGAGGGTCATGGGTTCATGTAGCATGCCAAAGTTTGTGCTATTGCCATTTTGAATGCATTGGGCGTTTAAGTTAAATAACTCAGAAACTACAAAACATTTCAAAGTAAAAAGTTCCAGCATGTGTCTCCACAGTAAGCTGAATTTTACAAAGTGTGAATGGAGTTTCTAGGTGAAAGTGATTTTTTGAAGTGCCACTATCTGCCTATAAATGTCTCAAATTTGAAAGCACTACATTTCTAAAACTATGAAACATTTCAAATATTCCTTTTCAGGCACACATGTCCACCGTAGGATGAACCTAAATAGGTTTGAATGGGGTTTCTAGGTGTAAGTATGTAGGACTAGTAGTGGGTGAAACGTTACAATGGTAATATGTTGTAAAACAATGAGTAATGGTAATATTTAGTGGTTTTCACTTTTACAAAAAAATAATAAAATAATATAATATAATATAATAATTATTCTTAACCGTGCACTTGCACGACAGCAAACCTATTCATGGGGAACATTCACCAAAAGCAGCTGATCTACAAGCTCACAAGCTGTCATGATGTTGTGCAGCCTATATATTTTGGTTATTTGATTTTATATAGTGCTTGAATTAGTCCTTTAATGCAGACCGATACAAATAAGGCAACATAAACCCATAATAATTGAATAAATCTGGAAAACATCATTGGTTTGTGATCAGTTTGACTGCTTAATGAACAGTAAAGACATCAGGATTAGGTTAAACCTGGCTGTTAGCCTGGTCCGGAGCAGGCTAAATCCAAAGCAAACCGAATCAAGCCTCAACATATCCAGGTTAACTGGTTAAATTAATCTGGCAAAATCAACCAGCTTTCATGAAACCGGTTAATCACTGATTCAGGATATATTAAGCCAGGATATGTGTTAAAACCCGGCTTAATCTCTAATCCAAGTTTCGTGGAACGGGCCCCAGGTGTGGGACATCAATTTCATCCAATTAGAAAGAGAGATTCGTGTTCCAGTTCCAATTTTGTCGTGGCCGATTGAATGATTGGTATCCCGACTTAAAAATGTAATGTAAAAATGGACCGACAGTACTATACATAGGCATTAGGCTACAATTTACATACAACCCTGGCTTGGCTTGAGTTTACTGACAACTGGAACAACATATTTGTCACGTCACGTGTCTTGTTGTTCATTTTGGGGTCTAAACTGGGCAGTGTCGACAGCATTTTGACTGATGAAGTTGAACTGCTGAACTGTTCTTTCCACCAGCTCTTTTGCGAAACGTGTTTTCTACATGGAAGTTGGAACATTTTACATATTAATCATTTAACAACTGAGGACCGTAATTAATAACTTGGCATCCACAGCCAGCCTGTGGATTAGTAAAGTGTAGACCCAATGATCATGACACAGCCCTGCCAATCGGGCTCAGGCCGCTCATCAGCCCTAAATTGGCACGGTTGGTCTGCCGAGTGGGAGCCCCGGGGTCGGCCGGGCTTCACAGCTTGACCCTTCACCGCTTGTGCGGGGAATGCTACATAAGCAATGCATACTTTAGTTTTACATCACACCACAGGCAGGGAAGGGAACTAAAATAATACAAGAGACGTTTCATTCATGGCGTCAGTGGACATCATCGATGTGCGACTGCGCGACAGACGGTGCATGTATGTAAACAGTGGAGCAGCACTGTGACTGAGCATACAGAGATAGATTCACGTCTGGACTCTCTGAAACCTTATATACTTAACACTCAGCATGCAACCAGTAACTGGAGCATGGTTTATTTAATATTAGAAATTATAGCCAGCTATCGGGTGGTCTTATAAAGTCTTTTTTGGGGGAGTTTATGGACTCGCATCAGATTTCTCTCATAAAACTAATCTTAGCTGCGACTGCAAGCTCATTCAGATAAACTCTATAGTCTAATAAGGACGTGTTTTGCGTCCATTCTTACATCTTTAAAAAGTATTTTGACTGAGGCAAACAAACGCACACTTTACCATGGTGTTTGTTTCCCTGGTGACCCTCTGCGCCAAGGAGGTGGTGAGTGACCACAGCTCTTCGCCGTCGTGGCTCAGCTGCGTGCCCAGGGAGCTGTACGCGGCCCTGCTGGAGGCCGCCTTCAGCAGCTGCCGGCCGCTGGCCGTGGGCGAGCTGGTGCAGCGGTGGCCCGAGCGCACCCTGAGGGTGGGCGGCAAGAAGAGACGGGGACGGGGCCGCAAGACCCCCAACCGGCTCTGCATCCAGGCTCTGTTGCTGTCCGTGGTCAGAGGACTGCTGGACAAAAGGTGACCCATGCTGCACTTATATGGGGGCTACTACACTTACAGTAGCCCCAGAGGCTACACTTACAGCAGTTACAACCATTGATTGGATACTTTATTAACAGTTTGTAGTACAGTGGTATGATTTACAATGGTGCTAAAAGGATAACGCAAAAGCCTGTGTGGTTACTGTGTATAGTATAATTTTTTGTACTGTTTTATTTTTTGCTTGTTTATTGTTTGCTTTCTTATTTTACTATTTTCCATGTGCTTAAACTTCATTATGCAATAATTCCTATTTTGTGTTTTGTCTGGTTTGATCTTTGTCCTTTTTTTGCCTGTCATAATGTTTTATTATAAACACATTTGACAAGACTTGATTTAATTTAACTTGACTCTAGCCCCTTTCGGGACCCTCCATAAAGCTTTTCTGAAATTTGGATGAGTTTTATGTAGGGTCCCTGCTCATAACTATATTTTCATATGGGAATTCTGGAACGCGGACATACATATTCTCTCTAAGATCGTATCTGCGGCGTTTGACGGTCTTTTTTAGTTTAAGTTATTCTGAATTCGTGAACTATAAGTACCTATACAAACCGCTGCGAATATCTCCTGTGGCGCGGAAGCCGTTAAGTATTTTTAATCTTTGTTTGACCGATTTGGTCGCTTTATTTCTTCTTGTTTGTTTACCGTTTATTGTACCGCCTCCCGGTGTGCGGTTGGCTTGTGCGGCTACGTCCCTGCCTCTGTCATAGCTATAGCGCCACTAGCTAGCCAGATAGGCGGTACAATGAGGTGTCAATAAACAAGGAAGGAAGAGAAGAATCAAAGCGACCAAATCGGTCAAACGGTCAAGCCGTTAAATACTTAACGGCTTCCGCGCCACAGGAGATATTCGCAGCGGCATGTATGGGTACTTATACTTCACATATTCAGAAGCCCTCACACGAAAAAAATTCGTCAAAGAGCGCAGACAGGCGTTATCCACGTTGTTTATGTTTTATGTATGTCCGCGTACCAGGTGGCAGGATACTGCTGGAACAGGACCCAATGGTCTGTGTCGTCAAAAAGTCAGAAACTTCAGTACCATTGGGTTCTGCTTGGAGGGCTAACTTGACTCCTGAGCATACATGTACAATGTAACCAAAAATAACCAGTGGTTACATTTGCTCACTCTCAGGATTGAATATTTTGGATATTTGGAAATGGATTTGCTTTAAACACAGGACTTTACTATGTGATGTGGCATTATTCTATAATGTAGAATCTATATTGATCATCATCATCATCATTAATGTTGCAGTGCTATATGTACTGAGGCTTTTAGTCTGTAACGTCTTCTATTGAACATTCTAGGTGTGCTCTGCAGCTGCTGGACCTCTGTGACTTGCAAGGTGAGGAAGGCGGAATGGGAGACCCCATGGGCGGCTGGTCTCTGACCGTAGCTCTGTGCACCATGGTCGTTCAGGCCAGAACAGGAGTCCAGAGAGCACAGAGAAGAGATGGCGAGCGGGAGAGAAAAAGAGTCTTGGCCATGGAGAGAGAAAAATATGTCAAAAGAGAGCGGGGACAAGAAGGGAAGCCAGAGGCGATGGTTTCGGGAGGACAGGGTGACTGTGAGGAGAACACAGAGCGCGCCGGGGACCCTGTTAGAGTCGTTACAGAGGAGATGGGAGCGCCAGGGCCTTCGGGTGACGAGGAGTTGATAAAAGGGGTACGGAGGAGGATGGAGAGGATGAGGCAGGTTGCTGCAAAGCAGGGCGTGGCGGATAGCAGAGGGGTGACCGGGGACGTAGATCCAGACAGCGAGGTGCTAGTGCACGTGAGAGCCGACCTGTTTGTCAACGCCCGCTCCTGGGAGCGCGTGAGCGCGGCCCTGAGCACGACAGGGCCTCTAAAGCTCCAGTGCAGATATCTCCGCGTGGAGGAACTCTCCGTGTCCAGCATCGGGACGCTCCTGGATCTCCTGCCTCGCCAGAGCCTGCTGGGAGTGGACATCCGCTACAGCAGCCTGGGTGTGACCGGCCTCTCTCTGCTGCTGCCCCAGCTCTCCGCCTTCCCCGCTTTGAGTTCCCTGCGCATGCACTACTGCAATCTGGACTTCCGCAGAGATGAGCCTGGGCAGGAGGACGCTCTGAGGGACATGTCACTGGGTCTGGGACAGTTACAGCAACTGCGCCACGTTAGCCTCACTGCACTGCGCCTCCCTGGACACCTATGCATGCTGCTCAGGTAAGGCTCTTCTTCTAGCCTCTATGACTTGTTTATCATCTAATAATCTATATTTATTTATAATCCAAAATGTTCATTTTTCAGGAAATTAAAACTATACTATAAAACCTTATATTTTTACCATACTGCCGCATCAAAGTTGGTGTTGTGACTTTATATATTGTCAATTACTTGCATGAGAGGGAGAGAGGTGGTGGAGTTAGTTTCAAGGTCCAATGGAGTTAAGTTATTTTCCAAAGCACTTTTTACTACTTTTCATTGGTTCAATATATTTTTAACCAACACACAGACATAAAGGGTGTTCAATACCTGTAATTTAAGGAAAAAAAGGTGGTTTCCTCCCGACAGCAACGATATATGATTAGATTAAGACATTTCTTGTGATGTCGGCGATCTCGGCACCACTGAAAAAGAGGGTCTAAAAAACCCTCAGTGTGTTTTTTGATTGAGTACAGTAAATGACAAATGTCAGGGCGTTTCCTAACTCATGCCGATTCTGACAAAATAGTTTCCTGTATAGCATGCATCAATGGCAGTGATCATGGCTTAAATTACTGTACTTGGAAATGTATCATAATTATATTATCCAGAAGGTAAACATTGGAAGTTCAGTTTAAAAACCTGTGGGCCCACTTTAATTTTCTCAAACCAGACTTTGAAACGTATTTGAAACGTTTGAAACGTTATTCTTCTATGAAGCATTGAAGAGAGCACGAGCATTCAACCATCAAGTGTCTACTTCAATATGGATTTTGAATTTTCAACTTCATAAAATAAGTTGCAAAGGTGAACTTATCATCATAGGACTTGCTAGTAGACCAATGTTCTCTCCCGTTTTGCTCCAGCTCTCTCTCTCATCCTTTGGAGATACTGGAGCTTCCCTACTTGAGACTGACGCCGGCGGACCTCGCCTATCTATCCTGCAGCCAGCACGCCTCCATGCTGCAGCAGCTGGACCTCAGCGAGAACCACCTTGACGAGAGTACGCTGCCCTCGATGCGCCGCCTGCTCTCACAGGCCTCTGGCACCCTGCAGCACCTCACCCTGAGCGGCTGTGGCCTCACCGACGGCTTGCTGGCGACCCTGCTGCCTTCTCTGAGCTGCTGCCAGTCCCTGAGGAGCCTGGGCCTGGCCCTCAACCCGCTCTCTTTAGCCGGGCTCCTGGATCTGGTGAGAATCGCGGCGAGAATGCCTTCACTCCGCCAGCTTCTCTACCCCAACCCCCTGGAAGACTACCAGCCGGGATTGCCCGAGTTGCCTTCCAGCTCGCAGCTGCTAGATTGGCCTCTGGACGAGTTGATGGAAGTCAACAACACCAGCGTCAAGCTAAACAGGGTGCTCACGGAAAACGGCCGCACTGACCTCTTTTTGACCTGCGACCTGCTTAACTATGACAAAGACTTAGTGGACTAGAGGAAAGCTCTGATGAGCTCTAAAACTCACTATCCAATCTACTGAAGCAATGAGCAATCTGACAATCAAAGTATCAATGTATGAGAATGTAAGGGCTTTGAAAAAGTACTATTTTCTAATCGTTAAGAGTTAATTGCATGTCTCATTTCTCGGTGTAATCGGGAGTAAAACCTATTCTTAAATTAAACATTGCTTCAAGTCTAAAATGTCTAAATACTATCATGTCTTAACTGTACGAATCCAGTTGTAACATACCTCTTGTTACATATTAAGCAGAGTAGAACATAGTTGGGATAGCCACACATCAGCTAGCTCACCAGGTGTACGGTTACCGCCTGTCCACCCATGTGCCTTCTCATCCGTCACCAGTATTTGTCAATGAAAGGCACAGCTACAGATCTCTGCAGGGTGGCCTTGCAGCCATGCCACAGATCATGCTTATGAAAAACATGTTGTAACATACATTGCATAATAACAAGCAACTTCATAGCATTATACTTGGTGAATGCTACATAAACGATTCCTTAAAAAGGAAATGTTATGAAATAAGTACTCCTTTTTTTACGTCAGTTAAAAGAAAAACAGGGTGTTTTGCTATTTTTTTAATCTTTGTGCTATTCTTGTCATTTTAATCACTGTCATATACTGTGCTACAGTGTTTAATTGCTCAAATAGTGCGCATTTTAGAAGCACACTAAAGGCATATAAATGCATACATTTCTATTTCATTGTACACTATCCAAGCAATTAAACATACATTCAAGTGGCTTTCCACCTCTCTTATCATGTGATATATTTTAGGAGTCCCTTTATTTTCTGACACTATACTATACAAGTATACAGTATGCCTACCGCATAGACTAATACAAATTAGTCGATATATGGTAGGCATACTGTATAGCTTGAAAATTCCCGATTTCATTATTACTTATTTTCTGTGTTTGTCTAGAAGACTTCCAAGTTCCAAAGAATCAGTGTGTATACTGTACCAAACCACCATTGTGCAAGAATACATCCAATAAACACACATCCAAATGTGTCACATTTGCTTTATTGTGTGTGTGTGTGTGGAAACATGTCCTTGTGATTTGTATGTTGCACCTAGTTTTTGATTTCATTATTCTGAAGTGTTAATGCCGTCAACTCAGACCTAGAACTTTCAATGTTGTTATGGAAAAGAGCATCTGCTAAACATCCAAAACTTTGCATTTCAAAGTTAGAAATGGGCTTTTAAAATACCTTCCTTTCTTTTTGTTTTACTTCTCCAGGTATTATAGCTAGCTATAGGTAATGTGTCTTCTGGGTTTTGTCACGTTTTGTACACTAGATGTGTTTGCATCCCTCAATTAAAGTACAGACACACAAACTTAGCTAGGTTTGCAAGGGGCCCAATTAGTTTTGCCTGGCAAAATATCTGCCATCGTCACCTGTAGTACTCTACATAAGAGCTTTTGAGAATGAAGTGTCGTTGTGGTATGGCCTTTGGGTATTGTAGGTGGATGGAGAAGGGAAGGAGACTGATCCGAGGTAATGGCAAGGTGATGACATTCGTAGAGCCCATGAGGAAAGGCCGGTTTGAGACAGGGGGCAGGATCATACCTGTGGGACGAAAACCCACTGTGGGTTAGAAAACATGCATTTATTCCCCTGATAGATTGTTAGTTGTATACAATTACAAGTGTGCTCGTTTCTATCCAGATGAATTTGTGAAATGTACTACCTGGCCTGCGTGTCCGAGCCATGCAATAATTCTCTCCTAGACGGTGGACTGGCTGAGAGCTATTAAACACAAAGATGTACAGTAAGTATTATTAGAGGAACAGGTTAAAGCCTAGAGACTAAATAAGACGCACTTCTTTCTCTTACTGCAAAAATGTTTAAACTAAATGTCCCCAATAGTTTAGCTAAGGTATCTACTTTTGTTTAATATGTTGGATAATAAATGGCAAGGGACTTTGTAAGGTTACTTTTGTTTTGTTTTTAAAACAAATATATGGTTGTACCGTGTAACATTCAAGAAAAAGAATTGTGTCATACTAGTGCAAGATAAATTCCTTAAGTCTACACTGACTAGTAATACCACCATAACAGTTCATATAGGATCTATATTGTATGTACATTGTACTGTAAAAGTATCTAATGCGTTAAAAGTACCAGTAATTAGACGTCTGGAGAAGCACTGCATCTTTGCGGCCTTTAGGTGGAACATAATGTGGCTTCAAAGGTTCCTCTTTCTGGACTGAGCAGAAGTAATTCAGTACGGTCAAAGGGTTCTCTGCGTTGGTCTGGGGGGAAATACATCTGCTATGTTCCTGGAGGTATAGTGGGAGAGAGAAGGAAAACGGTTTAAGCGATACCTACCACCACATTGCCATGCCAATCATCAACGCTGTCGTATTTAGAGGTGTTGGGGTCAGAGAAAAGGGCATACACGGTGGAGAGATGATTCATGCCCTCATTTTTCATGCCCCTGCTCTGCTCTTTTGTCGTGTTTAAAAATACTTTAAATGAATGGTGATGGGGAATTTAAAACCAGTTTCTGTCCTCAAGAAACTCAATCTGCAGCCAGAGCTTAACTCGCACCACACACTTCATTTATACCATATACTTTGTGGTCCAAAACTCCAACCAATTGTCGGCTCTGTCCCGCAGACTCTTCCAGGTGTCAGGGTGTTCGGGCCGTGACTCGGATTCCCAGCTCTCCAGCTCTGGCCACAGCCACTCCTCGGCCCCTTCTACTCCCAACTCCTTCAGCAAGCCCAGCACTGTTTTTCTGTGCAGGAAGGCAGCATTGTACATAAATATATTTGGACTGATTCCATGAATCAGTCAAAATATATGCTCCACCATGCACATTTGAACATTTTCACCTGGGGGTACAGTATAAAAGCAAAATGGCAAATTATGGTAAATGATCTGAATTGCTCAATAGACAGACTGTCCATGCATTGCCGTTCACTGTATAGCAGTAGTGTACTACTGTGCATCTTACTGGAGAGACAAGTCTTTATAGGCCAGTAGAGAGAGAAGCGTCATCGTCAGGTCATCACTGTCAGGTTTCAGACATACTAACAATTTTAACGTTTCACTAATCAAGGTTCGTTCCTCAAGGTCCTGAAAAAGAAACACACACACACACACACATACACACACACACACACACACACACACACACACACACACACACACACACACACACACACACGTGAAGATTTGGACACAACATTTGGAAGTAATGCTTCAAACACAAAGAGGAAAGCTTGGGCATGGATTACCATGTTTGGCCTCATGCATTTATACACAGAGTCGATGAGGCCTTTGAACACATTGTCCGAGTTCTGCAGAGGTCTCTGACTGTGCAGCGTCTGCAGCGCTGCCAGGAGCTTTGACTTGGACGTAGCAGGGCAGTGGTTTAGGCAGTCCAGCAGATACACGGACAAGTCCTCTGGTGTTAGCGTGGATGGAATACACTGCATACATGGGGGCACATTATTATACAGTATAATATTCTGTGTTGGGAAAACTACTCAGCTATAGTGTAGATTCTGTCTTAACACAAACATTAAATGCCATTGACAATGAATGGAGAATATATTGCTTAATTATAGCGCCCCTCACTTCATACGGGTGTGACTTTTTGAGTGGTGCAACCACTCCTACAACCAGCAATGTCCGTGTACACCTATGTATGTATGTGGTCATGTATGTGGTCATGAGCACCAGTATATGACTATAGGATACCAGTAGGGGGCGCCAGAAACAGAGAGAGGGATAGTGTTGCAATGTTGCCTGCTAATGAGAGAGAGAGAGAGAGAGAGAGAGAGAGAGAGAGAGAGAGAGGTGTGGGCGGGAGGGAGGTATTAATAGCCTAAATTGTCTGTTAGTTAGTAAGTACAAGTTTGGTATTCAAAATGTACTTAAAAGCAGAAATGTATGGCATCAAAATGTATCAAAAGTAAAAGTACTTGCAGTACCATTTCACATGTTTTCAAATGTATACATATTTGTATGTACAAAAATCCTTAAAAAATAGGAAACACTCCAGTAAAGTAAAAGAAAATCCCTGTTGACAAAAGTAGCAACAGTACTTGAATAAATATAAATGTTAGTTACTTTACACCACTAATATACTATACACAGACACACACACACACACACACACACACACACACACACACACACACACACACACAGAATAATGCTACTTACCCTATGATCTGAATAGATGTCCTTGAACCAGTCCTCCTCTGCAAACTGCTCGAGGAACCCTGGAATCTCAGGCGTAGATGTCTGGGGTGGTGTTGGTGGAGGAGGTGGAGTAGGGCTTCTGGAGTTAGGCGGCATTCTCGGAGAAAGGGTCTCAGCAGACGTTGTTGAAAGGGTATAAGGAGGCGTTCTTGGAGAAAGGGCCTTAACCCTCTAACACCCGCATTAATTTCTACTTGCAAAAAATAGATTTCAACCTTACTACTACTTTGTACTACTAGGACTGACACTAAAACATATGTTAAAAAAAATAAAAAAATAAAGTTTGATGGAAAATTTATAATAATTATATAATAATTATATAATAATATAAAAAAATCATAATTTACATTTGGGGGATATCTTTCACAATAATGAATAAAACATGTTCTAGACATTCTAATGATCACAAAAAAACATATATTACAATTATTTTACCTACTTTTATTAGGGTAAAGGTCAAAAGTCTTAGGTTAAAAAATGTTCAAAATCGCACAGAGTCCAGACATTTTTAATTAGTGTGAATTTCAGCCTCTGTGGGGGGTATTTATATGCAAATATCATGACCAATGTCATTGAAATGGCATTGCAATGAACATCACTGATGACATTTAGGTGAAAAAAGAACAGAAAAAAATTATAATAATTTAGTAATTAAATAAAATAAATTTGTTGCTAAAAAGCAACGCTGGGTGTTAGAGGGTTAAAGGGCGTTCTTTGGGAAGGGTTCTTCGGAGACAACAACTAAAGGTCACTCAGACATGCATGCTGTCATATCGAGCGATGTGTTTTCACCGCAGCACAACAATTCATTACGGGGTGCAGAGATGTTCTATGTTCACTGTCTCACCTGAAGTGTCATGACCACCCTCCGAGGAGGATGGAGTTCCTCTTCTTCTTCTACAAGAAGAGACACTAATGATTCCATATTATCCGGATATCCCACAACCTTAAACTTAGCCCTTTTCTCTTCTTTGCTCTGTATGGGGACATCAAAACAGCTTCAAGCTATTTGCTAATTTCTCGCACAAATAATAACACATTCCATCTCAAAAGAATGCTTGTGCACTCACCTCTACTGCATCCCAACCCAAGTGATCCTTGAGTCTGTAGGGTTCCTTGGGAATGGTTTGTTCAGCCCCTACAATGCCTACATTTGCTACAACTATCGAGTTGGGTTGGCTTCCTGATGTGTTGCACTGGGCTGGAGCTGGCTTTTGCTGGTTTCTCTGTAATGGCAGAGAAAGACTTCTGTGATTTTTCAACTCTATCTACATCTATTTATTGTACGAACTTCAGGCACACAATAGCACTGCAGCTATTACTGTATTGTCCATATCCTATCCTCCATATCGGTGGAGTATTCAAGAGACAGCTGACTTGCTTAATATAATGCAAGCGTAGCTTTTTATAGGAAATAGCATATTGTTCTGTACATGCTGAGTTTTTACAATTTTCTGAAAAAATATGAAATTATTTTGTAAAATAATGTAGAAATAGTTCTGTCACAAATAAAAGTCCTGTATGCAAAATTTACTTGAGTAAAATCCAAAGGTTGTTATCAAAATATACTTACATTACCAAAAGTAAAAGTAGTAGTTTAGCAGAATGTCCGATTTAATGTTTTCAAATAGCCTATATACACAATATTAAAATCTTTAGAAAACAAGCTCACGACACAACACTCAAGTAAACTAAAAAATACCTCAAATTGTACTCAAGTACAGTACTTGAGTACATGCACTTAGTTACTTTACAACACTGGACAACAGCAATCCAAAATTAACCCCAATCTCACCATCGAATCAATGCATACAGTCAGTCTTTACCTGGTTCTTCTTAGTCTCTGAATCCACACGCTCAGAGAAGAAGCCTTTTACCAATATTGGAGCGGAACAGGGTTGTTCTTGTCGTGGTTTGGGACGAAACAGGAGAGCTTTCCGATCTTCAATCTCAAATCAAAGTATATAATTAGTGATCTACTTGTTGTGTGGGATGTAAACTGCATTCAGATGGGTATATACAGTAAACTGCTGCAGTTGTGTGTATTTACATCTGTTGAGGCTCATTTGTGTGTGTGTGTGTGTGTGTGTGTGTGTGTGTGTGTGTGTGTGTGTGTGTGTGTGTGTGTGTGTGTGTGTGTGTGTGAGTGGCTTAACTTGAAGAGAGAGAATAAACACACACACTGATCTGCTCCAATGTAATTTAATGACAACATTTTGAGCCAATGTAATTGAATTACAACGTTTCAAGCCGAGGCTCTTCATCAGGTCAAAAACGGCTCAAAACATTGTCATTAAATTACATTGGAACAGAAGAGCATGCAGGACTTCCTTCATGATACTTTCCAACCCGTGGCACCCTCAACAAAGTGACGTGCATTATTCTATTCGTTTTTGTAGTTTAACCTACCTTAATCTTCGGAGGTGTACCATAAATCATTTTTATATAGCGATCAAAAGCCTCTTTGCGAGTTTTGGGCGTAGAGGAGGGTTTTCTTCCCTTGCATTGTACTGTCCCTTGTAGGAGGGAAGCCAGGTCTTTGTTCCGGGACAGCAAGGCATCATAGTCCTGGGTTTTGAGATGCACTTGTCAAAATAGTTAACGAAAACTAACAAAAAAAAAAAAAAATGAAAAAAATAAAATAAACATTTTCGTTACCTGAACTAAATAAAAACTACAATAAAAATATAATAAATGATAACTAACTGAAAATGTATTGTGTGTTTACAAAACTAAATGAAATTAACTGAAATTATAGACACACACACACACACACACACACCTGACTCCATAGATCAGCATTCTGTAGTGAATCCCTGGCAATACCTCTGAAGTTTGTCCCATTTTCCTCTGTTTTGGCCCTGTTAGAAGACCAGTTTGTAAAGATCATGGTCACAGAATTTCAATAACTTATTAATTAATTTGAAAAAACATTTTTTAACATCTTTTTAATTTCATAAAAATATTTATGAAATTAAAGGGTACAATATGATTGTTTCCTTTAATTTCATAAATGTATATATATAATTTCATAAATGTATATATGTGTAGCGACATGCCCAAAATAGTGGCGCCAGTATTAAAGTGGATTACCTGTGTTTGAGGAACATGTCAGGAACAGGCTCTGATGTCAGCGTGCAGAGAAACTGTTAACAGAAAATGCATACAGTGGAGGAATGTGCAGTCTTGCTGTGAAAATGTCCCGACCCTGGGAATATCAGTTCCCGTAATGCAAAGTCAGCAGGGTGAGATTTCCATATTTATGAATAAAATTTTCCATCCATCCAGTGATAATTTCGTCGACTAAAACTATGATGGAAAATAAATAAATCTAACAATTAAAACAATAGTGGCGAAGAGATTCAGTAAATAAAGTCATTTTATGTTTGATTGCGCTCAGGTGTTGCACTCTGAAGTGTACAATCAGGCATTACGACGGCATCAAGGCCTGCCAAAATAAAAATGCCAAAAATAAATTACCAGCAAAACCAACTGTAGATTTAGTCGACTAAAATCGTGTGATATTTAGCCGAACTAAAACTAAAACATTTCCGATGACCAAAATATGACAAACTAAATACATTTTATTCAAAAGACTGTGACTAAAACATGCATGCATCCATCCACTAGCATAGTGAGTTACCTTTATATGGTAGTCAGGTGGTAGGAATGTGGCACAGCTGATCCTGTACAAGTCCCCTCTGATGCCCAGCAGCAAGTCTCCTCCATCTCCACTGTAAGCTATGCACTCAGGCTGTGCACTTAGCTGTAGTGTCCTATTAGAGAGGACACCAGACTGTAAGCTATGCACTCAGGCTGTGCACTTAGCTGTGGTGTCCTAGTAGAGAGGATACTGTTGTGCCACAAGCTCCCCACGTTCCTAGTCCCTCCCCTGCACGACATCATAGGGCAAGGGCCAGGGTCTTCCTCAACCAGCAGCCAGCACAGGTGTGGCTGATTCCAATCAGCCCAGCTGCTCCACAATCACCATCAACAGAGGCTGCCAATATAAGCTGCTGAGTGCCGGCACCCGATGCTTGGACGTTGACTACTGTGGCTCCCTCCACAAACCCAGTGTCTCCCAGCTCCACCGCTCTTTCCCAAACACTCTCGATTTCCCTCATGCTCCCAACAACCCACCCCTGAAATAAAGTTTAGATTTTTGATTAAATGTCCTTTTGTATACTCCTGTCTCAGTCTCAGTGTCTTTGCCTTTGGGGTCCCTGGCACATTTGGCTCACTTTGAGCGTAACAGACACCAGACTGTAAGCTATGCACTCAGTCCCAGTAGAGAGGACAACAACATACAAGCCGAAGCACAGACATAACATCCATAATTAAAAAATAAAGTAAAGTTGAGAAAGCTTACATGACATGACATGACAATACCACAATGTACTCTGTTACAAGTAAAAGTCAAAAATTCAAAATTTACTTCAGTAAAAGTACTAAAGTATTAGTATAAAAATATACTAAAATAAAAGTACAAAAGGAGCCTACTCATTATGCAGAATGTCCCAATTCACACGTTTTCAGATGTAGAAAATATCTTTCAAAAATAGCAGATCCACAAGCTCACATTGTGTCGCCTCATGATCTGCTATTTCCAAATGGCCGAAATGTATATTGGGCCAAAGTGGGTAATGTATATGTTTTGTAATAATATTCCAAATCTACAAAGTAAGTGTTAATAATAATTGTAGTGGAGTAAAAGTATAATATTTCCCCCTGAGATGTAATGTGGAGTAGAAGTAAAACTAGACCCATTTAAAATCCAGTAAAGTAAAAACACCACAAAATTGTACTAATGTACAGTACTTGAGAAAATGCACTTAGTTACTTTACACCACTGAACATTACATAACATAACATACTGCACACTGAAAACATGTTGGTTACAGGTAGGTTATTAATTTCACTACTTCTCAAACCTGATGAGACGATTCTCCTGATTCCAAATATGTACTGTCCCGTCCGTGCTGGCAGAGGCAAACACTCCAAACTCAGGACACACACACAGGCCTCCGTAGGTAAGGAACACACACGCACACGCACACACACACACACACGCACACACACACACACACACACACACACACACACACACACACACACACACACACACACACACACACACACACACACACACACACACACACACACACACACACACACACACACACGCGCGCCTCCGTAAGGTAAGAAACAGGAACGCACGCACACAATGTAAGTAAACACTCGAAACTTACACAAAGGCCTCCGTAAGTCGTAAACTCACATGTAAATAAACAATGACACACACCGGAGTCACCGAACACCTCAATATGCATCAGGTACGTCTCATTAGGAACACATTACAATTGTCAAGGTCAAGGTTAACGTCCTAGTGGTCTCCTAATGTGCCATAGTGGTGTCCTAGCTCAGCACAGCTCAAGACCTACTCTTAACATTTTTAAATGTCTGTGTTGTTATTCATGTCCTCATTGTTTTGCCTGATTATTATATTTTAATGAGACGGTGAGACGTAGGAAGGGCCTGGACAGGATTCAACCCACAGAGCCTAGTCCTTCCACGCGCCAGAATCTTGTTCTCCCAGTCCTGGCAGAGGAGCAACGGATTGTGTGGCCTTGGTCTTTCCATAATGGGACTGATCGAGGGTGACTACTGGGACATAAAATGAGACTTGATCACCCCAATATAGAATTAGTAATGGACAAGGACACGTCTTCCAGGGACACATGTGTCTGTGTGCGCCGTGCGGACATATTGATGACTCCACCCTCTCGCTTTACCGTACTCTGTTGGTAAATGGTACACTTGTAGAAAATAAATAATTTTAACCCATTCTGACCTGAGATCAGATTCTAAAAATGTCTTCTACATTTTGACAGTTTTCTGAAAAAGCTATGTTTCTATGTCAGTCGTTCTTCGATTTTTCAAAAATAGCAGACCTACAAGCTGAGCTTGTAGATCTGCTATTTTTCAATAGCTAAAGCATAACATAATTCTAACACCAAAAGGGGTTCCCACCCAGAATGTTTAATAGAGTTTAATAGAGTTTAATGTTTAATAAATGTTTTAATAGAGTTCAACTGTTCCTTGTTTCACTAGAAGGCTTAATGAGATTGTATTGATACATCTGGAGAGGCTGCGTTGCAAAGAGTTTAACAAAATGTGAATACACCTGGCTCATATCACGGGTCCTCTTCACTCTGCTGACTGTATTGTATGACTGCTCTGCTCTGTATAATTGTTAATGTGTCCAACTTTTGAATTGTGGTACTTAACCAGTAACACTAACATTAATGAACATCACGTTTATAATGCATTATAATCTGGTGCTTGTTTGTTTTCTTGTTATGTCTTTTATGTCTGATAAATCAATAAAATAAAATAAATATTAAAATAATCTTGTCTCTGTCACCTATATGGTACCCCATATGGCCTTCATCAGCAGGGTGGTGGTCAGTAGTAGGACTCTGGCTGAGCAGGCTGTATTGCGTCAGGCTGTGTGACGTGGCACAGTGGGGGTCCTGGGAGACCAAGGCCAGTCGGGGTCCCAGCACTGCCACATGGAGCACAGACTGGCCACAGTACAGGCTACGATGGAGGCTGAGGAGGCACTCCTCAGAGTAAGGACACACCATCCATATCAACACCGTTTGGTCTTCACCTGAGAGGGAGAGGAGGAGAAGAGGGTTTCCAGTAGAGTTGTTCCGATACCAGTATCGGAAATGCTGCCGATGCCGTGTCAAATGTTACTATTGCTATTGGTCAGTATGCCAGTCTACACCATTCCCTTACCACATCATTTATATCCCCTTTTTTGTGTCCAGAATATTTCAAAAGACTTAAAAGAGTTAATGTTTTCATTAATTAAATTAACTAGACCGGTGCCCGGCTGTAGAGCACCGAGTCGGTAATAATGGAAGTTGGAGATCCATGCCCCACCCTGTTGTACCCGTGTTCCACCCATCTGTCTGTGTACCTTTTATGCCCCTTATATGGAGATCTCTGTATCTGTCTCTCTGTGGCCCTTTTTCCTATATATGGAGTCCTGTGTCAGGCATGACCAAATATGAAGTGTTGTGATGTCAGAACAGATCCAAAGTGTTGTGATGTCAGGCATGCCCAAATATGGAGTGTTGTGATGTCAGAACAGGCCAGCTCCATATATTGACACTGGGCAGGGGCCCTGTCCAGAACCCGGGCAGAGGCCTTTTGTGGCGGTCCTGGATAACCGTGGGTCCGACCGACTCGACACCGGGCACTGCACTCCCTGTGGGGGTGTGGAACACGTGTGTCGAATTTGAAGTCGGTGGGGCGAACGGTTCTCGAGTTACGTGCATTACAGACGTACACACAGACAGACATACAGAGATGTGGTGCATTTATAGATATACAGTAGATTCCAACATATTTCAAAAGTATTTCTTAACTATTGAACTATAGGCATGTACCTATGGTGAGCAGGTGGCTGTTCTCAGGGTCAGTCTGCATGCCAGTGACTCTCTGGCCATTGTGTGCAGGTGTCCTGTGCAACAATCTGCCATTGTTCAGTTCCAGGACACTGATACAGCCTCCGGTTTGGCCAAGGACCACCAGAAACCTGTGGCAACACAGTCCCACAAACATAACCAAGGCCCAGGACAGATAACTTCTTCAGCACAGTATATTATGCACATTTAAAAACATTTACATTTATTTACTGCGTGCATTCCATCATATATATATCTTTTAAATTTTAACTCAATTCTTTGCTTCTGGGTTGGTCCCTGGAACAAAAGTATTTTGAGATGGGGCTCCGTGGCCAAATACATATAATTTTGGGTGGGCCTTGATATGAAAAAGCAGCAACGTATGTTTTTCCGGAAGACACTTTTAGAATCTTAATTGGTTAGGGATAAAGGACATGCCTGTATGAACAGCGTATGTGTGTGTGTGTGTGTGTGTGTGTGTGTGTGTGTGTGTGTGTGTGTGTGTGTGTGTATGTGTGTGGGGCTGCAGCAGGAGTAGCTCACTTGTTCTTGGCATCGTGTTGAAGAAGAGCCGCCACGTTCCTGTGACTGTGTCCTCTCTCCTCCTGCAAACTCCTCCACTCCTGGAGGGCCGTCTGGGCATCAGCCACGTGACTGTAGAGAGCCAGGCAGGAGGCCGGCCCAGGGCCTGGACCAGGGGTCTTGTCATCACCCCACCATGGCCCCGTACCTCTCCCCCTCCACTCATCCATCAGTGTGCCTGGGTTGGTCAGAGCGTCGGCCTGCGGTGTTCATTCATTTTTTGACAGCAACATTTTGAATTTGTTTGAGTCTTTTTAAAAGTTCGGAAAAGTTTTGGTTTCATTTTACTTTTACTTTTAGTCGACTGAATATCAAAGATTTTAGTCGACAAAAACGTATACTGGTTGATTTTTACACTTGGTTGCGTGCTGAAAATAGCAGCTCTACAAGATCTGTTAGTTTCAGAGCACAACACCAGAGCGCAACCAAACTTTAAATAACTTGTCTTTCCGTTCCACTGGATCTCTTCTCCACTATAGTCTCTCCGTAACATTTTAGTCTACTTTGTATTTGTTGACGAGAATGTCAATATATTTAGTTAGTTTAGGCTTAGTCATCATTGATTAGTTTTTATTTAGTTTTCGTCAGTGAACTCCCGACGAACATTTTTTTGTCACAGTTTTTATATGGCAAAATCAACACTGGCCTGCAGCACGGCGCCCGCCTCCGTCAGGACCAGCAGGACCTCTCTTTGCACGCAGTACGCGGCACTCACAACCCTCTCCGCCACCGCCGAGAAGGACGACAACACCGCTCCCGTTTCCGCAGCCACCAACACCACGCCGCCGTCCCCGATCACGCAGAGCGCACGGGAGGGGTAGGGGGCAGCGCGGCAAGGCGGGACAAGGACCTGCCTCAGCGGAATCCTCCTTAGAATCAGAGTCATCTTTATTTAGTTAAAAAAGTAAAAAAGTGGGTGAAATTCGTTTTTTGTGCATAGTTCCCATCGTGTTATTTCTCCAAGAAAACAAAGAAAGGGAAGAAGCGGGGGGCGGGAGGTTAGGAGGGGGGCTCGTTCCACACACAAACAGCACACTCGTAGGGTCTCTCTTAGGTAATTTACAAACAGCACAGCCATGGGGTCTCTCTGATCAGTGACCTTATTTACAATGTAAGTAAGGGCTTTCCAGATATTTACAAGCTTGTTTCACAAACGGCACAGCCGTAGGGTCTTATTTACCGGCTGTACAGCCGTACAACCAGGGGGTCTGTTTTCCACAAGAAGAATGACACATAGTATACCTCACGTTTCCTCCTCCTCCTCCCAGCTTACAGTGCAGGGTGTACACGCGGCTGAGTGTCCAGAAATCCACCCCGCCGTGGCGGCAGTAGGAGAAGATGACGGAACCTCTCTTCCCGGCCGCGGGGCCCCCACCGATGTACGAGGGGGGATTCTCGCCGCCGGTGCGGACGCACTGGACTTCCTCGCCCTCCGCCTCCATGATGTCCCAGCAACGCACGGTGCGGTCCTGAGAGGCCGAGAGCAACATGGCCGTCTTGGAGCAGTACAGCATCGAGGTCACCAGATCTGGACGGACGGACAGACATGAGGAGGGCCCTTATACCATGCTCAACGCCAGTTTAGGCAAAGGGATATATTATATATCCAAAGAAGCCACATACACGAGAGGTAAATGGTAATGCAAACGTTTACTGTGAATCAACAGGGGAAATGACGGTACAGAAGGATCCGGTCACCTGGAGCTCAGGTGCCTATATGCATGATGTTCCCACACTGCCATGACACTGTTGCCATGACAACACATTGCCATGTTTCACACATTCCTGGCGCAATGTGTGAAACAAACAGAGATAGAGAGAGAAAGCAACACAGACAGATAGGAATGTGCATGTTTTAGACATGATTTTATCTGCTCCAATATAATTTATTGACGACGTTTCGAGCCATGGCTCTTCATCTGGCCAAACTCGAGTTTGACCAGATCCAAGTTTTCCAACCCAGCACCTCTTTCTATGAGTTTTTGTAAGACATTATTTTATTACCTTGGTGTCCTGTGAAAGCCATGCAGAGCTCCCAGTATGGACCCCAGACCTTAATGGACAGGTCTTTAGATGCCACGATCAAACGGTCCAGCTGTGAGCAGTGCACTACTGAGGTGATGTCACTAGAAGACGAGAGATGTTATACCGTCTCAAAAAAAACCCCCCCCACACACACACACACAACACACACACACACACACACACACACACACACACACACACACACACACACACACACACACACACACACACACACACACACACACACACACACACACACACACACACACACACACACACACACACACACTACACGTACCGCGAGCAGAGGTTCTTCTTGTGTTCCAGTACGTGCCCGGCATCGAGGTCGACCACCGTCATGACTCGGCCGCACACAGCGAAGGCCCTGCGGGGTCTGTTGTGACGCGGCAGGGCCAACGCCATCTGAGTGAACACACTGCGGCTCACGCCCTCCAGTATCTTCACCTTGCACTGCATCGTGTGCGTCATGACGGCCCACACACAAACGTTGCCCGCTCCCGCAGTCACCACCTGTAATAGAGAACATGACAGTACTAGACTAGATAGACTGTTTTGTCTGTGATTATTTGATTTGTTTTCTCAATTTGTTCCTTATAATTCTTCACCCAGTGTCTCAAATATTCACCCAGTGTCAATTATCGAATGTAATCCTTGGCGCTAGACTCTCTACCAACCTGAGGAGAGCAATGGACTGACTAACCTCATGCTTCCTTCTATGCATGACGAGTCAAAGCCACTTCTTTTCACCTGACAGGGGAGAGTTTCCCCGGTTGGAAGTAGCGCGTAGAAAGAACACGTTATTCCAACGAGTTCCTTTCCCCTCCATCAGGCACCCCGGCTGACCAGGGGGAGGCAGTTTAGAGACCAGGATTGCTGCATGTATATTGTGAGGGTACCTACCTACCCTAGGGGACATGGGGAGAACATGCAAACTCCATACAGAAAGGCCCTTTTGTCAACCCCACCCAGGCACTGATAACACAGGGGAGAGAACACGCCCCCCAGCGGGAATCAAACCCAGGACCTTCTAGCTGTGAGGTGACAGAGACACCGACTGTGCCACTGTTTGTGATTGTCTGATTATTATGGTTATGCCTCCTATGAGCCTTTACTGAGAGGACATTTTGTTCACTATACAGGTCTATTTAGAACTCAGTTTAGTGAGCAAAACATGTTCTCATCTGTCGGTAGTCTGTCAGAATAACTATTTGTAAATCTAGCATGGTCATTGTAGAAAGAGCCACGTGTGGCTCTGTCCTCTAACCGAGCCTCCATCTATTTGTGTAATCTTGTTGTGTATAAAGGCCAAGGGAAAACATGTCTGATATTGAGGAGCCCGCATTTGTTTTTATACTGGAGTAAGGTAAATTCCTAATCCTGCCACAACACACCTCTGTGGACGAGTGGTGCCCCACAGCCTGGCACACACGTACATCCAGGGGCTGGAGGGCTGATGCCAGGCGACGCAGCTTGGCGTCCAGCAGGGTGAGCACCGGCCCCGGGCCCCAGCCCACCAGGCGACCGCCGGGCAGCTTGGTGGAGGTCAGGCCCATGAAGGGCATCGACATGGAGTCGTCTGTGGCAAGGTTATTGTAGTTAACAGAAACTTAACGAAATAACGAAAACTAAAGTTGGAAAAAAGAACGGTCAACTGAATATATAAAGCTACTCATTGTAGCTTTTATATAAAATACACGATGACTAACACTGTATTGTGTGGTTGGTGGTTTATCTGTAACTGAATACATTTTTAAATGCTATCTTTTGTTATGTTTTTATTACATATTATCAAAACTAGCAAATCCACTCTAAAAAACTACTATTAAAACTAACTGCATGAGAAAAAAATATATATTCAAAATGAAGAATCCCTATTAAAACCTTGGTCTGTGGAAGCTCGACGACAGCCATCTGGCTCGTAGAATTGGACTGTGTTGTCCTGGTGCAGGCTGATGAACGCTGCCGCGGCTTCACAATACATCATGTAGCGCACAGGGCTGACAGAGGAAAGGTGACGGAGGTGATGGAGACCGTGAGTGAAGACAGGGGGGTTGTTGTCATCACCATGTTGAACCTGGATAGAGACAAGACAGGATTGTATTATTGTGTCTTACGTAGCCGGTGTTCTCACATTTTGTACTTACTTACGTAAAATAATTAATAGCACTAGGTAGAAATACTCTGTAGTGGCCTGGACGGTTATAGCTCAACCTTCTGGACACCTACGTTTCTAAGCCAGACTGAGGGCGTGCTGCGGGTTCGACTCCCGATCCTGACGGCCTTTGCCGCGTCTTCCCCCCCCCCCCATATCAAATGACTTTCAAACTATCAATAAAGGCAGAAAAAGCCCCAAAAATATCATTAAAACAAAAAATATATACTCTGTAGTAAAAGTCTGGTATTAAAAATGGAAACGTGTTGGCAATATAATTTACTAAAGTACTAAAAGTAAAAGTAAGCATAATGTCCCATTTCACAAGTTTTCGAAATGTATAGAAATCTTTCAAAAATAGCATGTTGAAGTGGTTAATGTATGTTTTTTAAGGGTAGGCACTCAGGGCCAGCCGGGGCGCCTGGTGCCTGCCGTGGTTGTCGCTAACTATAACTACGTTTTCAAATACTTGTAGTGGATATATTTGGTTCTGAGGTGTAAGTGGAGTAGAAGTAGAAGTGCTCCAGTAATGTAAAGAAAATAACTCAACATTGTACTTAAAAATACCTTACCTTGTCCATTCCTTGCTCTTTTTCACAGAAAGTGTCACTTCCACTTCCCACAGGACTTTCCTTGTGTCTTCTCTTCAGGTTCTCTCTCCAGACAGTGTGGGGGTCAAGATTGGTTTGACCCTCTTTTGCTGCTGTTACTTTCCGTCTCCCTCCCTGATAAAACGAACGAGCCAAGCATCTGCGCAGTGTGCTGGGCACAGAAACATCTAGTCTGATGTTGTAGTGTTCCGTCTCAACTAAGAACTATTTGAACAAATTAGACGAATTTGAACAAAGCACAATTTATAGAAAAAAGGTAAATAAATAAATTATAGCATGTCCTAAGCCGAGATTTATCTTCAAATGGAAAAAGTCAGAAAACACCCTACTGATCCTTTGGCGAGTCTTCGTAAATGTAAAGGAATAAAATGTAACTTCACTCTCTACCTCACAGAGCCTTTGCTTTAACTAGTTTAACAACGGTGTGCGCTGTTAGTTGCCAAGCAACGGGTCGCTGAAAACTGGCAACTGCTCAGACTGGTTAGTGGCATTTAATTGCTTGCATTGTTTGCAAACCTAATGCTTTAGCTTGACTGCCTCCTCTTTATGGAATAAAAGGAATGCATGACAACGGATGTGTACAATTGTCTTAATTTATTTTCTGCAGAATATAAAAAATAAACTTTTTCATAGTGATGAGAATTATTTACACCATACCAAAACCTATTTACATGTATCATTTCATGTGTTCATATATGGATACTGTCAAGTTGTCAACCCAAAAAAAGTAGGCTAAGCTAGTAGTGAATGACAACATTTGTCTGTTAAAGAAAACGCACGTTGTTCCAGAGTTTAAAGAATGTGTACGTGTTACACAAAGAAAACACAACGTAAAAACCAAATCATAAGCTGACACATTATTTCAGAAGGCGTCATTGATCATACTCTCCAACGTCTCTGGTTCTGCAGCACTGGGAACGGTGAATCTTTCGTTGAAATACTGCACTTGCAGTTTCCCTGACTCGTGAGCCAGCGCTACGCCCGAATACATGTTCTGTTGTCCTGAGTCTCCAAACACCGACATGGCCGTCACCCTGGGAAGAGCAAAGACCAGTGGTGGGAAAAGTACTCACAATTTTTACTTAGTATCAAAGTATCAATACTGCAATGTAGAAAATACTCTAAATTTATTTGAATAAAAGTATTGGTATCAAAATGTAGTGAAAGTACCAAAAGTAGAAAGTATTGTGCAGAATGTCTCATTTCAAGCTTTCAAATCAGTTTAAAATAGCCGATCTACAATCTCAGAATGCGCCGCATCGCAACGCATTGTGAGCTTGTAGATCATCTGTTATTTGCAAATGGCCAAAATGTATAGTAGGTTTAGAAAGTAACTAGTAACAAACGTTTTCAAATATATGTAGGGGAGTTCAAATTCAATATTTGCCTCTGAGATGTAGTGGAGTAGAAAGTAAAAGTACTGGAAATTAAAAATGCTCAAGTAAGTACAGTACTTAAGAAAATGTACTGTGTGGAGTTTGCATGTTCTCCCCGTGTCCCCTAAGGTAGGTACCCTCACAAAAAAAACATGCAGTAATCCTGGTCTCTAAACTGCCTCCCCCTGGCCAGCCGGGGCGCCTGATGGAGGTGAAAGGAACTGGTTGGAATAACGTGTTCCTTCCACGCGCTACGTCCAACCAGGGAAACTCCCCCCTGTCAGGTGCAAAGGAGCAACTTGGACACTCAGGCATGAAGGAAGCATGAGTTCAAGTCCGTTGCTCTCCCCAGGTTGGCGGAGGGTGTGTAGAGCCCAGGATCACATTAGATGATTGACACAGAGTACAAAATGTACTTAGTTACTGTAATTTACACCTGTACTTTACACGAAAACAATTTAGCTTGTGACCCAAAAGAGAAATTTGATGTCTCCCGGGACCCAAACTAGTGAAAATAGGTTAGGTATAGTCGCATGAGCCAATGAGCTGAGTGCATTCTCAGACACCAGGTTCGCACACAGCTCACAGGCAGTAACCACGAGAGCGGAGGGGAGCAGAATTGTCAAAAAAATTGCCCGTCATTCATATTTATTCCTTAAAATACAGAACAAATGCGTCCCGTATCAGTTCATTACGGGACACGTCGGTAGTTTCCAAATACGGGACAATTCCCTATGTTACGGGATGGGTGGTAACCCAACGCTGTTTGGAAAATCCTGGTGGCGCAAGGTTATTTCCCAAGGCTGGGGAATACGTCTTCTCGCGTACCGGTGGTACATGTCCCGCGGACAGGCACTGGTCTGCGTACCAGTGGTTAGGAACCTCTGCTCTATGGTAGGTACGCTCACAAAAAAACATGCAGTAATCCTGATGGAGGGTAAAGGAACTGGTTGGAATAAAGGGGTCCTTCGACGCCTTCCTACCGGGGAAACTCCCCCCTGTCAGGTGATAAAAAAGCGGCCTGCTCACTCCTCACGCATTGAGGGAAGCATGAGCTCAGTTCAGGGCTCTCCCCAGGTTGGCAGAGGGAGAGTAGGCCTAGTGCCAGGATTACACTACCGCTTAGGCAATTGGCGGGTGAAAAAAGTGGTTACAGAATTGTGGGATAAAACAAAAACGAAACCATAAATAAACACTGGGTCATTTGTTCTCCATGTTGTTACCTGTCAGCGTGGATCCTTTCAGTGACGGCGGGCTCCAGGTCATTCCTCTGCAGGTCCCATATGTGGAGGTTAGAAGCCGCGTCCAGGACGCAGAAGACCGTCGGCCGGGTCCGAGTCCACTGCACCGAGACGACTGGCTCGCCAGCTGTGGAGTCGTTCCACTCCAGCACAGGCTGTTCCTGGGAGGCCGCGTGCAGTCTGATGCTGCCGTCTGCGCAGCCCACCTAGCAGCACACGCACAGCAAACACATGCCAAGAGAGAGAGAGAGAGAGTGAGAGAGAGAGAGATCAACCAGGTGTGGAGATAAGAGTTGAGTTAACAACGTAGATTGGTGCTCCAAGGATCAACGGGAACCTCAAATTGAAAAAGAGGAAAGATTAATTTACTTAATTACGGAGGAGACGGAGTAAAATCGAAGTACTTTAATCATGTTTACAACAGCCTTTTCAAAGTTCGTAGAAAAGTAGCAGTAGCGTCACAATCCTTAAGCGGCAAGCTTGTTCATCTGTAATTTTTTACGATTTTTGAAAGATATTGAAAATGTTTGGAAACTTTTGAATCATTAAGATTTTCTTTTAACATAAATAATGTCTTCTGGGGGTCCCTCGATTTGGGGGTCCTTGGCACGAAAAGGTTTGGATTGAGTACTACTGTTGTAGAGGGACTCGTTACCAAATGCAGATTTAGCATGCACACATCAGCATGTTTGAAGACGTACTGTACACTACTCATGGTGTCTGCAGTCACATGAACTGCATGTGCACTGCAGGCCTCACACATGAACTACATGTGCACTGCAGCCCTCACAAACCCTTCAACTCCACGTGAGAGGTAGGCCTGTTACATTTCTTTTAGTATAAGTATAAAATTATTATTAATATGTCAGTAATGTAATTGTTTATTTAGGTAATTTGTCATATCTGAGATGTGATTTGATTTATTTATTACGAAGCCTGAAAAGGCAATAAAAATGTGATTGATATGTTCCAGTGTTCAATGCCAAAAAAACACAATTAAATCATTTATCATTTAATCGTGTCGTCGTGTGACAATGAATCGTCAAGCTAAAGTTAAAGGGCTCCAGTCTCACCAGGAACAGGGCCGGACTGAACGGTGAGAAGTGGATGGAGGTGACGTCAGTGGGTCGGACTCCGACCACCCGAGACCTGTAGAGCTTTGGTGGAGCCTTCAACCCGTGGCTGGTTCCATGGTTGACCACACCCTGAGACAGAAAGAAATCACACTGATAAACTGAGACAAAGGTGCCCGGGGGAAATAATAGGGAAGTGGGGAGCATGATCTATTAATCAAATATAGCATCATATATATGAAGACAAGGGTGAATCATGTGGATCTCCTTATGACGTCATCGCGTGGCCTGCCTGTGAAAGAAGTCATCTATAATGTCATATCTATGACAGATAGCTCCATTGACTTCAATTATACATTTTAAGTTAAGTTATATTTCATGAAGTATAACACACGTGAGAAGAAAAGAAAAGTGGTAAACACCAATGAGCTGTGACACAGATAGGCAGACAGATACACACAATAAAGGGACCTATTTTCTCCAGTGCTATACCCCTTATCCCTAAACGTCTTTCTTTGCCTTTTTTGCTATTTTGAAAAACTTTTTTGAATACCGGTAGTTCAATTATCAAAAATAGTAAAAAGAAATATGAAGTAGGGGTATAGCATGGCGAAAATAGGGCCCAATAGTCTCTTATCGACGCTCACCATATTGGTTCCAATAAAGAAATGGTTTGAGTCTGTGGGGAGGAATCTTAACAGTAGTGTTTCCAATGATCCCGTATTCATTGGATCCCTTGGTGAAGTCCTGAGAGAGAGAGAGAGAGAGAGAGAGAGAGAGAGAGAGAGAGAGGATCAGTGGTGGAGTAAATCATTATGCAGAAAGGCCATTTCACACATTTTAAAATGTATAAAGATCATTTCAAAATAGCGGACCTACAAGCTTGTGTTAAGCTTGTAGATCAACCATTTATACATATCCAAAGTACAGGGCTGATTGGTTAATGTATGTTTCGTAATAATAATCTAAATCTAAGTAGTACTACAGTTTTCATATAATAGTGGAATAAAATATTTGCCTCCGAGATGAAGTAGATTAGAAGTGAAAGTACTGACAATTTAAAATACTCCAGTAAAGTAAAAATGTCTACTTAAGTACAGTACACTACTTGAGTAAATGTACTTATTTACTGTAAGTCAGGATCACCACCCGCTGAGATGAGAGGTCATGACATTCCCAGCCCCCCTAAAAAGATTAGCCACGCACCGGGGTGGAACATGACACTGTGTGACTCTCTGCATCACATCCAAATGGTACATGATGTCTGGACTGGCGGCTACATGGTCAATCAAAACAACAGCAGTCCTCTGCCCACAACAAACAAGCTCATATGACCCACGCGGAGCAGGTGGTGCTGCGCCGCCAGGGCAAAGACATTGTGGGTATTAATGGCCCCCTTTGGCTGGCAGTGACGAATGAACACTGTCTGTGTCAGCCATCTAATCTGTCCGTCTCACCTCTCAGCGGCGAGGAGCGTGGAACTGTACAGCAACTTGACTTTGCCCCCCGGCCTGAGCCCTGTAAGACGAAGAGAGAGGTCGTTATGTAATTCGCGTGAAAGAAATGCGTTGTGGAAAAAGTGCGAGTGTGTTCAAAAACGTGACCATCAGTCTCACCCAGGTCTGTCTGGGAGCCGGAGTCGCTGGCTTTAGGGAGTTCCAGCACCACCTGTTGGACAGAAACGACAACAACATCACCATCATAAATCCGGGAGCGTGGGTGACCGAAGCTGTGTGCTATCTGGTTGTGAGATTTTCAGCCTTACCCATTGATTTAAAACCCCGTTTACATCCAGGGAGGCCAACTGGAAGGACAACCCCGACGACTCTGGATATCACAACAGAAATGGCACTTATTATTTAAAAACAGAAAGCATAACTAGGGCCAAAATAAAACGGAACATTTAACGGAATAGTTCACCCCAAGAAATGACTTATTTTCTATCTATTATAAGTACACACCTCCTGAAGCCTTGAATTCATGGAGATTAATTTAGTTTTTGTTGCATTCCTGAGCCAATAATTTGATGACCAGCGGAGTCTCCGGTAGGAGAGTCTATATATTGAGAAATATTGGTTTAGAAATATCTCCGTAAATTCAAGTCATTTTTTGGGGTGAACTACTCGAAAGAAAACATCACATTCTCCCATTTTCCATCTCTAAACATAGAATCCATATTAAGGGACGTAAATGCTGTGGTTTCTTTCTTGACCTTCGTCAGATGCCAACAGCGGGGCCTCTGGTCTCAGGCCGCCCGCTACAGAGGAGGGGACAACCTCCACGCAGCACACCGAGGACAAATGTCCCGACGTCGCCAGCACGGCATCTGCGTTGACAAGGTGACAAACAAGAAGGCATTCCAGCACGTACCATCACTCTCGTATAGGTAAACAAGACTTCTGAACTTTCAGACGGAACATTCAAGGACGGGAGACTGACACGCGAAAGTGTGAAATTATACTGCTACTGATTTCAGGGTAATGATGATAAAGATTGCAGCGGAACAAAACGCTGCTTCATGTAATTAAAAAACTACAACACTGTTTCCCGAACAGTGGGTCAGGACCCATTTGTGGCTCACGGACACATTTTTATGGGTCCCTTTATTTTTGGTTCTCTATATTTTTGCTCAACAAAAAAGCAACATTTTTCATGAATTAAAAACAAATGCAACGTTTCTGTTTCAGTCATTTCATCAAGAAATACAAGAAAAAATAAACTAATGTTTAAGAAGTAGTGAACATTTGGGTCCCGGGCTACAGCGTTTAGGAACCACTGGTCTATGCGAATGCTGCTGGAGTGAACACCAAGCATATAGACTTTATAGAGGGTATGCACATGCATAAAGTGAGTGGCAAATGGAGTGGAAAAGTGTGTGGTAAAGTGAGTTTAACACCGTTTGACGTTGTTTAATGCAATCAGATAGGACTGATCACCAGCTTCACCCCTAATCTGAGTTTGCTATGGGGCATAGCAGTGGCTGCCATTCAGATAGAAAACACATAATTTCTTTTCCTATTCCTAATTATTTTAAGCCTCGAACCAAGCCATCCATGCTCCTGGTGAATCATGACCATAAAACATTTGATTTTTTTTAATAAAAAAAAAAAAATAATAATAATAATATTTATAATGATCTTTTTTCAAAAATAGCTGATCTACAAAGCTCACGACACATTGTGACGAGTTGTAGATCGGCTATTTGAGCCATTTGCTTGACCGGTTCTTTTACTAGTCCTACCACACCGCCTTTGACTCACCGGTGGAGAAGGTGGGGTGACGGAACGTCCACTCGTCCTCCCCTACCTTCAGGTTGTCATGGTTACCGGCACGCTCCCTCAGGTCCCACAGCAGCACGGACCCCACTGACGTACCTGCAGTGGTGGAGAAAGAATACTCACATTCTTTACTTAAGTAAAAGTAAGTACCTATACTGCAATGTAGAAATACATTGTTACATGTAAACGTCCGGAATTAAAAATTTACTAAAAGTGCAAAAGTATTGGTATCAAAATGCACTTAAAGTACCAAAAAGTTGAATGTACTCATTATACAGAAGGTTGCATTTCACAAGTTCACAAGCTCACGATGGTGTCTTTTCAAATGGTCGAAATGTATATAGTAAATTAGTAACAAAAGTTGTCATATAAATGTAATGGAGTAAAAGTACAATATTTGCCTCTGAGACGTAGTGGAGTAGAGGTAAAAGCATTTGGAAATTGTAAATACTGTACAAATACCTAAACATTGTACTGTACTCGAGACTCGAGTACTAAAGTACAAGATGTAGTTAGTTACTTTCCACCACTGACGTACCTGCAAACACCAGAGTGGCCTTGCCAGGACTGAAGCAGCAACACTCCACCTGGGTCAAGGAGAACATCACAAAGAGCATCTTCTCAGTGACCGTTAAGGTATCTGCACACTGCTGCTTCTTTCATATTTGTAGCAGCATTTTTCCACAGTTTTTCCAAAAATCGCAGCCAGTGATGGGGCAATCTGCATTGACCTTTAGAGTTGGGATCCGGAACCAGAGGAACTGGATCCAACATTGAGGAACCGGAATTGGTTCCATCACACGTTTCTGGAACCGGTTTTATCACACTGTCAGAGCTGGTACGTGGACTTCACATCTGCTATACAATTACAACACAGGTGTACAAATGGAACCAAATGGACCTCTACACTCTCAGAGTGTGTCGGAACCTCCATAGGGAATCGCTAAATGGAACCGTTAAAAGGCACTTACATCTGAACATCTCAAGGCCTAATCAGTCAATAACAGAATGCAAATACATGCAAGACTTGTGCTACTGTACATGCAAGTTTGTGGGGGTTTTTTGACAGCATTGTTGCCACCAGACGACAAAATTGTCTGAAATTCTCTCTTTGTTACCTCAGACTCATAGACAAGAATCTTCTGGGGTCGTGAGGGCTCCCAGATGTTCCAGATGCAGATCATGCTCCAGGTGTCGAAGCGCATGGCGCCAGGCTCACCCGTGGGACTGTGGACTGACATCATGGTCTGGTTCTGGACCGGGGAGAAGTGCACCAGGCTGACGTGACGGCCTGTAAACATGAAATACAAACGGGATGTCCAATGTAAGATTCTGTATATAAACTCTGTATTGACACATAAACCTGTGTGGCATGATAGGACATTAGAATTCCTTCACGGTGTGACTTCCTTCACGGTGTGACTTCACATCAGCATGGCCTGTACTTTTATGCCCGCCCTTAATCATATAAACATTTCTTATTCCATTTAATTGCACCACACATAACTATGAAAACAACTGAGTGAATAATATGGTACCTAAGGTAGTAGGTACCACCTCTCCATTTTTCAAACCACAAAGACATCAACAAACATGTTCCAGAAAGTATTCCCGTAAATAAGCTTTTCTTTGTTTCATTACCTTTTGCTCATGGTTATTTCTTGTTTCATTTGTATTGGCACATTATATTTTCACTTGTTTATTACGTTTGTGAAATTCTTGTTTTATGTGCATTCTGTCCTATATGTAGGTGCAGTATTTGTGACTCATGTCTAGAAAAATGCTATATAAATAAATGTATTATTATTATTATTATCTCCATGGTGCTGGAGTGTGTACCGTTGAGAAAAGACAACTTTGTGTTGAACTGCAGACTGCCATCGCTGAAAGACAGAATCTCTGCTTTGGTGCTGAGCCTCTTCAGCGACTGTTTCTGAGCGTAGTCCTCCTCCAACAGGACAACCATCACCTGGACAACCACAACAAACAGCACAACTATCACCTAGATACAGTGGTGGAGGACGTACTTGCATGTTTTACTTACGGTAAGTAAAAATAGCAATCCTGCAATGTAGATATAGTCTGTTGCAAGTAGAAAAAGTATTCCAAATCTACTTGAGTAGTTACTTTCCACCACTGCCTAGATACAGCACCACACCCAACAACAGGAGTCTGTATTCGCAGCCGATCATCAGTTCCTCCCATAGGACGTGAATAATTGTGTTGTCCATCATGTGTGGAAAAATAAGTCATATTTCTAACAACATACCTGTGATGCCGAGAGTAAAACCGCTGTGAGACGCTGTGTGTCGATGTTCATTTCACTCCTGCTTTTATCTCGGCCGTCCTGGGAAAGCCTTGGATCTGCCAGTACGTTGGGACACAGTCAATCAGAGAATCACGTTTATTATACTTTTTTTTGTCTTGTTCCCCTCGAGAAATACTGGGATGTGTAACAGCTTGGGAAGCACTAGGGCTACCACGATTATGATTATTTTATGATTATTTTGATGATTAATTGTCACTCAGATAATTGGTTAAATTGTGGTTCTGTCATTGAACATTGGAAAATACATTACATTTATGTTTGGCTTTCATAGGCTTCGTAAACAAAAAGGTGCACAGGCCAGATATGACAAATAACTTACGTATTAAAGTATCTATTTTAAAAACATTAACTCCTTAACACCATCGGGCCCATGACGTAAATCACTGTCAAGTTCAAGTGCACAGTCATGTGCCCGAGACGGAGATTGATAATCTCCGTCAAATTAGTGCTATGAAAACTGATCGCATCTACAGCCTAGAGGCGCTTGCTGACGATGGGCACATTTTATTAATGGATTAAATAGGCCCGGGCCCTCAAGGTGTTAATAGCGGAAATAGCAGATGAGCTTGTAGTTCAGCTGTTTCCACTATTTTTGTAAGTGTTTGAATGAAATTATATTGAACACTTATAACGATTATGCAAAAAATAAATAAAATAATTGCGATTAGGGGAGTTTGTAATAATTCTCATTTCAGGCCTAGGAAACACCATCAGATCATGTTGTATTAGAGTCCGACAGAGTGTTTTCTTACCTCCACATGGTCCATGCCTCTCTGCTGGATGCTGTGTCCATTTCTCAGACATCTCTATTTCCTCCGTCTGGATGTCTCTGTCCACGTTGTCCTCATTACACTGAACATATGCCTGAGAAGGAAGGATTTCAATTATGTCAAGTTTTCATGCGTGGAAGCAGGGTCCATTCGCTGGTTTTGATTGATTGATTGAATACTTTGCATCTTAAAATAACCAGTAACAGCAACACGCCGCATTGAGACGTGTTGCGTGCTGCTGATTGGCTATTGGCAATTTTTGGTGCGCGACATGCTTTCATAGAAGACATGCTGGCTTTTATGGAATCCAAATGCTGTGGCAACTGAGAACTTTAATCCATGTGTAGGCCTACGTGCAAACAGAAGGAGCCGCTGACCTGTTTCGTGTTTGTATTCCCAAAGCTTTTGATGTACATGTCGTATTCGCTAACAGGAGGCAGGTCCAGAAGGGAGAATGTCGAGGAGAAATCCAGATCTATAAGGCGAAGCAGCTCTGCACTGCGCTTCCTGAAGATATAAACAGTCAAATCAATTATAGCAGTGGTTCTCAGGACATTATTGGGGGGAGGACAGTGATGACAGTGATCCCCAGTTAAAACTATATGATCATTTTGGGGGGTCGCGGCCTGAAAATGTTCAGAACTACTGAATTAGAGGCCAACATGATATATCGGTCTCTAAGGTGCCAGGTGTTGGTGACAGCTATATGGGTCACGTGGTGTTGTGTGCTACTGGCCTACGTCACTCATAGAAAGTCAGCTGTTCGCAAAGCGGCATTTTCATGAATGGAAGGAGAGAGGGGGTGAACGGGGAAGGTCCAACTTTGTTGACCGCAAATCGCTTTTACGATGCTATGATGCACTGTGGTAACTGGTAAACTTCTTAACTTTAATAAACATATACCTAAAGCAGTACTCTGGCCTGGAGCAGTGATTCTCATTATAACAACGACTAAAGCAGCGAGTCTGACAGATAAAACATTTCCCCGCTTTAGCCTCTCGGCGTCATACGCTATAGACGCCTTACACCAGGTAAAAATTCAGACCATTTACAGTTTCTATCAAACCTACTTCTGTTTGTTGGCAACCTGCTTGCTGACTTCACGTTGCTTTGCGGCCACAAAGTTGATAAACTTCCCGCGCTGAGAGCCTCTCCTCTGGTTCTTGTCGTGCGCTTCTGAAAGAACAGCAAGAAATGTCAGTGGTATTTCACCTCTCATTTCACAAGCCCAGATAATAGCATCGTGTTGGAACTAAAATCAACAAATTCCCTTGAAAAAGAAAAAAACACATGACAAATTTTAAAATATGAAAAGTAAGAAAAAGTGGATATTTTAGGGCTGGGCTATAGGATTTATCAATAGCACGATTATCTACATTTTTTGTTTCGATTACAATGAACCAGCCGGTTCAATATCCGTTTCCATTAGGACAGAACGTTTTTGCTTGCCGTCTAACCACTTGGGCGCCATTTACATCAGTCTAATCGATTTAGAATTTCTTTAGTGCTGATTAACCTACATAAACAAGATTAAATTCTGTTATTGGCTCTAAATGTCAATTTCAATATATTTCCGGTTAATTTCCCAGCCCTAGTTGCCTGGCTGTACCTCTGGACCGAGTGCGTCTGTCTTGGTCTGTGTTCGAGCTCTGTCTGGATTGTGCTGCAGTTCCTACTCGCTCATTCTCCTCGTCCATGGCTCTCCTGATTGCCTTTATTTCCTCGCTCGTCTGTGGCGTCGGGCCCTCCCCCTCCCCATCTCCACTCGCCACCGGGCTGGGTGATGGCTCCTCGTCCTCTCCTTCACCTCCACTCTCCTCCTCAAAATCCTCCTCATAATCCTTGACGGACAAAGAGAGAGGAATAGCGGTCACCCCCTGCAAATATGTGAAACCTTCCCTCGTAAGATCCAGTACGTCATGAGGAAAACTTGAGAGAATATCCGTTTCCATTAAGACAGAACGTTTTTGCTTGCAGTCTAACTACTTGGGCGCCATTTACACTGGCAGCCAAATCTAGCCTGAATCAGATCTGTGCCACATCCAGATTGGAATCCGATTAGTTTAAATAAGTCTAAATGCAGACAGGTCACCCATTCTTGAGATAAGGGACAAAACTTTTTTCAAACTGGATTTTTTTTTTTTTTAAGATACATTCAAATCAAATGGATGTATTTGTAGACACAGGTCTCAACTACCAATATTGAGAAGGAACAGGTTTTTCGCATAACATTTCTTTCTAAAATGGGACATTTATGCACTTAATACCCGATTCATGTCAACTCCGTCAGACACACTAAAATACCTTTTAATTGAATTTGATAATTTCAACAATAATATAAAGTCCTCAGTTCTCTTATAATGGCTTTCAGTAATCAAGTTAAGTAATACAATTATTTTAATATTGTTTTTTTCCAATATCACACTATTATGAAATATCCAATTTCTCAAATCCGTCATTTCAACCTCTATTTTCAATATTATAACATGAAAACCATGTAAAAAAAAAAAAATCATCATTACGTATCATTTCAGTTGGTGTTTCAATACATATGCACAAAATATTTAACATCACATTTTCTATTTCTTTGGAAATTAACAAAAACATCACGGGACGAACATCTGACGGAGTTGACGAACATCTGACGGAGTTGACTGATTTTAGGTTTAACTGATTTAGGTTCTAGATCACCTAGGATCTTGATTCTGGTGACTAATCCCACATTTTCAAGGATGAGGAATACAGTGGTACTATTTATATTGGCCCTGTGACCATGGCAGCCATTTTCAAAATGGCAGCCACCTGCTGTTATCTTACAATAACTCAAGTTCTACATCACCTAGGATCTTGATTCTGGTGACTAATCATACATTTTCAAGGATGTGGGATACATTGGTACTATTTAGATTTGTCCTGTGACCATGGTAGACATTTTTCAAAATGGCCGCCAACTTTCTGTTATTTCCCAATAACTCAAGTTCTACACCACCTAGGATCTTGATTCTGATGACTAATCCTACATTTTCAATGAGGAGGAATACAGTTTTATGTATTTAGATTTATCCCGTGACAATGGCAGCCATTTAAAAAAATGGTGGACCTGCTATTATTTTACCAATTTAGTCAGGGAATAGGCCTATTATCAGAATAATGTCAAATCTGTGAATACATTTCTTACCAAGATTTTTTTCACCAATGTGTTTGTAAAGGTGTCTACTAACATATCCCACATTGGTTTCTATTGAACCACCCTAGAGGCATTTTTGACAGCTGCTGAAAGTTGGGTACCATATACCAAGTGGCTATGGCAAAACTAGGGAGTCTATGGCCAAACTAGGGGTCAAACCCCTTGGGCTAAATTCGGCCATATATCCACTTGCCCAAATGTGCTGACCTCATTTTGTGATGATGGCTATGGCCGTTTTCAGCCCAAGGAGTGTTCTTCGTGCATAGCCAATGCTTGGAATGCATTCAGAATCATGAAAACTCCCTAGTTTGACATGTCACATGCTACTTAAAGCATAATGAACATTTTGCCTTATATAGGTTGTTGATGGTACCCCAACTTTCAGCAGCTGTCAAAAGGTCCCCTAGGGTGGTTGAATATAAAGCAATGTGGGATATGTTAGTAGACACCCTTCCAAACACATTGGTGAAGAACATTCTTGATAAGGAATTTATTACCAGATTGTATTAATATCCCCTGACTAAATAACTCATCTTCTAGACCACCTAGACCCGACTTCACAAACAGAGACCCGATTGACACCTAAACAACAAGTTTGGACAGCCCCACCAATTAGTGTTACGGAAAATAGCAAGTGTCTACCCTAGGCCCAGAGGGAGACACAGAACTTAGATGCGGCTCACATGTTGCACGACTCCTCAACAAGCTGCCACCAGAGATGAGAGCTGAATTCTGCCGCACAATGCTCTGCGGCCCAGGAGCAACCAACACCCTGTTGGAGTTCTCTGAGTGGTTGAAGCATGAGTCCTAGCCATATAGCCTGTGCAAAGGCAAACACCTTGAAGACCTGCTTGAGGTGAACAGTGAGCAGTGAGCGAAAGACTGAAGACAGAAGATCTGCCTTCAGGACTATCAGGCAGGATGTGCAGTCACTAAAGGCATCAGTGTCGTTCTGTGTCCCCAGCATGTCAACCAAAGCAATGTTACCAAATCAAAGGAGCCTTCACCTCAAGTCACCTGGGGCTGGGTGAGCAATCGTATCCTGTATCTAGCCTCACAACTAAATACAGACACTTGGCCAGACTGCCGTTTGAAAGGGTCAAACCCTTCATCCTGATTGGGGAAGACCACCCCACCTAATCACACCAACCAAACAAGTGAGGTTGGGGCCTCCAGGTGGGCCAGCAGCCATCTGCACAAGACTGGGCTGGACCCTGCAGGAAAGCAATCTCCAGCCAAGACAATGTAAGTTGACTATAACAGAGCCCCAGAACACAGAGCTCATGAGAAGGATGGAGAAACACTGGCAGGAGGCCACCAAGATACAACGCCACACTGCAGTGGCCAGTGAAGTCAAACTGTGCGTCTGTACCTGATAGAGACAAGTCAAAGGCCAAAAGCCCACCTCCTTTTAATGTCCTGTCAGTAGCAACTCAACCTGCACCTGAAATAAGCCCTGACCCCTCCCAGAGAAAGTTCATCCTTGAAAATGTAATGATTAGTCGCCAGAATCAAGATCCTTGGTGGTCTAAAACTTAAGTTATTGGTAAAATAACAGCAGGTTGGTGGTCACTTTGAAAAACAATGGCTGCCATGGTCACAGGACAAATCTAAATAGTACCACTGTATTCCTCATCTTTTAAAATGTATTATTAGTCGGCAGAATCAAGATCCTATGTGGTCTAAAACTTAAGTTATTGTAAAATAACAGCAGGTGGCGGCCATTTTGAAAAACAATGGCTGCCATGGTCACAGGACAAATCTAAATAGTACCAATGTATCCCTCATCCTTGAAAATGTAGTCTTAGTCACCAGAATCAAGATCCTAGGTGGTGTAGAACTTGAGTTATTGTAAAATAACATCAGGTGGCGGCAATTTTGGAAAATGGCTGCCATGGTCACCACGAGACAAATCTGTGATGGCCCTATAGCCAAAAATGTTCCTTAAGGCATGCTCTAACTGTGTGCCAAATTAGAATACGTCCCATTATTCAAAAACTATCATTTTATTGTTTTAGGAACACTTTTGTCAACTCCGTCAGATACATGTCAACTCCGTCAGACACAAAACCTGACGGAGTTGACGTCTGACGGAGTTGACAAAATGTCATTTGTTTTCATCTTAACCCTCTGTAGTACAATGTAGCCATTTTGTTTTTGCTTCATTTGTTAGCTAAACCTAACCCTAAACTTTTATAATAAACATTATTTTGGAATTCTTAACAAAGATCATAATAATGTCCTGACGGAGTTGACATGTAAAAGCTGTGACCACCCTGATATCAACATTGTTTGTTTAAAATATCAAACAATTGAATGCTTGTCAGACCAGGTGCTCCACTGTTGCAACAAATACAAACGGGACTTGGAAAAGGAGTCTTCAGGCTAAATCTGTCGACAATATTTTCTGATTAATTTAAGACTTTTAAAAAACCTGACGGAGTTGACGGGAGACGTGGGACACACATTTGATATGAGATATCTAATGGAAAATATAAATTAAAATTATTGTGTATATTGTTTGCTATGTTGTTGACAATCTACTTTAATTTAGTATGTATATTTATGTGATTGTGACAGTATTAGACATTTTTTTAGCAGTTTGAAATTATGACCACTTGCTGGGGACAGGCTAAATACAGGCGTTTTTGGGTACAGTGCCTGCTTTTAACTAATTCAGATGGCATATGAAAACAATTATAATGAAATTAATGGCATAATAATGCACAACTGTATTACATTTAACTTTGCAAGTGCTTTTATTTTTATTAAATTAATTTATTTTTAACAATAATAAGGCTCTTATGTGTGGGACATGTTTTTTCCACTTTTGTCCCTCATCTCAAGAATGAGTGAGGTAACATACAAGTCACATGGAATCAGATTTTTTCCAATGTGACTTGAGCCATATTCAATCAAATCTGATTCAAATCTGATTTCAGATCTGATTTCAGATCTGTCTCAGTCTGAATGCAACAACCTGATCTAAATCGGATTCCATGTGACTTGTTTGCGTTTAGATTTATTTAAACAAATCAGATTCCAACTGACTGCATTGTAAATGGGGCCTTTAAACCCCAGCATCCCTATTCTGGGGGGAACATATGCCAAACATAGCCAAACATAGACAAGATGAAGAAAGTCTCCACTCGGATCCGCACACACACACTTCCATGTTTACACACGACAGAATATTCTGCACACTGCAGTGTTTTTTATGTTTCCTTAAGCAATAGATTAACACCTTGAGGGCCCAGGCCTATTTAATCCATTAATAAAATGTGCCCATCGTCAGCAAGCGCCTCTAGGCTGTAGAGCGATGGATCAGTTTTCATAGCACTAATTTGACGGAGATTATCAATCTCCGTCTCGGGCCCATGACCGTGCACTTGAACTTGACGGTGATTTACCGTCATGGTAACCTAATGGGACATCTTTGTACTGCGTAAAATGAATATCCCTTCTCCGCCTCCAATTGTGCAGCTCCTTATCCGCCACATAGTTTGGTTCATTTCCTTTATTTGCTACGGATTGCATTCCCACCTGCACCGAATCGAAATCAAGTGCGATTTTTGTCGGAGTAGAATGCGGTTCTTTGATGCGCATTATGATTCGAATGAGCAGCATTAGTTTTAATCGCAGTAAAGCTTTCTGGTGTGAAGGTCACCTAACATCCGTTTCACTAAGTCTAGTAGTTAAACTGAAGTGTGGCACCCATTGACTTGCGTTCCGGCACCCACTTTGAGACCCCCTGTTCAATGCAAAATAAAGCGTTGTGTACAAAACAAGCTACGACCTTAATCAAACAGCCATGAAGGAAGAAGTCAATGACAAAGGTAAAGCTAACTCACAACAAATCTGATTACTCACCACTTTCTTGAAAAGTGAATCCAATGTAGGGGATGCCAAAAATGACATAAAAGCAAACAGAATGAATGAATGAAATTGTGAAAATGAAATGTTTTTCTTTTTAATATATTTGAAATTATTGAAAAATCATATCAGCACAATGGAATGGTTCCTGGCAAGGTCCACAAATTATTTTGGGGGGGTCAGCAGGTGATTAGCTTAATGTGCAGCATTGTTTTATTACTCGACAATAAACAAACCAACATACATTATAAGTTTATACAGGGTTTCTAAAGTGACGTTAGAAAAATGTTGTGCATATCATGTCTGTTCGTATGAGCACGGAATCAATGACTTTGATTGGCAGATGTATGATGATGTTCTCATCATCAACAAGCCTCATCATGTGTGAGCTTGTTGATCTGCTATTTTCACAATATTCGTCTGTGGAACCGAGTCAAACTGTATCGAATGCCTCGACTCCTACATTCCAAGTGCTTATCAGGGTGGTGGGTTCAAATGTGAATATATTTCGGGGGTCAGGCTGAGAACAACTATGTGACTATTAGAAACAAGCCAGTATAACAGTATTTAATTTACCTCAAAATCATCTTCGTAGTCCTGATCCCTCTCTGCTGCCCCATCTGAAGGAGTCAGGTTACCATAGTCCTGGACTTCAGCCGATTCTTCGTCCTTGCCAACCTGCAGACAAGGTAAATCACCATCAGCAACAATGGATAACACTTTTTAAGGCCTTGTATCTGAGCTGGAAAACTTCCATAACAAGGCCAGTCTGGATGGTTGTGTATAAATTGTGTAAGACAGCATTCAGTTATAGATGGTGGGAAGCAATGGAGGCAAGTGGGCAATGCAATGAGGAATAGCACAACATGCATTTGGAGCGAAGTCAAAACAAACATCTTACATCTTCTGTTTCTTCTAAATATGTTGGAATAGTTGTGTGAGGCTCAGGTAGTATCACCACTTCCATATTGATACAGTGGCCATTTTGCTTTTACATCATAGTGGTATGGTGTGAGAGTAAATGTGTGTATATGGTCAATTGACAGAAAACATATAGTAGGCTTGGTGGAAGACAAACGGTGTTGGAAATGTAAAGGGGAAGATGGTACATTTTTACATGCATTTTGGGAATGTCCTGTGTTTGTGCCTTTCTGGAAAGAGGTACTGGGGAAACTTGGAGACTGGATGGGGCTAATACTACCAGAATGCCCAAGGTTATGTCTCTTGGGAGATCGCACGGTGCTGCCACAGGGGGTCACCAAGGCACAACATGCATTGGTGACTGCAGGCCTTATTACTGCAGCTAGGTTGATACTGAGAAACTGGAAGAGCTCTGCTACGCCAGAGATCACAGACTGGACCCAACTTATGACTGAAGCGGCATCCTTTGAATACTCAATTGCCAGGAGGAATAACGTCAAAGGGAAGTTCCATGAGATATGGGACTATTTTTATTTGTATATCAAAGGATTGTTGTAACATTTTGTATTTGTACATTACATATGATATAACCACGAGTGTCAACAACAGAGTGTGGAGGGGTGTTGTCCAGGGGTTTTCTTTTTTTTGACTGCTAGGTGTGTTTTGTTTGTTTGTTTTTTCTTGTATTTTTCTTTTGTGTAAGTCATGTGGATTTTGTATGCTTTATTTAAAATCATTAAAAAACTTTGATGACAAAAAAAAAGAAAACATATAGTACAGAACAGCCTTGCAAATATCACTAAGACAAGCAACACCTTGCACTTCTGTATGTGTATAAGCTCCTACTGTCATTTAACCGAGTTTACACCTGCATGAAATGTGCTATACAAATCAACTTGACTTGACACTGACCTTCATTTTTGAAGGCGTGGTCTCGTCTCTGGGACCTTGGGATGGTTTTGCGGCGCTCGTCTCATCTGCTTCTGGGTCTGCCTCCTCCCTGGGCCTTCTCTCCCTGTGCTTGTCCCGGTCTCTTCTGTCCCTGTCACCACGGTGATGATCATCACTGTCATGCTTCCGCCTTTCATCCTGGAGAGCAGAAATCGCAGTCAGGCAGTGAGGCGCCTTAAAAAATTTGGCTTAAGTACAAAAGGACTAGTGAACTTTTATCGCTGTATAATTGAAAGTGTCTTAACTGGCTGTATCACAGTGTGGTACGGTAACACGACCGCTCAGGACTGCAACAGGTTGCAGAGGACCATTAAAACAGCAGCTAAAATCATCGGCACTACAGAATTACCCAGTCTCCATAACATCTACACCACTCGCTGTATGAAAAAAGCCCATAACATCATGGAAGACACCAGCCACCCCGCAAATACCCTGTTCAAACTACTCCCCTCCAAAAAACGCTACCAGAGCATCAAATCTCGTACCACCCGTCTCAGTAACAGTTTTTACCCCCAGGCAGTCAGGCTGCTGAACAGCTGACCTTGAACTGTATTGCACTTCACTTCACTTGCACTTTCTTTTACTGTTTTTTGTCTTTTCTTGCACTATAGATGTTTGTTTATGTCCTGTGTATGTAAGACGGAGAGTGCTCTGAGCAAAATAAATTTCATTGTATGTATACTCTGTATCTATACAAATGACAAATAAACCTGAACCTGAACCTGAACCTGAACCTGTCAAGACAAAGTCTTTCTATTTATTTACAGATGTATTTGAAATAACTACATAACCATTTCTTTGTAAGCCATAGGGTTACGGCTAACCCCAACTGGACCACTGGGGCTGTTAAATAGGCTTACATGATGTCCTCTCTCGTTGTGTCTCCGTTCTCTGTCCTCCCTTTCTTTCTGGCGATCTTCTTTGTATACTGGAAAGCCAAGCAAATGGTGGAAATAGCAGAGCTTTTAAATATGATGGAAACTCACAGTCCATTTTGGCCTAATTGAGGAATTAACTGTGCACTTTGTTCGAATGCAGCACTCAACACTCAAGGTGAAGATCTTGAGCCGTTTTGTGAACAACTTTACCTTGTTCCTCCTTGTGTTCCGAATGCCTTCTGTCTGCATGCCTCTCTCGCCTCTCTTTGTCACGCGACTCGTGTTTTTGTCGCTCGCCTTCATCGTTCGGGTTCTCTCTCTCCCTGTCTCGCCTCCGCTCCCTATCTCTTCCCATCTCCTCCCCTTCTTCGTTCGGGTTCTCTCTCTCCCTGTCTCGCCTCCGCTCCCTATCTCTTCCCATCTCCTCCCCTTCTTCGTGTCTCTTTCGATCCTTCTCCCTCCCGTGTTCTCTGTCCCTTTCCTCTCTCCTCCTTTCCCTGTCTCTCTCTTCCCTCCTCTTGTCTCTGTCCCTCCCGTGGCCGTCCTCTCTTTCTCTCTCCCTCCTCCTTTCCTTCTCCCTCTGTCTGTCTCTCTCCCTGTCCTGGATGTCTTTCTCCTCTCTGTTGTGCCTTCTGTCTCTGTGTTCTCCGCGCTCGTCGCTGTGTTTAGCGGGATCGGCCACTCTCTCTCTGTCTCTTCTCTTCTCTTTGTCTCTCTCCTCGCCGTCGGCTTTCCTGTCCCTCGACCCCTCTTTCCTTCTGTCGAGATATGGGTTATGTCCTTCCTCTTTTCGTTTGTCTCGCTCCCTCGTATTGTCGAGATATGGGTTCTTTTCTCCATCTTTTTGTTTGTCTCTTTCCCTGTGTCTGTCTCTGTCTCGTCTATGCTCTTTGTCTGGGTCCCTGTGGTGGCGCCGCTCTACAGTCTCCCCATCCCCGTGTTTTCTCTCGTTTTCCTCTCGTCTCCTGACACGGTCCTCCTCATATCCTCCATCCTAGGGAAAAATAATGCAAATTATTTTAAATAGCCTACAGAACAGCCTCAAAATGAAACCTGATAAACTCATAGAAACTTACCCGGATATGTCTTCTAAGTTCAGCTGGTTTCCATGTGTCTTCCTTGGTAATTTTCTAAATAATGCAGAGCCAAAATATCATAAGTGAAAAACAGAAATGGAGTGATGAGTTGCTGCCAATCGAACACAAGCTTAGAAATGTAGCTCCTCTGAAGCAATTTTCTATTGAGGCATTAACAACAACATTTCAGTCTGCTACGTTGACGTTTGTATGCATGTCACTCTATATCAATAAATGAATGCATCAGTTACGACTTGAGTGTGGGGCTACTTCTATAATTATTGATAAATATCTTGATGTATACATTTTATAGATACATTTAGCTAGACATTAGACGTTAGACATTTAAGTAACGGTTGGTGAGGAGGATTTACAGAATAGTTGGGCACTTAGGGACATATGGGCACCTCAATGTAAAATTGGCTATTTTGTCCAAAAGAAAATTAAAGAAAGCTTAAATAATGTAAAGTATACATAATATGAACATTATGTATACTTAGAGAGAACATGCATGTACAATATCAGTATCACGTACTAACAGACAGACCTAATCTTATCCTTCAACTTCTTGTTTATGCCCCAAAATGACTGGATATGTAGGTTTTGTAGCAATTTGCAGAAATTGTATAAATATTAGACCTTAATTGTCGAATGTTTAAGCATGTATACTTTTCTTGATACCCATTGCCATTAACAGTCGTGGTAAATAAGTGGTATTTCTCATGCCAAGAGAAGGCGGGATTAAGTGCTAGCAGGGCTCATGTCATTACCTTGTCGCTGTGCATGTTGTCATCTGCACTTTTTTTCTCCAAAGAACGTCTTGTTATCTCAGAAAATAAGCTTTAATACATTGCTGTGTACGCCGCCATCACGATTGCGCAAGCGCAGTTTACTGAAACCATGGAGAATGCGTCATGTCATCTTGACAACAGACCTGTTAAACTGTAACAGATAAATCGATTAAATCAACTACCATGGGAAGAGGGAAGTGAGGGAACCGTTTTCTAAAAGTAAATAAAATGATTAATCTTGAAAGTATTGTAACGATTTGATTTGATTTGATTTGATTTTGCGCTACAAAACATTTTCTGATGGGGGTCAGCCTATGGGGTCAGGCGGTCAGCGGTCAAATATATATATATCAATTTGGGTTTGGGGGTCCTTCCTTGGCTTGACAAAACGTTTTTAGAACCAGCAGTGAATGGTTTGATTTCTCTGCGCGCTTCATGCAGACCTTTACGGTCGAGATTCAATCGACGGTGCGTTTACTGCGGCTGAACACGGGGTGGCGACATTGTACAGGCCAGGGTCTATATACTAGGGCTGCACTCACACATTCGCGTGCACGCTCGCACGCACGCACGCACGCACGCACACACACGAGACGAGTCGCTGGAGTGCGTCTGGAGAGACTTCACTAGTAGAGAGTGCCATAATTTCCCAAGCTGTCACTTTAGCGCACGCAGCTGAAGCAGAGTAGCAGAGGCAAGTCAGTGGTGGTGCGGGACTGGGACGTGGCTTTCTCTTCTCCGTGGCCAAGAATTTATCCGTTCAACAATTTATTTTTGGAGTATACAATGTTTTCCCAACGATTTAGTCGCCGAGATAAAACATACGGTGGTAGTTCATGCGGACAATTCTTCTAACGGCGATGGGCTGCTGGTGTACGGGTGAAATTGGTGAATTAACGTGAGTAACAGCCTATACTGGACGGCTGGACGCGCACATGGGACCCCAGTGTGTCTGACTGTATGCGCATTTGAACTAAATACAGACCCGTCACCCGAGCGCAGCAGCTGTGCGACAACAAGACATGTCCAGAGACAGGATGACGACTGTGCGCGGAGCACACTCGAGGAGCACTGGCAGCAGTGCAAGTTCCATGGCACCCAAGGAAAATGGCCATAATAATAATAACTCGGCGAGCGCCGTTCATCGCAGCACCGACGCCAACTTTGACCACCCTCCACCCGGCGGCGGGGACGTGTCCCATAACGCGCCGGCGCCGCCGCCGGCGGAGGAGCCGCTGTCTTCGGCGATCGAGCTGACCCAGACGTGGGTCCAGGTCGCCAAGAGTTTCGTGTTTATTTTCCCCATCTACGCGCTGGGCTACTTTGAATTCAGCTTCAGCTGGTTGCTGATTGGACTCGCGATATTTTTCTGGTGGCGAAGGAACACCGGGGGGAAGAGCAGCCGCCTGAGCAGAGCCTTGGCTTTCTTTGAACAGCAGGAGGAGGAGAGAAGTGTCAAGCACGCTGTCACATCCTCTGATCTACCAGCATGGGTAAGAGACACTGTCTGTCTATAAGCTCAGCTGTGGCCAGGCCAGCTGACAACTTGCAGGTTTAATTTACTCTAAGTGCAGCAAATTAAAATTTTGCCATACAAATACCATAGCTAACCCTCAACAGCCTGCTAGCCTCCATGTGGTGGTCCTCAAAGTGGGTTGGGGACCTCCGGGGTAACGGTTCCTTGTAGCCTAGGTGTTCCAAAGGACCAGAATGTAGGTTATTCCAGGTGAGGTCTGTAACTCTGAGTGTAGGCATACACATTGAACCAAATGCCCCCTACAGCTATGGGTCCAATTGGTTCCATTAAACATATACTCAAAGTTATGAGGGTCCTAAAAAGCTTCAGAACCATTAGTAGGCCTACTAGTGGACTAGTGTGCCATAGTGTCATCAGTGTAAATCAGTGTCATACATATTCTGAAGAAAACCAGGAGACTGGCATTCAGTCTTGTGGGTCTTATCATCAAAATAAAGAACAAATATGTAAAAAACACAAAACCTACCAATTGCCACAGACAAAGACAAGTCATATGATACATTTGTCCGTGTATGGACATATTGATGACCCCTGTTTCAGTACCTTTGAGACAAATATATCACCTCTCTCTCTCTCTCTCTCTCTCTCTCTCTCTCTCTCTCTCTCTCTCTCTCTCTCTAACACATGAGTTGTTTAACTTGTTTGTGTGAAGCCTATTTGTTGTGAGTTTCCTGGAACAACAATCAGCTGACAGGAGATGATGGGGGAGCGGCGTTGAGCTGTGAAGCTGTGATCAGGCAGCTGTCTCTCAGCGGTGACATTACCATTGAGCCCCCCGGGTCTAAATCCAGTATGTCACAATAGTAAACCAGACACCCCAGCGGAAAGGGAGACATGCCCACTGACAGACCCTACTGTTATTTTAAGACCCAGAGCCACACCATCACCACATGTGAGTCATATCAACGCACTCTATAAGTGGAAGATGTAAAACAGCCCGTTATCTCTCCTGTTAGATAAGTGTGGGGCTGTAGTTGGTTCCACTGTGCAATCAGAGCAGCACAAAATAGAACTTTACCTGGACATCACGTTGAGGAAGACCTAATTTAGGCTACTTGACAGTAAGCTGTAAATAGACCACAATGACGATCAGCTGTCTCTAGGCCATGCCAAGACATTCACATGGCCCAAGAAGAAAGAGCATAATATATTTTGGTCTGTTCTTGATTTCAGGATTCATCACCATGCTGCTACTCAGGGTAACATGAAGAGTATTAGCCAATAAGGCCTAAACCACACCAATGTTTTGCCACACAACTTGCAACATGTGACTACTTGCCAATACCATGCATGTTCACATCATGTATACTTTATAGAGCTGGGACTCGATTTTTTTTTTTTTTAATTAATCAGAGGCTTTGCGATTAATTAATCTAGATTAATCGCATTTTAATCGCATATCATTATTTGACCCAAGAACAGTGAGAAAGCAATTTTTTCAAATGGATTTTGGTATACTAGTGAATCAATGAATAGTGAATACATAAGTTTAAGCAATAAAACATTGTTTTTGTAGTAATAGGGGTAATAATTCTTTATTGAATATTTGCACACAACTGTGCTGTAATCCACGCTACCATCGGATAGCCTTTTAAATCCTATTTCCAATCCACGGGGACAAGCAAAGTGATCTCAGCGGCTTCCCCCAGTCTGGTGAACTGTCTGCGGTTTCTGGTGGTGTTATTGTCTGAAGAGGACACGGACACTTGGTGCGCAGGTCCGTTTGAAAGCTGTCCAGTGACAACGTTCCGCGGTGAAAAAAATAGTGCGATTAAAATGCGTTAATTTTTTTAATGCATTAATTTTTCTGTAGTTAATTAATCGTAATTAATCGCAATTAGTCCCGGCCCTAATACTTTACATTACTTCAGACCATTTTTAAAATATTTTATTATTTGTCCCTTTTTTTAGACACTATTGAGGTACCCAGTCTTCTTGTATCCGCTATTCGCTTGCTCCTAGCTGATGCATCGTTGTGGTCTATTTACATTTCACTGTCAAAGTAAATGAGATGTCATTCTGTTAATGTGGAGAAAACACAGTGTAAAACAATAGCAGCTCAGTTTTTAATCCCCCAATGTAATTGCCTCGCAATTATATGCCCCAACACTCTTGTATTGGTTTCTGTCTCCTGAAAGGCTTTACAAGAAACACCACAAAGACAGGCGGAGTCCCTTAGCAATATTGTTGACTGCTTCCTGGCTATAAGCAGTGGGATTGTGTCACCAATTAGAAATTATACCCACTTAAGAGCAACACTGATGTCTTATCATCTAAATTGCAAACTGTTTTATGACAAAACAGCAGGCTAAATGAACATACAATGAATAAACATACTATTAAACTTTGTGCACAAACCAATCCTTGTTTTCTTCACATTCAGCAGTTCCCACTTCCCAAGGCTCATCTGGTTGATTCATTCTTAGGCATCTTCTGTGACAAAATGCAGGCCCAAACCCAGATGGACAGAGCTGACATGGTTGTAGCGACATCATCAAGTCCGGCAGTACTTAACCCATTAAGACCTGAGGCAGATTCTACAAATGTCATCTAAGTTCTAACAGTTTTCTGAAAAACGATATGCTATATCACTGTCTGTGCTCAAAACCTTTTCATGTCAAGGACCCCCAAAATTATATTTATGTGTCCGCTGACCCCCATCTCAAAATATTTTCTTCCAGGGACACCCAGAAGCAAAGATATGACTTAAAATTCTTTGCTTTAAAAAAATTATATATTGAAAGTTTTGCACACATTTTCACGATTTTTCAAAAAATAGCAGATCTACAAGCTCGCAGTGCGGCACCAAGTGACGCCCTGTTAGCTTGTATAACTGCTATTCTTCGAATAGCCAAAGTATATAATGGTTAGCACTAGCAGAGTTAGAATCTAAAGTGACACGGATGCTATCCCGGCAATGGGTTAACTATCTGAAAGCTTCTGTCCTCTCCAGAGGGAGTGCGAGTCGCCGTCAGCCACAGACCATTAATATCTCACTGGGTGACATCACCTCTCACCAGCGTCCAGTCCGCACACGGACCGACCCTGTGATGATGATCTCTGATGACTTATTTATGGTTGTTCCTGAAACACAGTGAGAAAATCAGATTCTGCTGTCACCAGACTGAGACTGGCTGTGTTTGTTGTGGTGGCTGTTAAAAGAGAGGAGAAAGCATACCAGATAATGTATAAAAGGCTATACTAAGTTAGGGTTGTCCCGATTCGATCAGGTGATCGGAAATCGGGGCCGATCGCGTCATTTCCAAATGATCAGAATAGGATCGGGAGCACAAAAACGTGACCGGGACATCCGTAGTATTAATATTATATCCATATCGTGATATGGCATAGGTCTTATATAAAAATATAAATATTGAATCGGGAAAAATCGGTAACGGGCGGCAGATACTCAAAATCAAATGATCGGAATCAGATCAGAAGCAAAAAAACATGATCGGGACATCCCTAATTGTATGCATTATCTGGGATGCTAAGTAAGGATCAACTGTGCACCTGAATCTGGTCTAACTGTTACAGTAGACTAGGGGCTCCATTTTCGTCACCGCTAAACCCCTTATCCCTAAACTTCTTTGCCTTTTTACTATTTTGAAAAACATTCTTGAATAGTTAAAATGGCTAGTCTATAAGCTCACAACGTGTCAATTAGATTGGTTAGTTGAACTATTCAAAAATGTTTTTCAAAATAGTAAAAAAAGGCAAAGAAGTTTAGGGATAAGGGGTTTAGCGGTGACGAAAATGGAGCCCTAGAGGTTCTCAACGTTTTTGGCTGGGGACCCCCGGAAATGCTTTGGCCATGTCTCTAAAAGACAATTCTTTGCCACGGACACATTTGTCCGTGTACGGACATATTGATGGCCCCTGCATTGGGCCCAGAAAGCTGGCATTGCTCTGGCTCTAGTCTTGTGTTGTGGAGAAGGAAAAATGTATCAACTAAATGGTACAACCGCCGTATTTGGCAATATCTGACAGCGAGACGGAGAGAGTGAGTAATATATTAGGACTGATCCTTAATAATGTTAAGGCTGAGTAAATACTGTACGAGTGGATAGTTTTATGAAGATTAAAGGCAGACCATTTATAGATTTAAACTTGATCTGGTGTCAGTTCTTTTTCCCCGCCATCAAGATTTAGGCGGTGATAAAGTTGGCATTGATTTTGCAGGCCATTCCGGCTGAGTGACCAAAATCCTGAAGTTAGAACCCAGCTTCTCGTATTACTAAACTGTATTCTTGGTTCCAGTTAGCCTCGGAAACCCAGACGTTTTATTTCCAGGTTCCAGTTGATTTCCCTGTCTGGCTGAGTCATTTACCACATGGTGCTGTAGCTGTAGCTACCTATAGTCCACAATTAATAGTCTGTGCCTGTACTGTCTGTATGTACTACAGGTCCTGTGAGACACCACAGTTGCAGACATAAACAAGCAGGCATATCTATTGTTTGAGAAACACGACCTTCACTGTAAGTGCAGACATAACGGAGCTGATAAGTAACGGTCATGCAAAACCCTTCCATTGAATTATACAGAAATAACTGGCACTGAGATCACATGTCTTCTGTGTTCAGGTCAGGAATGTGATTCTTCAGGTTTTAAGGGGAGATTATCATGTTCTTACCTTTCACATATTGACCATATGCTTTTGAGTTTATTTGAAGAAAAAAAAGCAATAACTCACACACACACACACACACACACGCACGCACGCACGCACGCACGCACGCACGCACGCACGCACGCACGCACGCACGCATGCACACACACACACACACACACACACACACACACACACACACACACACACACACACACACACACACACAATCACAAAACAGGTAAATTCAGACCAATTTGTTATGGTAACCAAGAATGAAAGTACATTTTAGTGCAATAAATTGGCACAGCTTTATGATTTTATGTGTAATAACAAACGGCTTTCCCGATTCACACCATCTGAGACTGGGCAGCACTGAGAAGTAATTAACTTCATTCACAATAGTAACATGTCTAGTTGAATGAGTGATTGATCCATTCATTGTGACTGCACCTGCTTTGTCTGAATGAGCCCAAGTCAGTGTGGTTTAACAGTGCGGATAATCACTTTGAGTTCCTGACAATTCCATTGCTGCCCGAGGAAGGGTTTGTGACTCGAAGCGTGTTGCCTGCAATGTTTATTTAACCTTGTTTTGGCCTGGGCCATGGCTCAGCAGTCCAGGCACCTTTGCTGGTAATCCAGTCTGGCAGTGTGCAGGGGGTTCGACTCCTGATCCCGACGGCCTTTACTGCATGTCACCATCTCTCTCCCCATTTCCTGTCAGCCTACTGTCTGTCTCGCCATAAAAAATATAAAATAAAGGTGAAAGCCACAAAAAAAAAACATAACACACAAAACAAAAACCTTGTTTTGTGTGTTATTTGCGAGCCTAGAAAACGCTGTGGGGCAGAAACCTCTTATCTATGTTTTAACTTTTCGTTTTTTCCTAAATGAATTGGCTTACTTGATCACTCGCTCAGTGTCACACAAAAGTATAAGAAAAAGGAGCTTGTGATTCTGCAACTTTTTATATTTTTGAATTTGAATCCGGGAAAGTAACTGTTTCACCCCGAGAGAGACGATATATTGAAGGTATATTAAATAGGGATGCACCGAAATTGAAATTCTTGGCCGAAACCGAATACCGAATATAGGAAACAGTTGGCCGAATATCCGAATATGATTAATATTATACATCTTTTTTCCTACCATTGCTGTCATGGCCGTACCTTAAAGCTACCTGATTTATGGCAAAATAAATGGTTATGGCAAAACTTAACCTAAATAATAATCACTATTATGGGTCCATAAAACATTTATTCAGCTCTTTTGAATGCATTAATTGCATACACTATTCAGTGATATACTTTCTGCCTATTCGGGCCGAAACCGAACATTTTCTGCGGCTGAATATTCAGGGCATCACTAGTTAAAATAGTATGTTTATACAGAGTAAGTACAGAATAAATAATCTCTCAATCACCAGGCAATGACTGTGACACAGTCCTGTATCTGAAAGGTCAGAAGGTCAGTCCTTGCAACCACAATGTTTCCAGCCATACAGGTCTAGTCCAGAATGCCACTTAAGCACTATAAATACTTTGTTGTACAACAAATAGAAAAAAATGTTGACCTACAATCTTATAGATGTTTGGAAAATGTGAAAGATTTAGAAAGCTTTTGCCTATAATGCCATGTTGAAAGTGGTTATCACTTAACATACCTACACCCGCACAGTATCATTGGTATGAAGTGTAACTGAATATCGCTGTTTTAGTATCCTCACTTAACCCATTAACCTGAGTTTGATTCTACAAATGTTATGTTATGGTTATGGCAAAACTTAACTTAAATAATAATCACTGTTATGGATCCATAAAACATTTATTCAGCTCTTTGAATGCATTAATTGCATACACTATTCGGTGATATATTTTCTGCCTATTTGGGCCGAAACCGAATAGGCCGAAAATGCATATTTAGCCATTTTCTGCCGAATATTTTCTGCGGCCGAATATTCGGTGCATCACTAATATTAAATGTTCTTTATTTGTTAGGATTGTGCAGTGGTTCCCCTCTTCAGTTATCTTGGAGCTTTGCCTTTTTGGGAACACAAGGACTTTTTTTCTCGTGTGCATAGCATCCTCCTCACGATTACATAACAGCCACTTTCACCTTGTATAGAAGCACAAGGCCTCAATCTGTCACACTCTCTTGAGGTTTTAGGCTACAGCCCTCCTTACTTTACTGTCTTCCCTCTATCCGCTTCTCTATTCGTCTTTCTTTGCCATAGTGCTGGTTCAGCACTTATTCTGCCCACATGAGGGCTGGTGGTGTCCCCCGGAGCTGCTGCAGAAAACGCTGTCTCCCCACATTTACTATGGAGAGCCATTAGTTTGGGTTAGTTAGGTTAGGAAAACACTGACTCTCCTTTTAGAAAGATTGTGTGTCTGAGGAATTCCTTATCTTTGTGTGCGTGCCGTGTGCGTGCGTGCATGTGTGCGCCAGCGTGTGTGCGTGATTGTCAGTGTTACTCTATATATGCCTGCGCTCTTCCCTGCTTAATTGCTAATGCAAAACCTCTAAAGCCTGTGATACTTGCTTTACTTGCTTTACCGTAGTCTGTTAGACTTCTATTCAGGAAAACCACAGCGTAGACCTGGTGCAATTAGTCATGACATTTGTTTTATTTATTTAGACTTTACTTCCTTGAATGCCTAGACCTTTGAAATGTGTACCATATTCATATCTTGCAATGTTAGTATACAACAGGCTCAACAGTCAACAGTCAATTATATGCATCCTATTCCTTAACAGGGTAAAATAATATACATAAATGCAGGAACAAAGTTTGACAACCGTGGAACCGTTTTACTGTGTGAAATCCTTTTTTGGCCTGTTATTGTTTCGGTATATTTAAACCCTTTATATCACTCAGGCAAGCAGCTATTTCTCAGATTGATTCAGCAGCTATCTATCTAGTCATGATATTGATCTGTGACACAAAACGGAGGGTTCTCTTGGGTTTTGGAAGTACTTGTTTCTTCTCTTCAGAAAAGGACTTTAACTAATTGGTATTGGATGAAAAATGTTCTTTTTTTATCGCACCTAGACGAGCCCTGTCTATCTGTCTGCGTATATTATCCTTGTAACCTGCTGGGACAGATCAGTGCCAAATTTCTTGTTCATGCTACCAGTAGGCAGAGGAGGGGAATGCATGATTCTTTTAAAATATAATATTTGTAAATATGTTTTTGTTCTTTTTTCTTTCACATTTTGTGCCTGAAGAAGGTCTTTGACCGAAACGTTGCCAATAAAGTTAGTTTTGCAAGTGCAGACGGTGTGCGGGTCTTTGTGCACTTTATGTGCATTTTCCTGAATACATTGAGCCCTGCCTACGCACCCGCCTCAGAGCATGCAGGTGTGCATAAGACTTTGTTGCTTTTCACATTTTTATGTATTCACATCTGACATCAGAGATCCACTGGGAAGCACGCATGATATTGTTAGACACCGTCTTGTTTTGTCTTGTTGAGGCTGCAGGATTTCTGAATACTGGACATGAAATGTAAAAAATAAAGTTGTACACGTCATGTACTGTTGCTGTCACGATTATGACATTTTAATTGACGATTAATTGTCGCTCTAAAACTAAAACAAAATACATACATACATGGATGCACTTGGGACGTATCCTCAGTGATGTATCCCAAGGTCATCGGGGTTTCGGGTCTCCCAACGTCATACCCCTCACTCAGGTGACCCAGCCGGGGTGATCAAGTCCCGACTTACGTCCCAGTAGCTACCCTCGATCAGTCCCATTAGGGAAAAACTAGGGCCACACAATCCGTTCCTCCTGAACTACACTGCCGGGACTGGGAAGTACCATTCTGGCGTGTGGAAGGACTAGGCTCTGTGGGTTGACTCCTGTCCGGGCCCCTCCTACGTCTCACCAGGTCCACTCCTACTCTCACCAGGTCAGGCCCTGTGCGTTGCACCAGACTCCCAGCACCAGGCACTTTATTCAGGAATGGTTTAATTGTGTTTCTGTCATTGAACATTATAAAACATGAATACAAATTACATTTCTATTTGGCTTTTAGGCTTCCTAAGTCTTTATCCTAAGCGCTTTACATTCACACACCGATGGCAGAGGGAGGAAACCATTAAGGCACCAACATGCTCATCGGAAGCAATTAGGGGTTCAGCGTCTTGCTCAAGGACACTTCGACACTAGCTCTAGGGGAGCCCAGGATCGAAGTATTGCTGCCACCCCTTGTGACAGGCCTATGTATACGGCGTAAATTCCTCAGTGTTCATTTAACTGTGTGAAATGTACAAATTCACAACACGCGATTGACTGTGCTTGTAGGCATAATTAAAACCTGCACACTAGAGCTGATCTGTTCTGTCTGTTCTATTGCAGGTACAGTTCCCAGATGTGGAAAGAGTGGAGTGGCTCAACAAGGTAAACTATAAAATAGTAATAATTTCTTTCTGTGTGTCAGGCAGGGGACTGCAGTGCTCCTTTGACACTGCATTGAGGATCCTGTCACTACTCTCTATCAGTGTGCTGCACTCACTGCACTGTACACATACTGTACATCACATTAAAAGTCTTCCAGATTTTTTTAATATTCATTAGTACACACACTGCCACAAGCTAGCCAGTTGTTTCCCTTGCAGCACTAACATTTAATTGGTGGGACTTGCAGCTAGATGCATTTGACTGAAATATTTCTTGAATGACTAGATTTAATATAATGTATTGGTCTTATTTAACTGGTGTTAAGTGTAGGGGTAAGAAAGAATGGCTTAAGAAAGGCAGTGTTTAGGTTGTAGCCGAGGAGGTAGTAGGGAGTGACAGTTATCTGAGTCATCAATCATACCGTCACTCCCAGCTCACTAACGATTACCGGTAGTCTAGTTTAAATTCCCTTCAAATCACCAACAAGATTATAAAATTGAATGCGAGGGCCACAGCTATATGGTGCCCTGGACAATTTTTTTGCAACTGATACCCTGGCCTACAACAATACGATGGAGAAGTGGTGCTGTACATCTATAACCAGAGTTAAGTTAACACTCAGGATTTCACTCTGTAGGAGGAGAAAAAATTACCGTTACATGAGCTGAGGAGAGAGATGGAAGGGATTTCTTTATTTTTTTAATAATAATTTATGATAAGGAAAGATTTAGGGGGAGAGGCTGTGATTCTGTCAGGAAAGGAGGACATGAAAGATGCCCGTGGAAGACAAGCTGCCTGTGAACTTGATTCAATGGTTCGAAAACCGTGCCATTGTGCCAGATGAGTCGATGTCAGCAAACTCAGCACTGACAGCCCTCTCCTCTCCTCTCCTCTCCTCTCCTCTCCTCTCCTCTCCTCTCCTCTCCTCTCCTCTCCTCTCCTCTCCTCTCCTCTCCTCTCCTCTCCTCTCCTCTCCTCTCAGACGGTGAGACAGATGTGGCCGTACATCTGCCAGTTCATAGAGAAGCTGTTCCATGACACCATCGAGCCAGCGGTGAAGGCGTCCAACGCCCACCTCAGTACCTTCTGCTTCAGCAAGATTGACATGGGAGACAAAGTGAGTGTCTCTCCTAACAGTGTCCCTGTGGTGCTTTAAGGAGCTCAGCGTTGTTAAGTGTAGCTCTAAAACAGGTGATAAAACAGACTTCCAGAAGCAGGTGTTGTTGGGACAGCTTGTGCGTTCGTGCGTTCGTGCGTTCGTGCGTGTGCTTGCGTGTCTCAAATAGTTTCCATGTTGTGGGGTCACCAAAGAGGTCGAGAGCATGCCAACCACGTGGAGTTTGGACTACAGTGATGTTGTGGTCATGACTGTTTCCTTTGTTACTGATGGTCTACTACAGTGGTTTTCAACCTTTTTCATATCAAGGTCCATTCTTTATTGGGCATTTGAGCCATGGACCACCATTTGATAAGATGTAGCCTCTCAGACCCAAAACAAACAAATATTTTGTTGTCGTTGGATAAGATCTTGTCCACAATTCCATGCTGTATTGATGTGGTGCAATAGGAGAGATAACAGGCAAACGTTGATCAAAATAACAATTGTTCCACATCTCTAATTGTGTAGACTTCCTGTAAATTAAGTATAAGTTGTTTAACAATAATTTTACTCTTGAGAGAGTAAAACAAAACCGGGTCCATTTGATTACATTTTACATTCTAAAGAGTTAAGCTAAATATCTATAAGGGTCCATTTTGTTACCAAATCTCCATCATTTAGGAACCCCGGACCACTGGTTGAAAACCATTAGTCTACTACACTGTTTCTTCTGTTACAGCCCCTTAGGATCAATGGGGTCAAGGTTTACACCGAAAACGTTGACAAGCGGCAGATCATCATGGACCTACAGATCAGGTGATCCAGCCAGTCCTGTTATAGACCACATCCGTTTAAATTATTTATATGTATATTTATTTCATCTTAAATGTTTTATTTCCCCCCCAGTTTTGTTGGGAACACTGAAATCGATGTGGACATCAAAAGATACTACTGTAAAGCTGGAATTAAGAGCATCCAGGTAAGCACGTTTCACTATTAATGTACTACATTGTGATTTGTGACACGTTGTTGTGGGATAACTGACATGACATGAGATAATTCTTCAAAATAATAAAATAAGGAAATATTCAAACATTTTGTGCGGTCTGAAAAGCCCACTCGGAAGATCCAGCCAGGTTGTTTTTTAGCAGCGTTCTGACTCTGAGTGTAAAATTGTGGCCTTGAGGTTTTTAATTTTTACGGTGCAATTCTACTGACTGTGCTGTAGCACTCCTGCTTTATATCAGTATGACGATGCATGAGAGTGAGAGAGACTGACTAGGAATGTCTGGGGCTCTTGCTGATAAGGCTGCCGTAATAAGTGTGTGTGTGTGTGTGTGTGTGTGTGTGTGTGTGTGTGTGTGTGTGTGTGTGTGTGTGTGTGTGTGTGTGTGTGTGTGTGTGTGTGTGTGTGTGTGTGTGTGTGTGTGTGTGTGTGTGTGTGTGTGTGTGTGTGTGAGGGTGTGTGTGTGTGTGTGTGTGCGTGTGTGTGTGTGTGTGTGGGTGGAGAGTATTATTTGCCAATAGGGCTGAGCCAGATTGGCAGGGCTGTTGTGGGCTGGGGCTGGTGTGTGTGTGTGTGTGTGTGTGTGTGTGTGTGTGTGTGTGTGTGTGTGTGTGTGTGTGTGTGTGTGTGTGTGTGTGTGTGTGTGTGTGTGTGTGTGTGTGTGTGTGTGTGTCAGTAGCACAGATTCTTTTTGTAATTTATATATTCCAGAGAGCATCTCAAAGTGGGTGGCATGGCACAAGTCCAAGGGTGCCACAGAATACTTTGATTGCATTTTGGAATTGAGTTGCACTGTACTTGCGTTAAACAAAAATAAATAAATAATAATAATATCTACACCAAATCTCTTCACCCTCTGACGGCCCCAACGCCCAGTCTCGTTGTATTTGGCCGAAAATGCCCGAAAATTATGGCAAATTATTATTATTATTAAATAATCACAGAATGTCACTGCACTCCCGCAACTGCTCCACTGCACTCCCACAGCTGCTCCTTACAACAGTGGTTTACCGGATTTTGCTGTTTGTGCTAAATAACATCATAATCATAAAACCACCATCCATTACCCATTTCATGTCACGCAATCAATAGCTAAAGCTAGCAGTGATAAATAGCTAAAGCGTAACATAATGCTAACACCGAATGGGGTTCCCGCCCCAAAATGGGTTAAGCCCATATGGAAGCCCATATGGAGTGCCAGCACACATATGTTGATCCTTCCCCATCCATCCTTCCTCTTCGATGTCTCCCTTTTGACTGATACCTGTCCATTCAAACTAGACGGAAGTTATTAGTGCAGCCGCGCCCGGCAGCAGGTGAAAACTAGAGTTATCAACAGGCCCGAAAATTAAGGCCTGGCCTTCATCAAACCCTGTACACTCAAGAGAATGTCCCCGCTACTGTTCTGACATTCCATATGTTGATCTGACCTCATCAAACCCTGTACACTCAAGACATGCTCCTTATATGGCCAGTACAGAATTCATTGGCTTCCCAATCACTTGAAACATTGGATAATAATACATATACACTATACAGCATACGTGTGTGCTGCCTTTTTCTCATTTTTACTTATTTACTGCCTTAGGCCAGCACCTCACCAACACTGGTGTGCGGCATGCGCCCTTTCCTGTTTTGTCTACCAGTACATAATTAATTCGATGTTGAGCTGACCCCCAACGCTAACGGCCAGCACTCACCCAGCCGTCTGCCCTCTACGAGGCGGACGCGTGCATATTCATGTAGCATAATATAACATAAATCTAAGGTACTGTATTCATTATTTCACTATTCAGTAGTGCCGGGGATGAAAAAGTTATTCACGGGGCTGACCTGAGACAAAAGGTCTGAGAACCACTGCCATGGATTCTTTCTCATGGCTAACTCTTTGCTTTTCTCTAAAAAAACATTTATACTTGTCATGCACCGAAAATAGTAGACCTACAAGCTCACAACACATTGCAGCACGACACTTTGTGATCTTGTAGATCGGATAGTTCCAGTGCGTGACACAGTGCCCAGCTAAATCATGCGTAATAGATAAGATAAGATTAACGAGGGGTATTTGAATTGGTCAAACTATCAATAAAATACATGTTAATCATCTTCTCGAAGACCCTGGAATACCACAGTGGAAATAATATTGAGCTTTCATCCTCGGTGATACATCGACTTTGTGTCGGAAAGTGCTCTTGTGCTCTTTTTTATGTCACCAAATAAAATCAATCAATCAATCAACCCTAATGGTCTTGGATATGTCATAAAAGCAAAGGGCTATAGATGTTGTGTGTGTGCTATGGATATGTGTGTGCTGTGGATGTGTGTGTGCTGTAGATGTGTGCGTACTGTAGATGTGTGAGTGTTTGTGCGAGCCTGTTTGTATGCCCTGGCCCCTTCTTGACTGTATCACAGCTGAACAAAGTTGGCCGTTACAGGATATACTCAATGCATGCACCTCCTTGGAGACCCTCTCCAAGGCCCTCATTTATCATTTGAGTGTCAAATCTGCCCCAAATTCGAGTGTAGGTTTCGTAGTACACCCACGTTGCCACGGCATTTATAAAGTGATCGCAAACAGCTGATCCTTCCTTAATTTAATTCCTAGCCGTGATAAATGTGACGGCTGAAATCAATCTGGCACGCCCTATGAAATCAAGCCTTGCTCTCGTTTTTGCGACATGAACAACTGCAATACGACCACACAATGTATGGTAAACCATGGTTGATCGAGCCAATATAAAAGTTTCCCCACGCTTGTCTTGCTGCCCGCCCGTAATTTCGGTGTGCACCCATATTTTGGTGTACGCCGAGTTGATAAATGAGGGCCTAAGTGATGTTGGACCTGTCCCTGACACACGGCTCCCATTATGAAACCACTAGCAGACGACATTTCTCCTGCAGCTTGCTATTCTGTAAACTGATAATACATCAGCCTCTGGTCCTTGCCAGCCTGGAGACAGTTCAAAGTACCCATATAGCTGGCGCAGCTCACCCGATATTTTTGTAAGAATTAATTGGGAAGTGCTTCAATACCATTTTGAAAGCGGCGGTGGCTTTGTGCGGAGTGCAATGGTTGTGTGTTGTTGAACAGAGAGGAGAAGGCATCAGGTTGAATAATCCTGGCGGGTGTCACTCGTTAATTGCAGTAGGTGAAGCAACTTCATTTTAAATGAAGGCCAACATGATATCAATTTAAAAAAACATATATAGTAATTGGGAACCTCCCGTTAAGGAACCAGGAATCGTTAAAATTCGAATGGATCCCGACCCTATTGGAGAGTGTACAGATGTAACAAAACGGACCCTTACGGGTCACGGCACAGAGGGGGTACGGGGGGATTGTACAGTGTATAATGTTACCAGCTCCGTCATGTGCGCCATGCAGCCAGCAGAAACACCAGCGAGGAATGTTCCATCTCGCTCTGTGACATTACGAGAACAGCTTATTAGGTGGGTCAAGGGCCTTCGTGGTGTGAGTTACCAGATACTGAACGCTGTCTTTAAATTGTGTGGGGGCGACAGCGTGTGTGCGTATGTTTTTTTTTACTTTGGCATCATGTGTCCCTGTTGTGTTTCCACAGCTCCACGGAGTGTTGAGGGTGGTGATGGAGCCGTTGCTAGGTGACATGCCCCTTGTAGGAGCCCTGTCCATGTTCTTCCTCAAGAAACCGGTGAGTCTGTCCGTGTCTACTGTAGAAGCTGCTTATCGACTCATGACATCGATCGTGCACGCTGCTCAGGCCTACGTTTCTGTGATACTGCAGGGAAATTTAGAATGTGAATTTGTGATGTGCTGCTTGCGGCAGAACCTGAAATCATTCAGAGGTGCTTTAAAGCGCAAATAACATGTATTTTAAAACTGCTTTTAATATTTAATATCATATTGTCTATGTCCCTCAAACTTGGTGGTTGGGGTGGTGGGGTGCTGATATGCAGATTATTTAATATTTGAGTCATTATAATACTGATGCTAGATAAACCCTGGCTTGTTTCCATTCCATGCCAGCTTGGAAAATCAACAATGGTGGACATTGTAAACAAAGTGGAAATGCAAATTTGGAACTGAAGACTGAAGAAGAGGAGGAATTATATAAGTAGGGTGACATTGATGACATCACGATGAGGCCAAAATCAGTTGAGCTGTTCCTGAGAGCAATTTCCATTAAAACACCCATATGATATGAAAGCCTGATTGTTCAAAATTGGTTATTTGTGGGGATAGAAAACACATATGGGAGACCCAAAAACACAAAATAAATTGAAAAAGTAGAATTTTATTTTATAGGTCCTTTAATAAAACTCTGTGACGGCGTGACAGTCGTCGAAGAAGTAATGACGGCAAGGAGCTGGAAGACATGCCTCTACACTGTCTGAAATAGTACACAATGGAAATGAAATTGTTCACACACGGGATGTAGAAGAAATTTTTGAGTCAATACGTGTTTTAAACATCACAGCGGTGCTTTTCTAGGCAATTACTGTAGCTCCATTGTTCTGTGCAGGAAAAGGGCAGGATTCATCTCATTTGTTTACTAGTGTGTTGACACATTTTGGGTGAAACATTGTGCTTAATATTACACTTTAAGCTCAATGGCAGCAATACCACAACCTTATTCAAGGTGTACTGTTCTTTTCTTATATACTGTGAAGCCCTACTCTTGACATTCCCAGCATTCCCAAACGTACGACAAGGGGGGGATAAAACATCAAGATTCGCCAGGCCAGTTGCTTGCAAATAAGACTTTTGACATCAGTGTCCTCTTCTTCCCCCCAGCACAGAGTCACTGCCGCTCCGTGCTCTGTAAAATAGGCCTTCTCAGTGGAACTACTGTGTACAACATTACACACACTACCGCCTCAAATAGCTACAGATAAACGCTAGCCCTACTTTAGTGGATATGTGTGCCCCAGGCACTTCGCTGGACCCAAACTTAATAGACATATCTGAGAGACCAAAGAGCACTTTGTGACGCGTTGTAAGCTTGTAGATCAGCTGTTTTTGCTATTTTTAAAACTATACAATTATTAAATATGTTAAGTTAAGTTATTTGTCATATCTGCCCTGTGCATTTTTTTTGATTACGAAGCCTAAAAGGCAAACTTTTATTCATATGTTCCATTGTTGAAGGCCCAAAAACACAATTAAATCGTTAATCGCAATTATTTGTACGACATGGTCAACTTGAATTTTGTAATAGTGACAGGCCTACATGCATGCACACAAGCATAGATATTGCTGTATGACAAGATGATGTCATACAGCACATCAATCCTGTCCGGTGGGTTTCTTCATAAAAATGTTTGTCTTTACTAATATATGTTTGTATCTCAGTCTTCCTGGTTCATGATATTCGTCCTAAAGGATAAACGGAGGGGAGGACATCAGGACAATGAGTTCCTCTTAAGAGTCAAGTACTATAGGCAGGAACATTCACAACCAGAAAAAATCATTACTTTCGAATGAAGCGTAATCGTCCTCATCCGCTGGGTGAGTGTGAGGTGATGCTCCATCCATCTCTCCCTGTCATTCCTCCCAGCCTTACAGTACTGCCAGAGAAGGTGCAATCCAGAGTGCCAACTTAAAGAGAAACATTCCCAGACCATAAGCGATATGCACACTTCTGATCACGTGACCTAGCTGACACCACGGCTGATGCAATGCGGTGCAGCAGTGTAAATAATGTCACTTTAGCAGCAGGACTTTTATTAGAAATCCACCGGCATGATTTGATTTTGACTGATATCAAGCAGATCGTAGACTAGTGATGCCGCTCAGTAACATCAATCTCCTTCGGTTTTATTTGGGCATGTTTGGTCATTATGTCGCGACATTCATTCATTCATGTACTGCAGGAATACAAACATTTACGGTAAATGAGGCGATTGAACAGCACCAGTATCAGCAGATTGGATGGCACACGTGCAGCATCCATGGTCAAGTCAATTAACACCACCATGATGCACATTCAAGTTGCTAGAGCTCTTGATTCTCTATAGCAGTAGTATACGCACACGTTGTAGATGTGCACACACACACACACACACACACACACACACACACGCACGCACGCACACACACACACACACACACACACGTGCACGTCTTTACTAGCTGTGCGCTGCTGCACTCTCCCCTGCAGCACCAGACACATCTGCTGCAGTGCAAGTTGCTAAGGGTGAGAAAGAGAAGGGAGAAAAAGAGGTTAATTCCCTCTGCGGAGTAGTAGAACACTCACTGAGAGGCTGATCTGTCAGCAACGGCAGAGCTCTCTGCCGTTTTTCTTCTCACGTCTCTCTTGTCTTTGATGCATTCTTCTTGCCTCCCACCCCCATCCATGTTCCACTTTGGCCCAATTAATTTAACTCAGAGTGGAGTTCTACACTCTCTCTCGTATCCAAATGATCCCTCGGGCGTATGCAGTATTACTCATTGCTGGATTCATTGGCCGGACACAGAACGTTGTTTAGTGACTGGGCCTTGATTGGAATAATATGGATGAGTTTTATCAAGCTTAAGTCAATGAAAGAATTATGTCTTCACTAAGTAATGGGGTTTTTTGGCTGCTTTCCAAAATTATGTCTTCACTAAGTAATGGGTTTTTTTGGCTGCTTTCCAAGAGCAGCACGCAAATAGACCAGGAGTGTATTTTTAGCGGAGCACGTGTGCTTCTCGCTTTTGGGATAGCCTACATGTGAAACATGTCAGATAGAATGTGAATAAGCATTGTCTAGAGAGCATTGGTCTTCAACAGGGGGTCCAGGACCCCTAGGGGGCCCTCAGAGTTACTAAAGCATGTGATAGGATTTTTTTTATATCATGATATGTTTATATATCAGATCTACAAGCTCACAAGTATTGAGGGTTAAGAGTGCTTAAATGTGCTTACAAACTAAATGTGTGTGTATGTGCATGCATGCATGCATGCATGTGCCCACAGTCCACACATGCACAATAAAGCAAGTAAAATTGAACATAATAATGAATTTGATCTAAACTTAAAATAAAATAAAATATTTTAAACCTAATAACAAATCATCTCAATGTTTATGCTTTTGAAGTTTGATATTTTACATTTATCTAAATAAATAAAAGTAATTTGGGATGAAGTTCTCCATTTTGCTGCTGTTTGCATCACCCACCTTTTTATTAGAGTTCCTTTGTTTGCTGTGCTTTAAGGCATGTGTTGCCTGGATACCATATTGAATGGAAGATGTAGCACATGGGCCACATACATCTAAATGTACTCTTGGAATCAATTATAAGTAATTTGGTTTTCCACTTTAGCAGACTGTGTGCATTAAGGTGATGAAAAGACTGCAGAGACAACGTATTAATTATCCAGTGTAGCATTTCTCACAGGTGTGTCTTAATTCTTGCTTGTTTCCCTTTTACTGTAGCTTCTGGACATCAGCTGGACTGGCCTCACCAATATACTAGACATTCCTGGGCTCAAGTAAGTTGTTTTTATATATATATATTTTTTTTGGTTTTTAACTTTTTAAAGAACAAAACATTTCGTTTCCCCACACCTTCCCCCCCCAGCATAAATACAAATACATCATACACCACAGAACAGATAATTGAAACACAGTCACACATCTTGAGATGAGATGAGACATATTTTATTATCCCCGAAAGGGAAAGCACTGAAGCAGCATAATGTGATGATATGAATGAATGGCTTGAATGGCTGTTATGCATATAAAGGGATACACATGCATCCTCGGTGAGAATGTCCAAACATTCCAGTGATATTCCATCCATGTTTCATCTCTGCGATAACCCAGACATTTTTACATCTTCGACAGCGAATACGCCCCATGTTGTTGTGGTTGATGAAGAGTCCCCAGAGGTGTATGTATTAGAGATATAGCCTGCACCTTTGACCCTAGCCTAGAGGAAGCCATTATGACCAAAGCCATTAAATGCCGCAACCCACTCATACATAATACATACCATCTCAGAGCTATTGGCTATACAGTAGGTGCAGACAATGTTTTTATGTTTGGTAGCCTAGGAGGACAGACTGGTTGTCAGAGGGTTTGAACAACTTGGGCGCTTTACACAGATTGTGCATTACATTCACCCATTCACACACACATTCATTCATACACCGATGGCAGCGGAAACCATGCAAGGCACCAACTAGCACATCGGGAGCAATTAGGGCAGGGGTCCCCAAACTACGGCCCGCCATGTCATTTTATGTGGCCCGCCTGCCTCAAGCAAAAAAAATAATATATATATATATTTCTTTTTTTAATAGCCACAATATAGGATTTTATTTTATTTTTTCATTAGCACTGGATGAGAGCAAATAATTATATTTATAAATTAAGTTTAATTTGTATTATTGCTCTTGTATTGCTATTGGAGACACTGGGGAGGCACTGGGGGGACACTGGAGGCACTGGAGAGACACTCAGGGGGACACTGGGAGGCACTGGGGAGACACTGGGGAGGCACTGGGGAGACACTGGGGAGGCACTGGGGAGACACTGGGAGGCACTGGGGAGGCACTGGGGAGGCACTGGGGAGACACTGGGAGGCACTGGGGAGACACTGGGGAGGCACTGGGGAGACACTGGGGAGGCACTGGGGAGACACTGGGGAGGCACTGGGGAGACACTGGGGAGGCACTGGGGAGACACTGGGGAGGCACTGGGGGGACACTGGGGAGGCACTCAGGGGGACACTGGGAGGCACTGGGGAGACACTGGGGAGACACTCAGGGGGACACTGGGGAGGCACTCAGACACTGGAGGCACTGGGGAGGCACTGGGGAGACACTGGGGAGACACTCAGGGGGACACTGGGAGGCACTGGGGAGGCACTGGGGAGACACTGGGGAGGCACTCAGGGAGGCACTGGGGAGGCACTCAGGGGGACACTGGGAGGCACTGGGGAGACACTGGGGAGACACTGGGGAGGCACTGGGGAGACACTGGGGAGACACTGGGGAGGCACTGGGGAGACACTGGGGAGGCACTGGGGAGTCACTGGGGAGGCACTGGGGGGACACTGGGGAGGCACTGGGGAGACACTCAGGGGGACACTGGGAGACACTGGGGAGGCACTGGGGAGACACTGGGGAGACACTGGGGAGGCACTCGGGGGGACACTGGGGAGGCACTGGGAGGCACTGGGGAGGCACTCAGGGGGACACTGGGGAGGCACTTTGCAGACACTGGGCAGACACTGCAGGGCAGACACTGGGGTGGCACTTGGGGAGGTACTGGACATTTCATATCACACACACTCCATGATTCACTAGGCCCCTCAAAAAAGAAAAAACAGCTTGGCATGGCGCGATTTATTTCAAGCATGGCGCAGCGCCATGCCAACAACATTGTGCAGGAAACCCTGGCACTGCTGCATGTACAATACATGCACTATGCAGCCCTGTAGTGCTGCATGTACAGTACGTGCACTGGTTATTCATATTTGGTTATGTGTGGATTTCTGGAAAAAAAATAATGTTTACGTTTAGGCACCCCCCTGCGATCGTCACACTTTTTCTGTTACAAACTGACCCCGGCCCCCATCAGAGAAGGGAAAAGTTATGTGGCCCTCGCAGGAAAAAGTTTGGGGACCCCTGAATTAGGGGTTCAGTGTCTTGCTCAAGGACATTTTGACAGTAACTCTGGGGGAGCCCGGGTTCGAACTGGCAACCTTACGGTTACCATCCAGGCACTCAGGGGTGGCTCATATGGCGGAGACTACTGACTGAGTGCTTCTTGTATCATGAAGACATACAGTACCATGATTTTGTGAATGTAGTCCTAACTGTACCTTTAATATTTGTGTCCTTGTATCAATCCTTTATTTTATGTGGAAATGTGCGTGCATGCGTGCAGTGTGTGTGTGTGTGTGTGTGTGTGTGTGTGTGTGTGTGTGTGTGTGTGTGTGTGTGTGTGTGTGTGTGTGTGTGTGTGTGTGTGTGTGTGAGTGTGCGTGAGAGACAAAAGGCTACAGGGATCAGGGATGCAAGTAGTTACAGCACATGATAATAAATAAGACGAAACGGCTGCCAGGCTTTTCTGGCACCGATTCAGCATCTAATTTAACGTGGACATCAGTAACATAAACAAAACGAAGGGCAGCAGGCAGAGCCCTGCCAGGCATATACTGTATACTATCAACAAGCTGTGCATTCTTTTAAACCCTGCTTAGCCTTCCAGCATCGTAGATGTTTGTGAGCCCCTAACCACAGGGGACATGCAAGACCCCACGATGGCAAAGCTTTTAGAGCTGTTCGAACGATAGAACCCGCTGAAGAGACATCGGGGGGCCTAGCAAAGGTCCATTTAATTAGAAAGCACAATGGATGGCTACAGCCTGCGAGCCTGCCCCTGCTGCACATGGCATCGGGAACTACTGATTGTAATTCATGACAGAATAATGGGGAGAAGGAGGAGTGCGCGTTGGGGTGGGTGGTGGGATGGTATAGCATGTTGTCGTTGCTGCTGGGCAGAAAGCCTTGTGTCTCAGTCCGTACAGTATGTCATTTGTTTATGGTTTTCATAACTCAGCAATGGTGGAAGAAATATACGCTATTCACATTTGTTACTTAAAGTCGGGTGCAATGGCTTTTTTGGTCATTTTATTTGGAAGTTTCAGTCTGAAACGGAAGCCTGTGTGTTTCTGAACCAATCAGAGTGGGGTACAGGCTTTAGTTCCGACATACTATTGGTCTGACTGTCATTAGACAACCTAGCCCAACCCCCTAACCTAGCCCTAACCGCAAGCACGGCGCAACGCATGTCGGTCCAACACATGTCGGTATAGCGACAGGTGATTTTCTTATGTCGGACCTTTGGTGGGGCCGGATCTGCGTGCGCAACCTATCAGAGCGTTGCAAACCTTCAGGCTATTGGACGTAGTTCTGCTACAGTACATACGCGACGCGTGGAGTCTGTTTGTTTACAACAGACAGACGGCAGCTCAGCATGTGTGCTACTACGTGGCTTATTTCTAACCTATAAAGTTTTCAGATACATATTTTATCATGCTGAATTAGTTTAAAATGAGTAATACACTGTCTGGATGTCATCTTGAATATAAAAAATGTGTGTGAGTGGTTCATATTCACAACACTTTAGTGACACACTAAAATCATATACAACAACAATTGTGGGTGCAGCTTCAGTTCAGGTGGGTGGTGGCTAAAGTGAAAACCAGGTATACTTAATGAACTCCATGGGTGTGGCAACTTAAAAACATAATTTCTAACACTAACTGAAAATATGTTGTTCCAGGGACCCCTCACGATTAAAAAAAATAAATTGCAGATCTAGTAGATCTGCTATTTTTCAATAGCTAAAGTATAACATAATGCTTAAAACACCAAAGGGTGTTCCCGTCCTGAGTGTGTTAAATAAAAGTATCAATACTGCAACGTACTCTGTTACAACCAGAAGTCTGGTCATCACAATTTACTTTGGTAAAACTATAAAAGTATTGGCATCAAAATGTATGTGCAAAAGTACATGGTGCAGAATGTCCAAATTAACATGTTTTAAAAAGAGAAAGATAGATCAACCAGGTGGCAGGTGCACGCTACATGGAGATGAATGTTGAGTTAAAAATAGGTTAACATAGGTGAACGAACACGGACATTGCTGTTCCTTGGAGTGGTTGCACCACTCAAAAACGTAGGTTGGTGCTTTATCCACACTTTTCCTGGGCTGTGTGTGCTCCAGTTCCTGTTGATTTCATCGGATATCATTGGTCATCTGACCAGTTTCATTGACTTTCATTGGATCAAATCGACAGGAACTGGAGCACACACAGCCCAGGAGAAGTGTGGATAGGATCAACGGGAACTACTGTACAACTTGAAAAAAGAGGAGCGTTCCGAGCACTCGAAAAATAAGAGAGGACAGGGTGTAAAATCAAGGTACTTTATTATTCATTACAAAAACTTTTTGTAATTAGTATTCATTACAAAAACTTTTTGTAATTAGTATTCATTACAAAAACTTTTTGTAATGAATAAGTACCTTGATATTTCAGCCGATTCACCCGTTATCACTGTATTAAATATACTACTAAACTAGACAAAGTGCCAATCGGCACAGGTCTCCACCAGGGCAGGTCAGGTTGTGGCCTCATGGTGGCGCTATAACAGGCTGTTGAGGAAGATTTGGGCCGGAGGTTCGTGTTGGAGGGATGCAGGTACAATGTTTTTCCATGTGTGCATACATAAGTTGTATACAGATCGATGCAGTTATAGCTAAAAACAGGAATTGGCCTGTTATAGCGCCACCGTGAGGCTGATTTTGAGGAAAAAAATGTGGCATGTCGTCCTCGGCCTAGTGAAAATGTGCGTGTATAATTTAACGGAAATTGCACACTGTTTGTGATTTGTGGCCTTTTTTCGAAATGGACGAATCGTGTGAGCTTTGGAAGCCAATCTTAGCCAATCAGGATGGAAGATGGGAAATGTTGCCGCTCCGTGTTGATCACATGACTATGGAGATAGTGTATAGCGATTTGCGTGAAATTTGGATAAAATCTGAAGGAGTAATAATAGAAAATGTGTTTTACATATGTCGGCCTCCTGGTGGCGCTATAAAGAGCAGATGTGAAAAATTCCAGGCAAAGGTTTTTCCTTGGCCTCTAGGGAGTTGGCATACAAAGTTATCCACAGATCCGTGCAGTTAGAGGTAAAAACAGTTTTCGGCCAGTTATAGCGCCACCTTGAGTCTGAGTTGAAATTGTTCATGTGGCATTTCGTCCTCGGCCTAGTGGGAATGTGGGTGCACAATTTCACGGAAATCACGCGATGTGTTCATGATTTGCAGCATTTTGTTTGAAACTGAGCACTCCTGTGAACTTTGGAAGCCAATCTTAACCAATCAGGATGGAGTCTGAGAAATGTGAAAGACCGGTTTCGTTGAATGGCTCTAGAGAGACTGTGTACCAATTTGCGTGATGTTTGGACAAAATCTGTAGGTGTACTGTGCAAAAACTTGTTTTGCACAAAGCGGCCTCCTGGTGGCGCTATAACAGGCCGTTCTGGAAAATTTGGGGCAGAGGTTCATCGTTGGCTGATTACGAACATTTTCTTGATTATCGGGTGATAACAGTTGAATGGGGTGGATATTTTTACATCAAGGTATTTCCACTATTTTTGAAAGTTTATATACCGGTAATTAGGGTTAGGCTTATATAATATATGAAACATTTTCAACATGGTAATCTATACAAAATAACTAGACCAGTGCCCGGCTATAGAGCACCGAGTCCATAACAATGGAAGTTGGAGATCCATGCCCCACCCGGTTATGCAATACCCGTTGTACCCATGTCAGAGTACCCGTTCCATCCATCTCTCTGTGTCCCTTTTATGCGCATATATGGAGTTTTCTGTATATCTGTCTCTCTGTGTCCTTTATTCCTATATGGAGTTCTGTGTCAGGCATGCCCAAATATGGAGTGTTGTGATGTCAGAACAGGAAGGCTCCATATGGAGCATGGGCAGGGGCCCTGTCCAGACACCGGGCACTGCACTCCCTGTGGGGGTGTGGAACTCGTGTGTCGAATTTGAAGTTGGTTGGGCTAACGGTTCTCGAGTTACGTGCATTATAGCTGTACACACACGTACAGACAGACATACAGAGACATATGGTGTATTTATAGATAGATTACGATTATTTGAAAACATGTAGATTGTAGATAGCACAGCGCTGCTGCATGTGCTTTTGTCTCACACACACACACACACACACACACACACACACACACACACACACACACAGCTATCATTAGAACTGCACCATGTGTTAACACCACATGCAGCGCTCGGCGTGCAAACCGTCCCTTTCTCCCCACAGAGGACACACAGATGCTGGGGTCCCCCCTGTCGCTATTTATCTCTAGGGGGAAATTGATCTGGGCTTGCTGTGTGTGTGTGTGTGTGTGTGTGTGTGCGACTGTGCGACTGTGTGTGTACACTGTTCTACTGTATTTGTTTTAGCCTACTATACTTGTGAGCTCCAAATGTTCCCACAAGTAGCCTATAGTCGAATTTGAGAAATAGAAGTGAGGACTGTTTGTCCTGGTTCTTCTCATGAGATAAATGGTTGCTTGGGGTTCTGTATTAGAGGTTAGGTTTGGGGTTGGTTGGTCGGTTGGCTGATTTAATACTGGGCTGGCCGAAATGAGCAGATCTAGCTTAAAAATTAATGAGCTTTAGAGTGGCTGTTTTCAGCTTTAGGGTTTACTTTATTACACACACACACACACACACACACACAAACGCACACACACACACACACACACACGCACACACACACACACACACACACACACACACACACACACACACACACACACACACACACGCAGGGGGGTTTAATGTTCGGGGGAGGAGAAGACAGTAAATAAATAGTAGCTGTTGCACACACAGCAGCAGATGGACGGCATCAGCTGCATACTGTTACACACCTCCTCCCCACTTAACCCATTAAGACCAGCTGAGGCCCATTCTACAAGAATGTCTTCTAAATCCCAAACTGTTTTCTGAAAAGAAATCGCTATATGGGTGGTTCTGAAACCTTTTCATGTCAAGGACCCCCAACATTATATGCATTCGGGCCGCGGACCGCCAGCTCAGAAACATTTTGTGCCAGGAACCCCCCAGAAGCAAAGTTAAAAATGTTCACTTAAAAAAATATATACATACAGTATTCACATTTTCACGATTTCGCAAAAATAGCAGATCTACAAGCTCGCAGCGCGGTGGTATAGTGATTGAAATAATGGTTAAAGTGGTTAAAATGTAAAATGACAGATGTTTTCCCAGTCTATCTATATAAATGCACCATTTAATGGGTTAAAGCCTCAGCTGTCCCTCGTGGACATCACTAGGAAATAACTTCTTGTTAGCGAGTGACACTGCATGACGGTGGTGCATTAATTAAGCTTCACGTATGTGTCAAATCTTTCTCATTGTTATGCTGCAATCAACTCACCTGTCCTGCTGTACAGTATATCATACTGTTATTATTCCCATCTCTATTCCGCTGCAAGGTGTGTGTGTGTGTGTGTGTGTGTGTGTGTGTGTGTGTGTGTGTGTGTGTGTGTGTGTGTGTGTGTGTGTGTGTGTGTGTGTGTGTGTGTGTGTGTGTGTGTGCGTGCGTGCGTGCGTGCGCGCGTGCGTGCGCGCGTGTGCGCGCGTGCATATGTACTGTACATGTCTGGCTGCAAATGCAGGGGAATTGTTTGAGAAAATGTGATTCTCTAAGGTGACATCTCACTCTAGCAGCTTATGAAGAACAGCTTGTATGTGGCAAGCAATCATAGGCGTGTGTGAGTTTACTACTAATCGGCAGGCTTGTGTGTGTGTGTGTGTGCGTGCGTGCGTGCGTGCGCATGTGCACATGCACATACTGTATACAGTATGTGTGCCGGTGTTTTATTGGTGTGCGAGCCGGTCGGAGCAATACCCGGCAATAAAAGTTGTGCTGCAGGAATAATATATCCACCCTTAGTGGTTGGCTTTCTTTCAAGATCATGTACAGCTTCCCGGAGAGGAAATGAAGCCTGCCGTTTCTCTGGAAGCTGAGCTGCATCATGGGCATTGATAACAAGATAAATTGAGCCTGGAGAAATGATTGATTGAGAGAGTCATTGAAATGATTAGGTTTTCTGGAAACGGATACCTTTGATGATGTTGACAAGGTTAGATTTTATGATGCTGTATTGTTGCCAGAGGTTTGTCTTATTGAAGACTCACCCCTTCAGACTCCACCTTAATCCGTAGCACTTTTTTTCTTGTTTTCTTCTTGTTCTTTCTTCCTTATCCAGACATCAGTCATGTAAAAACTTGACTATTGTCCTTGTACTGTCCTCCCGGCACGCACACTTAAGCCTCTCCAATTGATCCATGCCTCAACATGTCTAGAATCTCCCCCCTTCTCCGCTCCCTGCATTATTGTTTCCCGGTCTCTGCCCGCACAGAATACAAAACTCTGATGCTGTCATTCAAAGCAACCAAAGGTATGGCTCCCCCATATCTTACAAGTCTGATTGAACCCTACAAACCCTCCCGCCCACTCGGATCAGCCAACGCAGGGAAGCTGGAATTACCTTCACTAAAATCGCCCCACACGTCCCAAGATCTTCTCACTTCTGGCTCCAAAACTATTCCCATTACAATCAGAACTGTAGACTCACTCCCAATCTTCCGCCGTAGTCTGAAAACCCACCTCTTCAGACTCCATCTTGGCCCGTAGCACTTGCCGTAGCACTTGCCCTAGCCCTGACGACCATACAGGTTCAACTTATGTAGCTTAGATAGCATTTTATGTAGACATAGCACTATATAGTATAAATATGTATAGTTTCATTGTATAGATATTCCACTGTTACATTCTTAGCTTATGTAATAGTTATCATGATATACAATTCCAACCAGTGGTTCTGAAACTTTAACAATTTACATAATCATTGCAAGGTCCACAGGATTCATGATAACTATTTTTTTATGTATATGATGTAATTGCCATGTTTTTGTTCTTGCTTAATTTAAATTGCTCTGGATTAAAAGTGTCTGCTGAATGCCTAAATTGTAATTTGTATGCTAAATCAGGTAAGGCGATGAAGAAAGCCCCCATGGGTATACGAGACCTGGCCTGACCTGACCTAGCAAATAATTTTTTGAGCCAGCCACTGCTCTGAACTAGAAAGATGGAGTGGTGGAGGCAAGCCTTGTCAGCAGCAGTGTGTGTGTAGCAGCAATGGAGTAGCAGTAGGATTTTAATGATTCCGATTCCATAACGATTCCCTCTTAATGGTCCGATTCCTATAGACCGATTCACAGAGGGTTTCATGGGTGCGGCCATTACTGAGGGTGTACCATTGAGTACTGCAGCACTGATTAGCTACACCTGGCCTACGGAGCACCTGCTCCATGGATTACCCCTCAGTAATGGCCGCGCCCAGGGCACCCCTCTGTCAATCGGTCTATAGGGCTTCCAAGTGGACCCTTAATGGTCTGTAACTCTTGAGAGTGCACAGATGGAACCAAATGGACCTGTGGACCTTGCAATGATTATGTCTATTATATTGTTAAAGTTTCAGAACCACTGCTTTGGGATTGTATATCAGACATGAAGTCCACATAACCAGCTCTGACGGTGTAATAAAACCGGTTCCAGAAACGGTTCCAAATGTGATGGAACTGGATTCCGGTTCCTCAATGTTTGATCTGGTTCATTCGATCCCAGCCCTAAGTAGCAGTAGAGTTTTGAGTTTTTAGTTTATAATAATAATAATAGTCTATGATAAAATATCACAGTAGCATATATGAAAAGCACAAATGAAAAAGTAATATCAAGTTACCATAGAAATATTACTAAAAACAGAAAAGGAAAAAGAAATAGAACAAAAAGTAAACAAAATGTTGGTTTACATTTGTTTTTCAGACATAAGGTGTACTTAATATGTTATATCTTATGTTTATAATAGTATAAGTTCTATACATGTGAATTGTATACATATTATTTTTACAAATATATATAGCCAAGCACCCATTCAACCATTTTCTATGATAATTTCTCAGTTTATTTGTTCTGCTGCTATATATGCATCAATTACCTTTGCTTTAAATAATTTCTTATGTGTTTTTTTTTTATTAGATAATTTAAGCTCGTTGTCTACAGTTCCACAGTTTTACTCCTATAACAGTTAGACATCTCCCCTTGGCGTTTGTCCTTGCCTTTGTCGTCTTGAATATAGCTGTTCCCCTGAGGTCATATTTGCTCTCTCTTGGCTTGAACAGCTCCTGCATGCAGCTTGGAAGTGACTTATTATGAGCCTTGTATATTATTGCAGTGGAGTTGAGGTTGACTAAATCTTGCAGTTTCAGTGTACGGTTTTCAATGAAAACTGGGTTTGTTGGTGCATAGTAGTCAGACAAATTTACAATTCTAATTGCTTTTTTTTGTAACATAAAGATGAATTATGGTTTTATAAGTGTTTCCCCACACTTCCACACAATAGGTTAGATATGGCAGTAGTAAGGATCTGTACAGAGTTTCCAGTGATTTTTTGTTAATGATACTTTTCATTTTGTGTAATATTGTGATTGTTTTAGATAATTTTCTTTTTAAAGTGAAGGAGGGAGACATATTTAAATCGACCACTTTGTTGTGAGAATGGCTGTAATTGGTGCATATAAATGTGGGATTCTGGTTGGTTAGAATTAGAAACACTTGCGCGTGGTTGGTGCAGGAGTACAGTGGAGTCTAACAGTTCGAAATCTTCAAATACGCCGTATGTCCTCCGGCTTGGACGAGCGTCTATGCGAATATGATTGGCAGTGTTCGGGGGAAGGAAGCCGAGGGGAGTGCAAGAATGGTCGATGCAGTAAATCCTAGATGCTGGGGCGGTGCCTGTCAGTAGCGGGGGGTGTTGAATGGGAATAAAAAGAGGGGGGAGCCAGTGGGTTACAGGTCCATTGGCATAACAACAACCAAAAGGGGGTAAAATAATTGACTAAATAAGAGAGAAGGAAACACTTTAATCGATCAGCAGGCTGACAGCTGACTCCTCCCATGTCCTGTCTGAACTCATACAATGCTTCATAAAGCAGGGGATGTTGTACATTATACCTGCAGGCACTCACTCAGATTAAAGTGATGTTCAAGCGTCAGGCCCCTTTCCTACAATCATTCTTGAGTAACTATGCTTAACAAAAAACACAAGTTGCCAGGCACAGCAAAATATCGATCGTACCTGAATGTCAAGCACCCTCTGGCCCAAGAAAGAATCAATATTTGACATTACTGTCTTTCCTTTAGCCCATTAAAACGGGGAAAGCATCTTGTGTCATTTTAGATTTTAACGTTGGCAATTCAAAAACAGCAGATCTACAAGCTTGTACAGATGCTATTTTTGAACATTGAAAAACAATCTTGGAAGTGTGAGAACAACTGATTTAGAAGGCATTCATAGAATCGACCCCAGGTCTTAATGGTTTAGACCACATGGTAGGATTACAGTATACAGTATGCTTATGGACATTTAACTGGTCTCAAGCCCTTACTACGTCCAACAACAGAATTATTAATAGACTTTTCCTTGCTAGCTAACCCCCTCAACACCAATTTTATGACAGTAGTGATGAAGGACCGCACTAAAAATTGCCCATGAATGTAAGACTTTAAGACTTTGGTCGTCATCAAGTATATGGAAGGTGTTGGCTAGCCACTCGTTGAGTGATTATGTTGTAGCTTTAGCTTGTCACGTGTGTAACACCACTGACTCTTTGTCCCAAGTGTCATTGGCGTTGTCATTGAGTGGTGAGTGCTACAATGGATCAGGGGCTGGATATTTCGAGGTCTGCTGGATTGCACTAATCACATGCTTGAATGCAATGGACTCCAATGATATTCATATATCATCTTCTTCACATGTGCAAAAAAACCAAAACATAAATATTCATATAATCATATATTCATATAAGCGCACCCTTTCTGACTTTTAAATAAGTAAGTGGTTCATTTTATATTCCCTTTCTTCCCCAATCCCCTCTCATCTTCTTCCCTGGCTCTTCCAGTGGCTTCTCTGACAGTCTGATCCAGGACATCATCTACAGTTACCTGGTGCTGCCGAACCGGATCACCATCCCCCTGGTGGGAGACGTGGAGCTCGCCAAGCTGCGCTTCCCCATGCCAAAGGTGCTTCTGACGTCTCCTAATTTGGGGCTGTCACGATTATGAATGTTGCATGACAATTATTATCACACAGATAATTGTGTTTTAATGATTTAATCGTGTTTTCAACCTTGAACTCTGGAACATATAAACACTTTACAATAACGACCTATTATTAAGCATTTATAAACATTTATAAGCAGTTTGTAGATGAGTAATAATCATGAACAGACTGTTTGTTGACATCCGTAAATGTTTACCTACACATTTATAACTATGTGAATAGTTTACTACTTACTAATACCTTACTAATAACGTATAAATTATGTTTAAACATAGTTATAAATGTTTAGGTAAACATTTACGGATGTCAACAATGATTGTTCATGATTATTACTCATCTACAAACTGCTTATAAATGTTTATAAATGCTTTATAACAGGTCGTTATGGTAAAGTGTTACCAAAAAAATTGTTACATTTCTGTTTGGCTTTTAGGCTTTGAAGTTGCAAGCTCACAACTTGTCGCTTTTTCTTTTCTTTATGATGATTATGCAAAATAGCTGATTATGTCAACTATTATTATCTCAAATAATCGTGATTATGTAATAATTGTGACAGGTCTACTCACATGCTGTTCGATTTTAGCCTTGCTCGCGATAATAACATACCACTGCACTGGCAATAATACATTGCGCTGGCAGATGAAGGCAGGCTGCACAGGCTAATTGAATTGAGTCACTTTTGCTTTTTGAAACAAAGTGCTTTACAGAGGCAATATAAAATGCAGTACACCAACGATTTTTTTTTTTTTTTAGTTTACACTGAAACAATTCAGAACAATATACAAAACAATAAAAAACAATATAAAAAGTGACCTAATAGAAGTGTATAAAAGTAGCTTTTCAGAAGTTATTTAAAAGTTTGCAAGTTTAAGTATTAGAGTTGGCAACATAACATTGAACCCTTCAAGTTAAGATGCCACAGCAAGGAGGCAGGGGAGGGGAGGAGTTTGATTACTGACACGCTACAGTGCTGTGACCTATATGCTGACTCAGCGTGTAGTTAGTATAAAAGAGTCAATGTGAAAAACCACACCTAAAATCAATCATTAGGATTCAGGGCATATGCACGTTTAGCTTGTTAGCGACTGATATTTTTTTTTAATATATTTTTTATCCCACGATTTTGTAACCCATTTTTCACCCCTGTGTCAATCATCTAATGTGATCTACACACCCTCCACCAACCTGGGGAGAGCAACGGACTTAACTCATGCTTCCTTCATGCTTGAGTGTCCCAAGTTGCTCCTTTACACCTGACAGGGGGGAGTTTCCCTGGTTAGACGTAGCGCGTGGAAGGAACACGTTATTCCAACCAGTTCCTTTCCCCTCCATCAGGCGCCCCGGCTGGCCAGGGGGAGGCAGTTTAGAGACCAGGATTACTGCATGTTTTTGTGAGGTATACCTACCCTAGGGGACACGGGGAGAACATGCAAACTCCACACAGAAAGGCCCTTTCGCCAACCCCGCCTTCGGGTATGGGCACTGATGACGCGGAGGAGGAAACACGCCGCCAGCACCCACAGCGCCCCGAGCAGGAATCGAACCCAGGACCTTCTAGCTGTGAGGCTACAGCACTACCAACTGAGCCACCGTGCCCCTGTTAGCGACTGATATTGACTGATATTGACTGATAACTAAGCTATGATGACTAAAACTATGACAAAATATATTGACAATTGTGTCAACAAATAAAAACTAGACTATGATGTTAGGTAGGGACTAATTGAGAAGAGATCCGGTAGAACGAAGACGAGTAGTGGGTTGTGGGTGTCGCGCTAAAGAAATAGCAGATCTACAAGCTCACAACTCGTGGCACACAGCTAAGTAGGAATCAGTTATTACGACGCCATCAAGTTTGGTCGACTAATAAACCAACCAACAATCAATTTTGTCAACTAAAACTAAAACTGAATCGAAATGTCCTGTAAAAATGTACTCTTCGTCTCACCCAAGTTGCGGCCTCAAAGGTCAAAATGTCAGCGTCCGCCCGCGGCTGCTATTTCAGAACTATTGCCCTGAGCGCCGCTCTCTGTGTTCTCCCCAGGGCGTGCTTAGGATCCACTTCCTGGAGGCCCAGGACCTGGAAGGGAAGGATACGTTTCTGGGAGGGCTGATCAAGGGCAAGTCCGACCCCTACGGCGTCCTTCAGATCGGCAGCCAGCTCTTCCAGAGCAAGACCATCAAGGAGTGCCTCCATCCCAAGTGGAACGAAGTTTACGAGGTGATAGAATCCTGGATGCACTCGTTATGTAATATGGAACATTCACATTTGACCCTAGGGTAGCCGATGTACAAGCTCACAACTTGCGACGCGTTTGTAGAGCTTGTAGATCGGTTTTATACATTTTTAACACTTGTAAATTCTGTATTCTGTATTATGAGTACTTTTACTTTTGGTACTTTAGGTACATTTTGATACCAACATTACATTGCTGTATTGATACTTTAGTAAAACATTGTAGTACTTTTTTCCACCTGAGCGTACCTGTCACTGTTTGAACAGTCAGCAATTTGTCCTCATGTCTTATTGAAGGCGTTAGTATACGAGGACACGGGGCAGCACTTGGAGATTGAACTGTTTGACGAGGATCCGGACAAGGATGACTTCCTGGGGAGGTGAGCTTTCCTCATAATTATTTTATCTCATCGTCGACATACTTCTGGGAACAAGACATATTCATTCATCCTTATATATCCAGTAGTTTGACTTTACTCAGTCAAAATATACTCTGAAAAAACTCTGAAATTACATTTGACTAGTGTACGGACATACCTTTCATAGTTTGGAAACCTCGAGGTTAAAGGACTTTGTGAATGAATTCGTATGGCCTGTAGGCCTTGGTTAGTGGAGCTTACCTCTTTCATAGGAGTCAAAGATCCAAAGGAAAATCTGATTGATTTTGCCCCTAGGCTGTAACAATGCACCAATGCATCGGCACATTTTATTCTGACTGCCTTGGCCCGCGGTCGGCGATCCTGCATATCGGCAGTTAAATCAATATAGTGGACTTCAACGTGGAGATAAATTGGGGTGATTCTCTCCTTGCTGATTGTCATCTAATGTGTGTGATTATCTGTCTGTATTTATAGCTTGATGATCGATATGACGGAGCTTCACAAAGAGCAGAAGGTCGACGAGGTACATTTCCTGATACTGATACTGACTGATAGTATCTGACTGATAGTATCTGACTGATCTTTGTCTTACGATTAAGTCAGTTGGAATAATAACGACAAATGAACTTTCAATAATCCAATTTAGTTACAAAAGAAAGGATTGCAGCTCTAAATTGATACTTTAGCATTTCAAACCAATTAAATATGCACTTTGACATTTGACTTTGACAACAATTAACAAGTAACAACAATGTGTTATGAAACTGCTTAGCTGACAAGAAGCTTAATAAGGTTCTGTCGTGATACAGTAGCATTGTAGCAACCAGTAACTCATAGCACTTTGTATGTAACACCTGAGGGGTCTGTAAAATACTCACTCATATCATAATCATAATAATTTCTTTTTTAACTTGTTAAACTGTTTGTTTGTTTTCACAGAAGTGAAGAGTTGAGAAATAATAAGTTGTGGCATTAACAGCTCCTCTTAATAAACCCCACAAGTATAATGTACAAGAATAAATACATTGAATTTTCACCCCAAAGAAAAAGGACAACAGAAAACAAAACAAACAAACCTTAAATACAGGATCAACAGTAAACAGCCAATGCATTTTTTTTGTGCCACTTCCTTCAGGAAGTCTTTTACAAAGTATTAAGACCAGAATTCTTAGTCATTTCCTTATCTGCATTCTGCACCTACAGTATCTGTTGTGGAATTCTGGATCAACCGGTAATGAATTAGACAAGAGGAGTAAGAGACAATATTCAAGGTGGCGTTGCTTTAATGTAGTGGTTCCCAAACGTTTTAGCCCATGACCCAAAGGAGAAATTTGATGTCTCTCTGGGACCCAAACTAGTGAAAATAGCAGATCTAAAAGCTCCCAACACGTCACTTTGTGCCGTGTTATGAGCTTGTAGATCTTATACATTTGTTTTATAATTTATTGAATTTCTTCGATTTTCTTTTTATTTCCTTATGAAATAATAATTAAAGACAAAATGTATGAAACAAATATAAGGAAACCCACAAATGGGTCTCGACCCAGTGTTTGGAAACCAGTGCTTTAATGTGCATGATATCAGGGGAGAAGTACAATAACACTCACCAGGTGTGTGTGTGTGTGTGTGTGTGTGTGTGTGTGTGTGTGTGTGTGTGTGTGTGTGTGTGTGTGTGTGTGTGTGTGTGTGTGTGTGTGTGTGTGTGTGTGTGTGTGCGTGCGCGTGCGCGCATTTTAATAATAATAATAATAATATGAATATTTATAACGTGCTTTACATTTTTGCAAATCACAAAGTGCTACAGGCTTTTGAAAACAAATGACATAAAGATAACAAAGGATAACAGAGGACAAAAACGAATTATTCTGTTTGAGTATCTTTATTGCTGATTTGTTTTGTATTGTTTTGTCTGCCCCGAGCACACACTCCAATCAATGTTTCATTTAAATGCTAATAAATGAAAACTTGAATTGTCGCAGTGGTTCGACCTGGAAGAAGTGTCAACGGGGAAACTACACTTGAAGCTCGAGTGGCTGTCTCTGCTCTCCATTCCTGATCAATTGGACCAGGTAGAGAGACTCCCATAATGTGTGATTATACTCACTCTAAGAAATCTGCTGTCGGGCAGAAACCAGCTACGGCATGTCCAAAATATTAACTTTTCAGGAAATGAAAAATGTTTTTAGAACAACGCAATACTGCCTCATATCAAAGTTGGTATGGTGACTTCATACAGTGCATTGCCATATACTTGAATGTGTCCTTATATTGTCATCACTTTACTCAAATACAGCTCAAGTGGAGTTTTATTGTCCTGTCTGACTTCTGTCGTCATTCTAATCGATGATGGACACAATGACTAGACACAAGTTGGAGTTGGGTGGTTTGCCTGACAGTTTGAGGATCCAATTGAGTCGGGACGATTAGTCAGAAGGGCTTTTTAATACCTTTCATTGGTTCACCCACGCACAGACATAAAGGGTGTTCAATAGGACAGAATTGATACAGCTGGTTTCTGCCCGACAGCAACAAGATATTAGAACCATTCAGGTGTTATTGTTCACATGCTTTTTTATCATTTTTATCTCATAATATAATTCTCCTCGGGGTAACTGTCAACCAGGTGCTGAGAAGTGTACGTGCAGACAGGAGTCTGGCCAACGATGGGCTGTCCTCGGCTCTGCTGGTGGTCCATCTGGATTCAGCAAAGAACCTGCCGGTAAGTTGTAGCATCCCTCACTTTACATGGTATTTGTAGTAGTCAGTCAGTGATGGACCAAGTACTCAAATGTGTTACTTGAGTAAAAGCATCAATACAGCAATACTCTGCTACAAGTAAAAGTATGGTATTCAAAATGTACTGTACTTGAGTAAAGGTACAAAAGTTTCAGCATCAAAATATATTTAAAGTACCGGTACTCATTGAAGTTTTCAGATGTATTCAAAGGTATTTTGAAAATAGCCAAAGTACCGGTATAGCCTATAGGGCTGAAGTGGTTTCTGTATGTTGTGTAATAATAATCCAAATCTACAATGTAACTAGTAACTGAAGTTTTAGATTAATTGTAGTGGAGAAAAGGTACAATATTTCGTGGGGTAGTGGAACATTTTAAATACTCCAGTAAAGCAAAAGTGCCCAACAGTACTCATGTTACTTTCCACCACTGTGTAGTACTGTATGCAACATTACACATTACGTGACACTAAAATATCTAAGCAATATTTTCACAAAAATATAGAAAGACAACAGAAACTAAGAAGAACTTTTTTTCCATACACCCAAAACACATAAAAATAACCTACAGGTTTTCCTTGACTGATTGAAGGTCTAAGGACAGGTGTTTGGCATTGCATTGCCTTTCCTTCGTTAAATGTGCCTTTTGAGACTTGTAACAGAGGCTACTCTAATAAATGACTTTACTTACTTAGCCAGTTTAGTGAGGCATGCCAGTGTAAAACCCTGTCAAAACATTTGAACTGTGGGCAAACAGAGGCAACACTGTGCTATTATTTCCACATGCACTTCCTTGTATTATACTGTATAATGTAGTGGTTCTCTTAACATCGTGCCATGAGTCAGGTCCAGGCGTGCCTTCGGATGTTATGACAATTACACATTGCAACGTATACAACTACACAAAAAGTTACATTCTTTAATTTAGCATATGAGCCTGGTGTCCTTATTTTGCCCATGTCATACGCGATAACTTTGACTTTTATATTTTATTGTAATTTTTTGTAGATCTACCATTGTTGCTGTTTTTAAACATTTGTGAAAAACTTTTACTGTGTCATAAGATGTGTTATAGAGGCAATATTGCACGGTTACTACAAACTGTTTGGCAAAAAAAAAATAATAATAAAAGGTATAATGAATATTGACATTTCAGGAGCAAAATGTTATGTCTGTTTCTACTTTGTATGACATTTGTACTAATCTACATTCTGAATTCCAGCTGAACTGGATTTATCCTCAACTTAACTATGTCAAACTTGGCCCGGAAAAAGAAAACAGGACCTTGTAGCAATGCCATCTTTCTGTTGCAAAACGTTCAATGCTGTCAAGAGTGAGTCAGGAGAAAATAACCCAATGTGAGGTGTTTTATGGCATATGAATATTCACAAGGAGATTTATACAAGAGAACAAAGAGCCAGGAACCAACACTGGTGACATGACATACTCAACAAACAGAAAACACAGGGGAGTGTATAAATAGACACAACTATTGACAGTACACAGGTGAACAGATGGACAATTTACTCATGATTGGCTTAGAGTCTCTAGACTAACACAGGACCCAGGACTGGAAAGACAAGACATGTACTGTACAACAAAGGAAGACAGAAAACGCTCTAGAACATTAATTTGAAATGAAACAAAACTGTATAGTAAAGGCTAACTAACTACAATACAGAAATCAGGAAACTCAATAAAATGTCAGTAATACAAAACAAGGGAGACAGATCATTTCTGGTTTGGTTAGGAAACCAATCACGACTCAACATCCTTGCTCCAAAGTCCTAATTTTGGCCCTTAGTTGAGGACCTGTGAATTTCACAGCTAGCCCATGTACAGTGAAGTCAGGCTATGTACAGTAGCCGCCTCACAACTCTTCCCCTAACCTTATTCCTCTATTCATCTTTCATCCAAGAGCGTCTTCACTGGGAGCTTGGGCTGTGGAAACCTAAGAGAGAGAAGAGCATCTGGCCTAGTTTTTTGCGAGAACAACAATACCTCAGAGTATAGAACATTATTTGTGAGTCCCACCGGAGCTTTGCATCCTGATAGCATTAGCAGTGTGTCTTGCATTAGAAGTGTGCATTGGCATGGATTGAACAACAGTAACAAAATGACTTGTTCCGTAAAAAGCATGCCTTAAATGACTACACAAATGTCTTCTGTATTAACAGCTAGCTCAAAAGCCTAGTAAGACTACATTAAATTACACATGGTATAATCAGTAGGCAACCATGTGACATATTCTGGCTGAATATAGCCGACTCATGGCCTGGGTTGTTTCTCAGCGGTCCAGGCACCTTGGCCGGTAGCCCGAGCCTGGCAGTGTGCCGCGGGTTCGACTCCCGATCCCGACGGCCCTTACTGTGTCACTCCCCCATCTCTCGACCCCATTTCCTGTCAGCCTATATATATATATATATATATATATATATATAATAGCCGACTCATTAGTAAGACTAGGAAAAACAATGTACAATTAGGCATTTAGCAGACGCTCTTAATCCAGAGCGATTTTCATTTAGCTAAAGCAAGGAAAACATGAGGTAATACATCAAATGCATAGAAATTGTAATCAAACCAAGAACCTATCATCAGTCTAAACAGTATAATATCAAAAGATCTATAATATGTACATACATACAAACTAACTATACACACTATAGGATATTAGGATGCCAGATCTATATTAATGACCATTCTGTACATAACATGCTATCTACTGTAAATAAAAAAATAGCCTTTGAGTAGCCACTTCACTGGCCCTTGACCGATATTCATGCCAAGTTTAGGGGCAAATGTGCGACTGGTCTGCCGTGGGAACGCCATTGCAACAAACAACGGAGTCTCCAACTATTGTACTATTATAGATGGATCCTGTGAATTCTGGTTCAAGTTGTCAAACACCTGAAGCACTACATTTGTTGCCAAAAGTTCCTAAATGATCAGTCTTTTATCTCACGTTGCAGTGAGCCAATTAGTGTGAAATCCTACTGAAATAGAAGGGCTTGTTAAAAGTCACACAATGTCTCCCGTTGAGAGCTCATTCTTGCCTTTTCCAAAAAGAAAGGATGACTATGCACTTTGCAGACCTTGTCAGTCAGTCAGTCCCCGCCTTCCCCCCATTGAAATCGATGTTGCCACACAGCAATATCCCCAGTGTTAATTTAACTCGGACTGAAAGTGGACCCAAATTGGTCAACTTTTGCACTCTTGTACTTAAATTAACAGACGCTTTTACTGTGCAAAATCTCCCTGCAAAGTCACCACCAGTGATATAATGATTTGAAATTTTGAATCATTCCTCCTCCCGCCATGCTTCATTTCAGTGCCCTCGTCATAACGTTTCTCAAGCCTAATTTGGTTGTTGTCGTGCCTCCTCATACTAACCGTGGGCGTGATTTTCTCCTCATCTCTCTGTGGTTTAAAGAGCAACCTGTCAGATTTCAACTATGATGGTTTGAAGCAAGCCTCTGTCTTTAAGGCCCTGAAGGTAATGTGGGAAAAGCTTCAGTGCACGTGCAGATTACACCCCCGGGTGTCTTTTCTCTATTCACCGTCAAGTGTGCCATCAAGTCATTGTGATGATTGTTCTTCAACAAACTTTGCAACTATTATTTGTTTTTTGTTTTTGTAAATGCATGAAATTGGACACTCACGTCTTGAATGCTTATGGTTTGTTATGTAATGCTATGCTTCACTAGCACTGTATTGTGTGACTTTATACCTTCTCACGAAGAATTCTCTAATTTCTCATCTGGTCTTGCACAGGGAATGTCTATTAAATTGTTATTCTAAAAATATGTGAATGTGAGCGTGCAGGGTTAGGTAGAGATTTAGAGAAAATAAGAAATCAAAAGCCTCTTGTCATTGTTCAATCAAAATGCACTGGAAAGGTGTACTGATGTCTTTTAGAACCTTCATGTACTATAAATCAGGGTTTCTCAAAGTGCGTGTTGTAAGTCACAGAATACTCTGATAATATTTTAAATCTATCAATATAACTTCAGTTTAACCCCTTAGACCCTCTATACTGTACTTACGGTAACATAATAGAGATGCTGGTGTTCAAGTGGTTAAATGTCAAGTATAAAGTTATTTGTCCTAATAATGGGAACTGATGTTCTCTCAAGTTCTCCTCGTGACATTCTGTATCTTAGGAGAAAATATCTACATATTTAGATTATTTACGTAGCGTAATATGCCATGAATGAAACGTTCTTAAAAATCTGTGTAATGTCATTCATCCTTCATCCATGGGTGAAAACATTATTTCCAGCGGTGCCCTGAGTAAAAAAGAAGAAAGAAAAAAGTTTGAGAACTCACACCTCAAGACATGCAAGAGATCATACAGTACATTTTATACCTCTTAAAACTTTAACTAGCTGTGATGAAAGGCAGTATGTGGTTTGCCCAGATTCTTGTTTCTTAAGCTGACATTCACATTCACATTCACATTCACATTCTGCCAGAAGGGACGAGATCTCAATGTGGTAACTTAAAACTCCATTGTCATCAGTCAGGCAGGTATTGCTGTAGGTGTATAGGCTATTATTAATCTGTAACGTTCACCGAATAATAAATTATTTTAGTTGTCAACGTTCAGAACTCGGTGCTAAGATTAGAATGCGGAGGGAGACTCTTAGTTGCGTGGCAGTTTCCTTGGTAGCCTCTCTGCTTGCTGCCCTGCTTGTCAAAACCTACTATGGTTGTATTCTTTCCTGTCAAACTGGATGGGTTTTTTGAAGTTTGTGTTTGGATGTACATGTAAGTAAGTGAATGGGGATCTCACTGTTCCCCGAATGTGTTTGTTCGCTCTTGATGGGCTTCCCTGAATAAATAAAGGGACTGTCCCCCGTGGCTGTCCCCTGTGGCAATGTTCTAGCAGGAACACTGAGTGCCATTTCTGTTTGATTTCAACACAGTGTGGAAAGAAAAGCAGCAGTGAGCCCAGCCCTCATGTCCAGTTCACTGTGGGACACAAAACTTTTGACAGTAAGGTGAGGAAAAATATTTGTCATCTAATGACTGCTTTCATATGATGTTTTGACTAATGGACAGATTTAACCTATTAAAATCTGTGGCCCATTCTACAAATGGTCTACTAAATTGGTCTACTAAATCTACAAACCTTTTTATGATTCAAAATTATTCAATATTCTCAAAATTCAACACTTTCAAGATAAAAAATAAATATATATACAGTAGATGTACGAGCTTAACTATTTTTGAACTGCCAACGCTAAAAATCTAAAATGATTGAATGGGTTAAAGTTGGTGGCCCCAAGTGGCAACGACAATTTTGATACTCGCCACTGAAGCTCATCTTAGGAACTTTTACAGCATTTTAATCAATGGATTGAAATAAGCATTAACGTTAAAGGAGAATTCCATGCTAGAATGCCTTCTTATCTTTCTTACCTTTCTTTGTAGTTGTTACGTCCCCACCAAAGAGGTCCAGGTGTTTTTTTGTGCAAAAACTCCTTATTGGCTATTTTCCCTACCATAAGCCCTCAATGAATTGCATTGCATTGAATGGGAATTGAATGGGGCTGTGGGGTGTTATGCTAGTTCGCTTATTTCCATCGAAAGAAGTAGTAAAGTGTGCCGCTTGGGATATTATTTACATTATGAAGAGAGGATATATACAAAGAAATTATAATTTTGAGCGATGGAAATAAGCGAATTAGCACAACACCCCATAGCCCCATTCAATTCCCATTCAATTCAATGCAATTCATTTAGGGTTTATGGTAGGGGAAATAGCCAATAAGGAGCTTTTGCACAAAATAACACCTGGACCTCTTTGGTGGGGACGTAACAACTACAAAGAAAGGTAAGAAAGCCTTTTAGTATGGAATTCTCCTTTAAGGAGAAACCAGATGAATTCAGGAGTATAACATAATAATACACATTTCCAATACTGGGATACAAAAAAGTATGCCCATTGATTGATTGATTGAAATATTTATTAACAGTTTGTAGAATTTACAGTACATTTTAAGCACAAACTCAATACAAAGACTGTCAACTGTGAGTGGACGACCCAATTAAGCATTACACTTGTTTACAACAGGGTCCACATTGTTCAATTCATCAATGCCATAATATTACTAATAATGAGAGAAGGAAAAAAGAGAGTGTGACAAATTAATTACACAAGATATACAAAGAAGATATTGCTTAATTTAATGACCTTTCTTTTAACCCATTTCAGATGAACAATTCTTTACAGGATGTGACCTTTGTGGTTCTTGATTATCTCTTACATGTAGCGTATTTCTGTAGTTGTTCTTAGTTGCTGTTAATAACATTGTTTCAAATTACTCCAGTCAGAGAATTAATGCTTTCCATGCCAAATGTAATGAACTTGTCCCCATATGACCTGTAGACGCGGTATAAGACCATTGAACCGCTGTGGGAGGAGGCCTTCTCGTTTCTTGTTCACAACCCCAGAAGACAAGAGCTGGAGTTGGAGGTATAATATAACACTGACTGCATATAAGAGCCGGTTTATCAACAGCATGTGCTTTTTTCCCCCTATTCTTCTGAAATGTTCACAAAGGAGTTGAGTTTTTTTTTCTTTTTAACCTACTTTTTATTTGCAGGTAAACATAAAAAAAGTTAAAAAAAACATAAAATGACAGTTACAGTGCAAGGGTTCAGATAAACAACGTATTCCAGTCCATTTATCATTGTCAACATTGGTGTTGTTCTGTTGATTTCTATATTCAGTCCATTTCTCCCATTTTTCAATGAATAGTTCCTCTTGTAGTCTCAATGCATGAGTTAGTTTCTCCATTACAAATATCTCCTCCACAATGCTCAGCCACTGCTCACAAACTGGAGGTTCTGGTGAGTTTTTTAATCAATTAAATGAATCATTCTATTCCCAGGTGAAGGATGACAAGCACAAATGCACCTTGGGCAATTTGACAGTGCCTCTGAGCTGCCTGTTGGTAGAGGAGGACATGACGTTAACTCAGAGCTTCCCCCTCAGGAACTCTGGCCCCAGCTCTACCATCAAGCTCAAGATGGCCCTGAGGGTAACTCCACTGCACTGCATAAACAATTTCCAAAACGGCAAAAGTAGCAGATCTACAAGCTCAAAACACATCACTTCGCGTCCGCGTTTCGAGCTTGTGACAATAGCGGTATATGCAGGCTACATGATAGTTCACACATACGCACGCACGCACACACGCACATACACACGCACATGCGCGCACACACACACACACACACACACACACAAAATTTGTACTGTTAAAGCACATTTCCAGGACGTTATTACAGCAATTACTTTATTGTCTCCAACAGGCCGAATTCATGGGCAAAACAATTGTTTTTATATTACTCCTCCAGATTCTGTCCAAAAATCCCGCAAATCGTTACATACTATATATATATATATATACTATATTCTATAGTCATGTGTTCAAGACGGATCAAATCATCCAATTGCCATCCAAGGCATAAGAAGAAATGTCACCCTTTGGCCTATTATAGTGCCACCAGGAGGCCACAACCTGACCTGGCCTGCCCTGGTGGAGACCTGTGCCCCGAGGGGCACTTTATCTAGTTTGTATTTGAATTTAAATGATTCAGGTTTTTTCTGTGATGTTACATCGCAAAAGAAACTGACTGTGTGAAGAACACAATTTACAATTTACAATTTAGGCATTTAGCAGACGCTCTTAATCCAGAGCGACTTACATTTAAGCAAGAACAAAGCATGGGAATACATCACATAAAAAGCATTTATCATGAAACATGCGTAAGCTAAGAAAGTAACAGTGGAATATTTATATAGTGAAACTATACATACACTATACATATAAACTATACATCTTTACTACTATGCTATATATGTGTACTATGGCGTGCTATGACTACATACAATACAATTACAGTGCTGTCTACATAACATGCTATAAGTCTGTATCAAATGCTATATAATCCAACAGAAATGCTATCTAAGGACACCTGTCTAACACCTGTCACCTGTCACCTGTCTAACGTCTATCTAACACCTGTAACAGCTGTGTTATGAGCGTACTAGCGTAGTACGCCTGTCACAATTATGACCTAATAGCCTAATCGCAATTACGGTATTTCAGATAATCACAATTATTTGAGATAATCGCAATTATTTTGTCATAAGCGTTTCCTTGTTGAAGAATTGTCATACTGTACATCAAGTGTTTGGATTAGCTATTTCCGCTATGTGTAAAAATAATGAATGTCAGTATACGTCAATGTCATACCGTATATGCCCTGTGCATTATTTGATTACCAGGCAAACAGAAATGTATTCTTTATTCATATGTTCACAATGGTCAATGCCACAAACACAATTATATCGTTAATTGCAATTATTTGTGTGACAATTTGTAATCGTGACAGCCCTACAGTGTAGCACAGAAGGTGGTTGCTCTCAGACAGTAATATTGTCATTGTCGTTGCCATAGATCTTGTACCTTGAGAAGCAGGGCACATCAGACCAACCGTCCTCCGTCCAGGTCAGGAAATCCAGCGCGGCCCAGCCCTCCGCCGTCCCCCCCACCCAGAAACGCTCGGTCTCAGAGACCATCCTTCCCCCGCCCGCCCCCACGTCGCCCATAGACGCCTCGACCCTCACCCTGCATCGCAAGGACGGTGCCTCCACCCTCAACCTCCTCCATCGCAAGGACGGCGCTTCTACGCTCACGTTGCATCGCAAGGACGGTGTCTCCATCCATAACCTCCACCGCAAGGACGGTGTCTCCACCCATAACCTTCACCGCAAGGACGGTGATCCGTACTCGGCGAGTCCCATCCGGAGCACCTCCAACCTGAATGACTGTGGTTGTATTTCCAGCTCTCAGAAACACCTGCCTCATAATGAGTCCAACATGAGCCTGGCTTCAGACATCTCCCTACCCTTTGCCACCGTGGAACTTCAGCAAAGACTACGCCAACTGCAGAAGTAAGTTTGCCTTATCTTAACATTATGTCACACTAGAGCAGGGGTTCTCAACCTCTCTGGCTGGGGCCCACCGGAAATGCTTTGGCCTTGTCTCGTGAACCCCGGCCCATACCCCCCCTCCTCCTGCCCCCAATACAAATTGACGGCTACAATGACTTTAATAATAGAGAAAATACATCATAAATAAATACTGAAACCAGATATAATTGTTAAGGAAAGTTTATGCATTTACTATGTGTACTATGTAAACTCTTAATTTCCATTTTCCAGCCATTCAGTATATACATATATATTTTTAAATAACCTGGGACCCCCCAAAATAATTTGACGACCCCCCCCCCCCCCCCCCCCCCCCCCCCCCCGAGGGACCCCTGGCACTATAGTACACGGTCAAGTTGGAACTCCCCATTGGAATGCATTGGAGTTCTTGTTAGCAACAATTTGTGGTTGGATTGTGGCTGGTAATAGTAACCATGTTATAAAAGCAATGACGTAATCAAGGCCGTGATAAATCATATTGTATTATATCATGGTTAATGTTTAATAGACTCACCCCCCACCCCCACCCCCTGAAAACATGGGTAGGGTAGGGTTTAGAAGACGTTTTTAGAATTGGCCTCAGGTCTACGGTATATGGATTAATTATTATATTCAATTCTTTGTATGTAAATGTACACATACGGTATAATATGTAAAGTTCAGGATTACTACCCGTACTGTAGAGAGCTGTAATATGGTTGCGTGTTTTTCAGTGGCTCTGGTCCCAGTCACTACCCCCTGGGTGAGGTTCAGCTGACGGTGAGACACAGCTCCCAGAGGAACAAGCTCATAGTGGTGGTGCACGCCTGTCGGTGAGATGAACTGCACTTCAGTCTTTTAGCTGCGAATGCAAATATAACACTTCTACTTCTACTTTTTATTATTATTACAAAACCTCCTCTCAGTCCTACATTCACTTTGGCTATTTGAGCATAGACGATCTACAAGCTCACAATGTGCCACGATGCGACACATTGTGACCTTGTAGATCTGCTATTTTCAAAACTTTTCTATACACTTTGAAAACTTGAAATCATGATGAGTATTTTTACTTTTGGTACTTTAAGTACATTGATGCCAATACGTTTGTACTACTACTCAAGTCAATTTGGAATATCAAACTTTGATACTTACTACAGAATATTTTTACATTGTGGTATTGATAATTTTTCTTACTTAAGTTAAAAGGGTAGTACATCTTCCATCACTGGCCTAATGCTTTTCAAAGTCTAGAATTAAACCAGCCCGTGTTTAAAGTCAGAAAAACAAGAAGCTGTGGTTAACGTGTGACACAAATGTCTTTTTGTGTCCTCAGTAACTTGATAGCTTTCACTAAGGATGGTTCGGATCCGTTTATCCGGCTGTATCTCCTACCTGACAAGAGCAGAACAGGGAGAAGGAAGACCGGTACAATCAAGAAGACCCTAAACCCTATTTATGATCAGACGTGAGTTCACTTCAATTTCACTACTGTCAATACTACTGGCCTACTGTTTGTACCTGTGAATATAGGTTTTTCTGCCAGCATCGCAATTTGAATTGTGATAGAGACGTTCGAACGGGCTGTATTTTGCGTGTCTTAAGTACCAGGTCTTATTCCCTAACTTGAGTAAACTAAAGACCTGGAGGCGTGATCAATGCTATTTGGCTATTCTGAGTGGCCAAAGAGCATTGATCACGCCTCCAGGTCTTTAGTTTACTCAAGTTAGGGAATAAGACCTGGTACTTAAGACACGCAAAATACAGCCCGAATTAAAGCTCTAGCACCGGATTTGAACACGGTTTCCCGCGCAAGGGATGAAATGTTTTACCATTTAGCTACTAGAGCCTGTCTGCTTACTCAGCAGATAAATAGAATATTGACCATCAATTCAAAGTTCATGCCAGATCCTGTCTAGGTGAGACATGACCTTTACATAATGTAAATGTCTCAATAGAAGAGCAGGGAGACAAACTACAACCACCCTAATTGTATAATTAACATATTCTACCATATAGATTGGACAAAATGTATTCATTAAAAAGGTTACATAGTGCTGCTTTAAAGGGTAACTTTTTAATTTAAAAGAAAAAGAAAACAATACTAATTAAATTTGTTAGTGTTACTGTGGAATGAACAAAACTATATGACAGACAGATGGTCCTGTGATCTCGTGAGGGCAGCTGCTGCTGTGCAAGGTTACAGGGATCCAGAGCCTTGTGAGAAATTGCGCGGCAGAACGTTTTTTTTTAAATTCAAACCTTAATTTTCACATTTGAACGTTGTTCATTAAAAATATATATTTGATATAGGTTTGACTATTGAGTATTTTTTGACGGCTCTAATAAGAATTGTGTTTAATGTGTTTACTAATGTGCTTTCAATGGATATGGCACTGTTTAGCCTATTTTTGTTAGACAGCCATCACATTACAATGTTATGTAGACTACATAATTATGGCGACAGGGAAACATCAAAACATGCAACACACTTGTTATGAAAGTGCGACATCTAGTGGCTGAATGTTGTCCATTGCCACTTCAATGATTAATTCCTTCATGTGTCTATAGTGTGTGGCTAATGTGTGGCTCAAATTTATACCAAACATATTTTGTAGCCTACTTGATTGTTAAAATGATTAATTAATCGTCTTGCCATTGTATGATTTATTTATTTTAGATAAGATATGTTATGGATATAGTTCAACTTAAACCTATAGGCTATAATATAGCCCAAATGCGTGTGTGTATTTCTTAACTGTGTGTTGTCTTTAGAAGGAGCGTGGCGCGTAACAACTGGTTTGCATTCATACTTTTTCTGTTCACAATTTTAATAGAATCTCTGTATCCACAAATTCAAAATGTTTACAGGTTACAACTTCCAGTAGTACAAACACAAACCCTAAGTTACGTTATGAGTAAGCTTTAAACGATTTAACGTAAATCGATTGTAAATTGATTCAAAGTGGTGACAATTTAAAACGTGATGCAGCAGAGGGTGCGTAAAAATACAATTAAAAGATAAAGAAAATACTGGACACTGTGTAAGAGAAATTCTATTAAAAAAAATCTGTCATTTGTCTGGAAAATAATGTTGTTATTAAAACACGGAGCCCAAGTACAACATAGTTTTGTCATTAATCTTATTTATTTTGTGCAGGTTTGAGTTCAGTGTATCTATGGTAGAGCTCCACCGGAGGACATTGGATGTCGCTGTGAAGAATGGAGGGAGCATTCTCTCCAAACACAAAGGACTTTTGGGAAAGGTAACTGTTATCTTTTATCTATTGATTTTCTTTACTTCTTTAATGGCCTTTGCCACACAGCTACATCCTGAGGGTTAGTTTAATCCTGAGTGGCTGTAAAAACACTCTCATATTGGGTTTGTTGTTCGCTCAGAGACTAACTCATTAAAGTAAAATGTACTACTTGTGCTGATCAGGCAAGTTGAGCAGGCAGGTTGTTTTAAACTCTCTGGTCAGTGCTTAGATTGTAGTATTTATCCAGTCTGGATAATTATGTTTTTGTCCAGTTTTGGTTTAAAAACATTCATCACACAAAACACAGCGAAAAAAACAAGGCTATACCAAGCACATTGAGTTTAATTTAATACCCAGTTTGTACAGTAGAAGACGAGCTATGGCTCATGGATCATAGCACTGGGCATTTATAGTCAACCAATCGATGCTGTGACACATTCATCTCACAGCTCCTAGAAATGTGAGGAGGTAGGAGGAAAAGCACATGAGACAGTCCAAATTAGTGGCTCAGGGGTAGAGCTGGGGCCTTCGATCCCGAGCTCCCCCAGAGTTAGTGTCGAAGTGTCCTTGAGAAAGACGCCTGAAGTTACAGTACATCACTATGGTCACAAAATGCTGCTTCACTTGGTCTTTAAAATGACTGGAAATGTCCATCAATGGAATTTTGTTTCATAGGTATTATGTTAATAATTGATTTAATTGTTTGTGCTATCACAGGTGCTGGTAGATTTGAGTGGAGAGGACATCACAAAAGGCGGGACACAATGGTAATCTTTCTTTTTCTGATCTTGCCATATTTCGTTTTTGTAAGGATGTATTCATTTTTATTTTAGTATCCCCTTGAAAACAAGATGCTACATCTCAAGGGGTTATTCCTAATAAAACAATACCATTTCAACCATCAATTTATATTCCATCACACAATGGTGTTGCTTGTGCCACAGCACTATGTAGCTTTTTAAGAACTATATGGCACATATGTGGCACATTAACATTATAAAGTTAGAACTTACACATGTAAGCAATAACAATCATCCTTACATAATGTATAGAGTCCCTGCTAAGGGCTTGACTGTATTACTATGCATAGGGGAGACAATGAGTTTCATCCTGCCAAGGCACCGAGGCAGAACTGCCCGTCAAAGTGAAGACTGGCCAATCACAACGCGTTCTCGCCGGACATGCAAGCTGTTGGCTGCCATGGTATTTGTTTCCAAAGTGGCGACTGATACCCCAAACTACATAGTGCCGCTGAGTGATTGAGGGATTGGATATTTATTAACTTTACTTTCTTATCATAGGTATGATCTTACTGAAGACGGCTCGTCAAAAGGTCTTCAGGCAGGAGATGGACAGAAGGCACATTGATACATCTCCCCCTGCTGTAATAGCCTGGGCACATTTCTTTCGCTTCATTCATCTACATACCTTTTTGCCAAATCGTTTTTGTCAATCATTTCAACAGATGTTGAAGTCGATGTTGACGTTTTCCATTTATATCCTATAATTTCAATAATTGTGTGTTTTTAATTGTTCGAAATGCATCAAATGCCTTGTTTCTAAGTTGTCAGTGTATTATGTACAGTATAGTGGTTAATACGTATTATTACAATTTGCAGGGGTTTTTATGGCATTGTTATAATCTACACAATGTATTCCTTTATACCTTAAAGGACATAATAGGGACATTTCTTTTTGCTTCCACATCTCCTGACATTACACTCTCACCAAAGGGACGAATATGTCCACTGAAGTAGATAAAAGTAGCAGTTTTGACTTTAATCTGTTTTCTATGGTTGTCATGCCGTGTTATTTATTTGTTCACCACTTATCTTTATTTATACTCCACTACAAAAATGGAATGCATAGTACGCAAAGATGAAAATATTTGCTTGGAATATTTTAGGGGGACTTTGTGCAATATGTTTTCTCAATATTTTCTAAGATACCGAGGAGTGGTGAAACTTCAGGGCTATGTGAACTATGTGAATTGTGTAAAGTGCTGTATATTCTGCTATGATATGAAATTAATATATAGGATACTTGAATACAGTAAGAGTTTAACTGTTTTAGAACCAAGAGATGATAAATTAATTGAGGGAGCTAGAGTCTGAGCAGAGATATATGCTCATGTTTTGAGCAGCATCAGATGATTTTATTTTTGTTTTGTTTGTCATAAGGCAGACTTGTGCCATGGGCTTTGTTTTACTATGCACTTGTAATTGGGCTATATGTTGGAACATTTCCATGCTCATGTTTGCTTTTATTGTTATCTATCCTGTGCCTTATAAAGACAAGAGCTAGTTAACTTTTTTTTGGCATAATGAAGTTAAATATCTTGAAAGATACTGAGGGTGGCCTGAGGCTTTTGAAGAATAAAGAGTTAACTCTTGTGAGGGGAAAAAAGACTGGTTTGCTGATTTTTTAATTGTTGTGTTGCACAGAATAGTATTGATGATAGTGAGTAGTGATGTGAGCACTATTATGAAAAGAAAGCAGCTCATTTTTCATCATTAGCCTTAAAGATGGGTTATTGCCTATTATCACATTTATTTATTTTTGAGTGAGACAAATTTGATAAAGCAGTGGTTCCCCAACTTTTTAGCCCGTGACCCAAAAGAGAGATTAGATGTTTGCCTGTATGCGACCCAAACGAGTGAAAATAGAAGTTTCTCTGATTTTCTTTTTTATGAAATTACTGAAAAAAAAACATTGACTTTTGTTTTTAATCCATGATAACCTTTTTTGGGAATGTTTTTTGAAAATGGGAAGAAGAAATAAAGGGATCCATAAAAATGTGTCTGCGACCCACAAATGGGTCCCAGTGTTCAAGGTTCAAGGTTGTATACTTTATTGTCTCCACCAGGCCGAAGGCATGGGGAGAGAGTATGTTTTGCACTCCGTCCGTTTGTGTGTGTGTGTCTGTGTGTGTGTGTGTGTGTGTGTGTGTGTGTGTGCATGTGCATGTGCGTGTGCGTGTGTGTCCGTCCGTCCTTCCTTCTGTCCGTCAGTTACCAGATAATCTCCAGCACCGTTGGCCCGATCCATACCAAACTTTGCGCACACACTCCCTGGATGCCAACGATGAAGCCCCAAATATTCCTCAATGGCCTGTTATAGCGCCACCATGAGGCCGATTTAGGCAAAACACATTTCTGTAGTTTACTCCTAAACATTTTGCCAAACATCACACACATTCCTATATCCTCCTGGTGGAGACCTGTGCCCAGAAGGGCATTTTTTCTAGTTGTTACATCTTGTGTACAGCCTACACTAGGTACATAAGAGTCTAACTAATTTTTGTTTGGCTTCCTTCAGACAATGCAGCAGCATGATGGCATAACATTCAAAACAACAAGAACACAGCAAACAAAGAATAAAGAGTCCAAGAAAGAGCGATCAAAGAGCAAAAATAAATAGTAACATACAGTAGGCCTACACATGTGCATGATTTCCCTGTAGTAGGAAACAGGAACCACAGTGATAGGAGACCAATTTTATAGAGGGACCCCTGACACTTGGGCCCCAGGGCCCGACACAGGCCTGTTCATTGATCCAGCTCTGGTGACGGTACTTGATGAGAGGACACTGACCTCTAATGCAGTCAAATGGTGCCATGGCAGCAAGAGCAGCCTTCAGCTAGAAAAGACTCCACATTGAGGTTGATCGCACTGAGGAGTGTGGACCATAGCTAAGTCCAAATGCCTGCCTGCACAAACATTTGTGATTACATTTATTTCTGGCACTATTTGTTTGGGCTATTAAATGGTTGACCAAATCGCAGCAGGCCAAGTAAGTGCCTCCTCTGGGAGAGAGTGATTGTGTGTGTGTGTGTGTGTGTGTGTGTGTGTGTGTGTGTGTGTGTGTGTGTGTGTGTGTGTGTGTGTGTGTGTGTGCGCGTGTGTGTGTGTGTGTGTGTGTGTGTGTGTGTGTGTGTGTGTGTGTGTGTGCGTGTGCGTGTGTGTGTGTGTGTGTGTGTGTGTGTGTGTGTGTGTGTGTGTGAGAGAGAGAGAGAGCGAGAGAGGAGTGTGGAGGATTGACTGCCAGCATTGTGTGGGTAGATTCAAGATTCAATAATGTATTACCATTTCAATAAATAATTGATTGGAATTTGCCTTGGTGTGTGCACAGGGTAGACAAAACAATATATGGTTAGCTAATAGCTACAGTAGGCCTACACATCAGCATAAGCGTAAAAATGCAATAAAACACAGACACTTATGTTGCACCAGCAAACAAAACAAAACAAACTTTCTCTTTATTGTCAATGGCGTTTGAACAAAAAACAAACATTAAACCTGTATATAGGAGGGGATAGCCCCCTCTAAAATAACCAACAACAAAATAAAAATCACACCTGTGTGAAGTGAGGGGCGCTAATATATTTAAGTTTAACTCATGTTGATTAGGTGATGTAATGGTGATGTAAAACAAACAAACATTAAACGTCATTAACAATAAAGAGACAATATGACGTAAATCACACATTTATGACGTAGATCTTCCCTTCATTATCAATGTGTTTACAAAACAAACATTGAACTAAAGACAAACATTAAACCTGTGTATCCTCAATAAACCCTGAGCCAGAGCAGCATGCTAGCTACTATGAAGAGGAGAGCACATTAATCTGCCAGGCATTGCTCTTAAAGTCAGAGAGTGTGCACTAGTGACTAGTGCTACACAGAAATTGGTGGAATGGGAAGAATTTGCATGCTCACTCAATTCACATTTGCTGCTTCTTCATCTAGAAAGGAGCCAGCTTAGGTGGTTCGGGCATCTGGTTACGCCCCTCGGGTGTCTCCCTAGGGAGGTCCTCGAGGCATGTCCCGCATGGGAGGAGACCCCGGGGGCAGACCAAGGCGCAGTTGAAGGAAACACATCAACTCACTGGCCTTAGAACGTGACGTCTCGGGATCCCCCAGGAGGAAGTCACTTAATGTTGCTCTGGAGAGGGAAGTCTGGAGCTGGTGGAGCTGTTGCCCCCGCGACTCGACAACAGATAAGCGGTTGAAGATGGATGGATGGATGGATGGATAGATGGATATGGTCCCAATTCACATGCCAACTACAATATTGGCATGTGAAAACACTGAGGTAGGGATCCATTTAAGGCTGCGGACACATATGGGTCCCTTTGGTTTTTTGTTTCCTACATTTTGCTCTTAATTGTTAACAAGTTTTGGGAACCACTGATCTATTTGGTCAACCCACTGAGGTGAGGAGAATGGAAGAGGACAACAGGGCAGATGGAAGGAACAAATTAAAGGACAGACAGACTCCAAAACTCTGCTGAAAATATCAGCTTGCATGCATTGTGAGATTTTAGATGATCTGCTCTTTTCAGCTTGTTCCCTGCAGAATAGGGTTTCTAGGGTTCAAGTTGTTATTAATGTAAGAAATAAAGAATAAAAATAAAATAACACACACAAAGATTGGTGGCCCCCCCTGTAACTCTGAGGCCCTCCTATGGGTCCCCGTTGAAGTCCCCTGCAGTGTAGCCTCGGTCCCAGGCTTACTTATCTGCCTGCAGTGTGGAATTGTAGATGATGTGGGGCTATAATCCCATACTGTATATCCTAATCATTTGTCGCCATCTAGTGGTGGACAAACAGCCTCGCAGACGAGACGTGCTCCGTGAGCGGGCCGTGCTCCGTGAGGGCCGTGCTCCGTGAGGGGGCCGTACTCCCTGAGGGGACCGTGCTGCGTGAGGGCCCTCACGGAGCCCTCACGGAGCACGGCCCGCTCACGGAGCACGGCCCGCTCACGGAGCACGTCTCGTCTGCGAGACTGCAGCTGGGTGCTATTTGAGACTGAAGCAATAACGTGGGGACTCCAGTTGGTAGCGCTAGCGGCGATAGGGATCCTAAGAATAGGAGAAGAAGAAAAAGAGGGCTGGGCGTACAGCAGCGTTGCCAGGTCCGCTTATTATAAGCGACTTTGGGCATTTTTTACCCTGTAAAGTCACTTTTTTGTAGTTGTGGGTTTTTATTGGGGGGTGGCTTGTTTCTGAAGTGTAGTTGCTTATTTGGGCTTGCTTCTTAATATTTCTCAAACAAGTGGTTCTCAAACATTTTCAATTTCCTGTCAAGGACGCGCGTCAAGGACCCCCAAATGAATATGTATCTGTCCCCAGACCAGACCGTTGGTTATCACAAAACTGGCAACACGAGCGTTCATTTTCAGAACGAATCAAACTTTACGCGGGCTCACAGTAAACTGACAACTGTGGGCGCGCGTTGTGTTGTGACAATAGGTTGTGACTAGCGCGAGCTCTGTCTGACAGACACAGATTCATTCATACACAGCAAGGTAACTGTCTATAGCCTCTCTTTTGAAACATTAAGTCTTTGTTTGTATAAAGATTGTATAAATATAATACATCAGTCTGGATGCTATGCTGAATAACTTCAAGGTTCTGTCGGATATTCGCTGCTTCTGGTCTGATCTGTAACTCCGTAAACCACAGACTGCCATGTTTGTTTACTTTGTTATGATCTTAATGTTGACAGTTAGACTCAGCCTCGTGTTGTTGAGTTGACAGTCGAGTTGACACATAGTTAAGGTTGATTAGGTGTAATAATTACAACCAGCAACCCGCACCAGTATATAAAAGTATGTATTATTATTATTATAATGTATCCTAATTAAATATATCACAGGCTGTACATCTGCCCGGGGAGAAGGCAAGCACAAACATGTCTAAACGTGAGGCGTTTTTAGACGCTGCCCGCAGCGAGAATGTGGAGGACTTCCTACGTTTAATTAAACTTCATGTAAGTAACGTTATATCTGCCATGTAGGCCATGGGCCAGAGCCCAGCATTTCATTCAGCTGTTTCTCTGTGAATGATGAGTGTTACTGTTATGTTAGCCCTGATGCTAACACACTGTCAATGGCAATGATCCAGTGGTGCTTAGCCCCTTTCGGGACCCTACGTAAAACTTTTCTGATATTTTGTTGAGTTTTACGTTGGGTCCCTGCTCACTACTGTATTTTCGTATGGAAATTCCTATATGCGGAAGTGGAGATTCTCTCTAAAATAGGACCCGCGGCATGTGACGCCATTATTTTCCTTGAGTTATTCTGAATTCGGTAACTTTAAGTAGCTATACATCCAGCTGCGAATATCTCCTGTGGCGCGGAAGCCGTTAAGTATTTTTAATCTTTGTTTGACCGATTTGGTCGCTTTATTTCTTCTTGTTTGTTTACCGTTTATTGTACCGCCTCCCGGTGTGCGGTTGGCTTGTGAGGCTACGTCCCTGCCTCTGATCTGCTGTGTCATAGCTATAGCGCCACTAGCTAGCCAGATAGGCGGTACAATGAGGTGTCAATAAACAAGGAAGGAAAAGAAGAATCCAAGCTTCCAAATCGGGCAAACATATATTAAAAATACTTAACGGCTTCCGCGCCACAGGAGATATTCGCAGCGGCATGTATGGGTACTTATACTTTACATATTCAGAAAGCCTCATACTGAAGAATATCGTCAAAGAGCGCGGGGAGGCGGTAAACATGTAAACATGAGCCAGTAAATGTTTTAATCAGGTGGCATGGACGACGTGGAACAGGACCCAATGCACTGGGTCGAACAAATGTCAGAAACTTCAGTAGCATTTGGGTTCTGCTTGGAGGGCTAAGTGGTGCTCAACTGTGTCCTTATGGGTTCCTGCACTTCCAGGTGGTCCCCAGCTAAATGATGGAGAGTTGGTAACCAAATGGACCCTTATAGATCTTTAACTGTCTCGAGGGAGTGTAACATGAAACCAAATGGCCCCGTAAATCATTGTTAAACATCTGCATTATTAATGTAGCCTACTGTACAAGAAGTCTATGCAATTAGAGCATGACAGAACATGTTATTTTGATCAACGTTTATCTCTCCTGGCTATTGTACTACATACAGTACAGCATGGAATTGTGGCCAAATCCAACTTATCCAACGATAACAAAATATTGTACGTTTTGGGTCTGGCTTGAGGCTAAATCTCATCAAATGGTGGTATTGCAAAACTATTTTCAAAATATCTTTTTATACATCTTAAAATTGTGAAATGGGACATTCTTCATAAAGAGTACTTTTACTTTTGGTAGTTTAAGTATATTTTGATGCTGATACTTTTGTACTTTTACTTAGACATGGTAGTATTCATGCTTTTAATCAATTAAAACAGTGTGAGTACTTCTTCCACCACTGAAGGACTGTTATATTTTCGTTCAGCTGTCAGACTCGGGATTTCGATCAGGCTAGATTGGAAAGAGTCTAGGGTGCTTCAAATGCTTGAGAGAAGAGGTGTGTTTTAAGTATGGACTTGAAGATGTCCATAGAGGGGCAAACCTAACTGTGGACAGAAGGCTGTTCCAGAGTTTCAGAAAAAATCTCTGTCACCCTTTTGCTTCAACCGTGTGTGAAAGTCCAGTTTTTATGTCAATATTCAGTAACAGTTTGCTAGTCAAACTGCTTAACCCGTACTTAATTTGGTTTAAAGATTTACAGAGCAGCACGTTCACATACATGTGTCAATGTTTTACCATTAAACATAGCGGTAAAATCAATATTTCCATTTTCTCTCAAGTACCCGCTGTAGGCCTTAGGGGTACACTTACCCCTGTTTTGAGAAACACTGCTCTACAGTAGATCGCTGCTATTGTCACGTACCGGTTCATTGCCCAGCCCTATGCGCTGACATTATGTTTCTGGACTGCACCCTTTTTTTTTTTTGGTCGAGCAGAAGGAGAGAACGGACCCCTTTGACATCGGGGAGGTTGTGGAGGAGCTGCCCACGGAGCAGAGACACACTCTGTGGAGCAGACTGGACTCGCTGCTGGAGCAGGTGCTGGCCGCGGTGCCCCCGGAGCGCTGGAGCCTGCGTCCGGGCCAGGAGGACGCCAGAGAGGATGGCATGGAGGTGGACGCAGCTGTAGACCGGGTGCGTTTTGTACAGCAGTGGTTCTCAAACGGTTTTGACTTACAGGGCAACTCTGTCTAAATTACTGTTTCACCCATGGCACCCCTTAAATTACACTGTTAATTTAGTTTTTGAAACTTTTGTCATATTACGGTTAGAGATGTCCCAATACTGTATCAGTATCGGAAAAGTATCTGTATTGGCCCTTGTTTGTCATATCGGGTCATATTAGTATCGTATCAAAGGGTCATCCCTAATTATGGTACATAAATATGTGAATCTTCCCCCTAAGATACAGTATGTACGTCACGAGGGAGACTTAAGAGCCTCATATATGTGATTGCTATGGGCCTGGAAATGGGGTGAAATATTTTGGAAAAGTTTCTCAAATGCTGAATAAATATTGAACCTTGATATGAAAAGGGTTGAACACCACTGTAATACATGGATGTATATGGCCATCTTTATTTCTTTATTTTGTGCCTTTCCTAGACACATGTCATGTCTGTTGTGGAAGGCGTAACACTGGTGACTACCTTGTCTATAAATGTCCTACAAGATGACACATACAAGGCTCTCCTGGCATGTGCCGACAGGCTTCACGGTGGGTGCACTTTATCAAGACTTTATTTCAGTCATTCCATAGAAGTCAGCACTTGGCATGTCTTTTATGGAACCATGCCGGTGCACTCAAAATAGCCGATCTACAAGCTCACTATTGCACCTCCATGATCAATTAAGTTTGATTAAGATTAAATCTATTATCTAATTTCCTTGCATGAGAGTATAGGTCTCTGATTTCCCCCTCTCTCCCTAGGCCTGTCATAATTATTACATAATCGCAATTATTTTTGATAATCAGGATTATTTTCGATAATCGCAATTATTTTGTAATTTCCATATTGAAAAATGTTACATACATTAAAAAAGCTGAAATAGCAGATCTACAAGCTTACCACATGTCACTTTGTGGCTTATTGTAAGCTTGTAGTCAGCTTGTTCATTGAAATATACAGTAATTAATTTGTATATTTCAGTTATTGACATATCTGCCCTTTGCATTTTGCAAATGGAAATGTATTGTTTATTCATAAGTTCACAATGTTCAATGCCACGAACGCAATTAAATCGTTAACCCATTCTGACCTGAGATCAGATTCATACGAGGTTTCCGCCGGACACACACTGGTCCTGATGAACCCATTCTGACCTGAGATCAGATTCTAAAAAATATCAGTCGTTCTTCGATTTTTCAAAAATAGCAGACCTACGAGCTTGTAGATCTGCTATTTTTAAATAGCTAAAGCATAACATGATGCTGACACCAAAATGGGTGCCCGTTCAAAATGGGTTAATAGCAATTATTTGTGTGATGACTAATTGTCAAGTTAAATGTGTAAAAGCGTGACAGCCCTATCTCTCCCCATGGCACGTATCGCACATCCAGATCTTCTGGGTTCACTGCCTGTGTCAGATGAGCCTCTCTACCTCCACCTCCTGAGGCTGTTTGAGGCCTGGTGGACGAAAGGCCTGAAGAAGAAGGAAAAGTTTGGCCGCACCGCGTTCCTCATCTGCCTGCAGAAGACCACGGCAAAGAAATCTGTCAGTAATGCGATACGAACCATGTGGGCCCGTGTGAACTTAACCCACTAACTTATTCACTGCCAGCCCTTATTTTGTATTTGCTTACCTTTTTAAGTAGTCGCATAATGTTCATCTCCACATGTTCGCGAAAAACCTATCGCGTGTAAAACCGTGCATCCATTCAATAGCTAGCTGTATAGCAGACGTGAATTCCACATAACCAGCCATGACGGTGTGATAAAACCGGTTCCGGAAACGGTTCCAAATGTTATTAGTCATTTTAAGATGGAGTAATGAAGCGGTCAAACTAACAATAGAATGTCCAGATTGACTCATCTTACTCTGTTAATTATTTTATTTGGGGAAATGGAGCACTAGTCACGAATCACATTTTGGGACAAAGCGGTTCAGTCATGACATTTTATTTAGCTTTATTCCATGTTAAACTGATTGAAACATACATTGGCAAAGTATTGCTATCAATGTACGCCATGTGCCTGTGTATTGTGTATGTTGCCATGCAGGGGGCTGATATCCAGAGACTGTGGGTCCTCCATAATGTACTCCTAGGCCTGGACTTCACATCGGAGGACAACAAGCAGATCAAGCACCTGCTGCTTCAGTGCTTCCAAAACGTCAATTTAATTAATCATGATGATGTGAGTGGATCATGGTATATGCAATATCGTCCATATATAGCAATATCGTGCATGCAGTGGTGTAAAGTAAGTGGTACTGTACTTTTGAAGAATCTTTACTGCACTGGACTGTTTCCAATTTTCAACCTTTTTCTCCTCTACAATTATTAGTTACTTTTTAGATTTAAAATGTTATTAAAAACATACATTAATCACTTAAACCGTGATTATTGAAAATAGCTGATCTGCAAGATCAGCTATCTAATTTTCCAAATACATTTATACATTTTATGCGTTATAAATGCATATTGACTAGGCTACTTGTGCTTTTGGTACTCCATTGTGCTGTATTATTTTGATGCCAATAGCTTTGTACTTTTACTCTGACTCTAACAGGGACAGCGGTTCCTGGTGTTTCTGTTCCGATGGCACGTCAGCTTCATCTGGATGATTCATGGCGTCGTCAAAAATCAGCTGAACTTCTTTAGCAAGTAAGAGTTATCAAACGTTTCCTCCAGTGGTTCTCAACCCCATGACCCCCCATGACAAGCTCTTAGAAATGTAGGAGTTGAGGCATTACATTTTAGTTTGACTCGTTTCCGCAGATAAATATTGTGAAAATGGCAGAGCGTGTAGATCGGCTATTTTCACAATTATTACCTCTTTCTTATATTATTTGACAATTTGGCCAATATTTGACCAGTTTCTATGGAGATCTAATGGGGGTCATTGTCTCCATCAGGCCGAAGGCATTGGGGAGAGTATGTCCTGTACTCCGTGTGTGTGTGTCCGTAATATCAGTAACATTATGAAGTACATCTCAGTGATGTACTTCGTAATGTTACTGATCACGTTTCAGACGTCCAGTTCTAGGCAACACAGAATGGGGGGCTTTTTTAAATTATTTAACAACTCTAAAGGTATATTAATGACATAGTAAAATGTTGAAAATGAGTGGTATTCCCCTTTTAATTGTCACTTCACTCTCATCTGGGACAATCACACACATGTTGAAAACTACTCAACCGACCCAACTTATTATTCCTGTTGCTGTTGAAGATTGAAATGAATGCTCCCATGTTGTTACTCCCTAAGAAACGTGACCACCCACATAGCGGACATCTACTTCCGAGCCTGGAAGAAGTCTTCAGGAGAGTTCTTGGACGAGATAGAAAACACCTGCATTCAGAACTTGATGCAAAGCGCCATCCTTCTCCCCAGGACGTCGCCTGTCTATAAAAAGGTCCTACAGGTAAACGTACCACCGATGCCATATTAACGGAGGGCTTAATTTAGACCTCCCAGAAACCTATTGTATAAAATGTGGTGCATGTTTAACTTTTTCATAGCTTCATAGACTTCTTTGACAGCACTGTCATCAGTGTCGTGTTGGAATCATGTTAATGTGTATACATTTAACAACTTAAACGTCAATACTACACCAATTCCCTTTGCCGAAAATAGCCAATTTACAACCTCACGGCTCCTCACGACGCTAGGCATGAGCTTATTTTTATTTTGTGCTAAAGTTCTTCTCAGAATACAGATGCTAGAGTTCAAGTGGTTAATTTAAATAAAAAATAAAATGTCTATCACTCATAGATTTGGCGGCCCCCCTGTAGTAACTCTGAGGACCCCCTAGCGGTCCCCGACCCCCTGTTCAGCTTTAGACAAATTTTGATTTATCTGTGAAGTAGATTCTTTGCCGTTGTTTTAGTTTTCCGTATTTCTATTTGTGCGTTCTATTTTCTCTGATTGTAGATCGTAAGCTGTTTCCACAGCAAGAAGTCTGTTCCAAGCGTGGATGCGATGCTTTATAAACTCTACAAGCCCATTCTCTGGAGAGCTCTAAGTGTATGCTGATTTCATTGACTTTTAGTTCAATTAACACATTTAAAATTCAATAGGGCTGCACGATTATGTCAAATTATAATCTCATTTATCTGAACAACCAACAGTTGTCTGAAAAAAAATGTTAATTGCCAAATTGAAATAAAACATTTTTTAACTTTTGATTGATTGTGCAGCCCTCCAATACTGTCTGTTCTTTCTTAAAAACATTGTCCCAGGATTTTGCAACCCATTTTTTCACCCAGTGTCAATTATCTAATGTAATCCTGGGCACTACACTTCCTCTGCCAACCTGTGGAGAGCAACGATCTTACCTCATGCTTCTTTCTATGCATGAGGAGTCCTTTTCACCTGACAGGGCCAAGGGGAAATTTCCCCGGGTGGACGTAGCTCGTGGAAGGAACACGTTATTCCAACCAGTTCCTTTCCCCTCCATCAGCCGCCCCATCTGGCCAGGGGGAGGCAGTTTAGAGACCAGGATTACTGCATGTTTTTTGTGAGGGTACCTAGCCTAGGGGACACGGGGAGAACATGCAAACTCCACACAGAAAGGCCCTTTTTGTTCTACTGTCTGTTCTACGCTGTATATAACATTTCTTTCTGTATAGACTAATATGATCTGGTAATTTATCGCTTCATTTCTGCAGGCTCCTAACTATGAGGTGCGTGCAAACGCGACGTTCCTTTTCACCGACGCCTTTGTCCTCCACGACTCCAATGAGAACAGCGAGAAGATTGACGAGACCATTCAGAAACAACTGGACATGTTGATGGTGAGCACTCGGCACTGACTTAAAAAAAAAAGATTTGTTATTGTCTTTTCTGCCTTTATTGATGGATACAAGCGAAGAATGACAGGAAAGAGGGAGAGAGAGACATGGGGAGACATGCAGCAAAGGTTGTCATGAACGGGACTCGGAACACGCAACGCGCTGTCAGGCCAGAGCCTATGTGTGGAATGCGCCTGGACCACTAGGCCAACTGGCACCCCACAATGCATCTTTTTACTCTGATAAAGTAAGCGCTAACAGGCAAGAGTGATGAGTAAAAATGTAACAACTTAACACAATAATAATTTCTAGATTAATTTATTTCATACTTTGGGTATAAAAAAATAGCAGATATATCACTTGAAAATACTGATATACTGTATTTCATAATTTTATACCTAAAATAGCGGAAAAGGCTGATTGTAACGTGTGGTAAGGTTGTTGATCTGCTATTTCTGCTTTCAACAATCTTTGATGATTATGTTGTGTGTGTGTGTGTGTGTGTGTGTGTGTGTGTGTGTGTGTGTGCTCTCAGGGCCTCCTGGATGACGTCCATCCCCGTGTGCGCTCCACGGCGACACTGGGCGTGTGTAAGATCCTGGCCAAGTTCTGGGAGGTCCTCCCTCCGGACGTCATCACAGACTTCATGAAGAAGCTGCTGGAGCTGGTCACCGACGCCAGCTGCCCAGATGTCCGTGGCACTGTCTTAAAGGTGGGTCACGGCCCGGTCAGTACGCAAGGTATAATATATGCGTAGGTAGTTGTTGAGAAATAATCACTGACGTTGACCGGCGTTTAATCATCCTGAAGGGCATTATTTCTAAACAACTACCGCCTCGTCATATATTGTCCTGCTTATTCCACGGCTGCTTAAATTAATGAATTGACCCAAAAGTAACAACAAAACTAAGTATTTCCTTGCTTACGGTAATGAAAGTTTTCCATAAGTGTTGCGCTGGGCAGACACAGTCGCCCTGGAAAACAAGGAAGTGTTGATCATATAGAATCAATTTTCAGTTACTGCATCGTCTATTTCTCATTATTCAGAAATAACACACGCTGAATTCAGTGATTGACCAGAATCAAGCAATCAACCAAGCTGTGTATAAATATAAGCAATCTCTCCATTCCCTGGCTTTGGGACCTGGTGTACTTACACAAGTAGTCTTATAGACACTGTTATTTACCTCCCAAGGTGAAACTAAATCCTGTCCAGATAGCTGCTATGCTCCTCCTGGCATGTGCAAGCTTTCACCAGTTCCACTAGCATAATATCAGATCATACCAGAGTTTAAGTAGATTATTTCTAGGCATTGCTTTTGCTTGTCCCTTTCATATTTTTGTATTGCCCACGGAGGGACATTATTACCATTATTACAACATTTGCAGGGGGAGTGCTGTTGCCACTGGCCACTAGGTATTAACTTTTGGACTCGACATGCTCACACAAATTAGGGAAAGCGTAACAAATCACACCAGGACTCAGGAGCTTGAATTAAATATTTTAGCTGGCCCTTGTTAAGCGATGCGATGTGATTTAAGCATTAGGCCCACCTGCAAACAGGATTTGTGTGAGAAACGCCATTGGCAGCTGGACAGGCTTTGCAATAATTCATGGTTGGTTTGGTTGTGTCCTGCAGTGTGTGGCCATCATCCTGGACAATCCTCTCAGTCACCCATTGATGGAAAAACTCCTGCCTACTTTAAAGTACAGTATTCATGACAAGTCTGAGAAGGTCCGTGTGGCTTTCCTTGATTTGCTTATCAAGGTTAAGGCGGTGCGAGCTGCCAAGGTGAGTGGGTGTTTTTGTTTGTTGCATATGTGTGGCATTACTGTATATATACCTATTTATATAGTTATTGTTTATATGTATGGTTGTATATATTTTGGAATCCATATGCTTTTGTAACGAATATATATTTTTATTTATTTATTTCAGTTGTGACCTCATTTAGATACGGGTGCATGTTGACTTCATATAATTAGTCCTCACTAATGTTCATGATAAAATGCGCAAAAAGGTCTGTCGCTCTGGCGTGCAAAGGGTTGAGTCCAATGCATTACAATGGCCGTTGTAATGCATTGTGGTCGGCACTTTGGAATATGTTTTAACACTACGACAAGCAATTACACCGCTTTTAAGTGGATTTTCATGACACTCTGCGATGCGTGCAGTGGCTCTTCAATTAGTTAAATCTCGGCAGTGAGATCTGGATCACGATAGTTTCTCTCTCTTTCTCCTTGTGTTCAGTTTTGGGACGTGTGCAAGATGGAACACCTCCTGGCGCGCCTGGTCTCTGACTCGCCGCCAGTCTCAAAGCGCATTGTCAACCTCATCTTCAAGTCCTTCTTCCCCGTCAACGAGCCGGACAAGGTCTGGTGCAGCCGGTGCGTCAGCTTCCTCCAAACCAACGGCAAGGCTGCCAGGAAGTTCTATCATTATGCCCACTTATACACGGCCCCCACCAACATAGGTGAGTGCAGTCAGCTGGCAGATGTACTGTTCTGCCTCTACCATGGCACACATGGTCTGGGGATGCTGTGAGTCCTAGGTGGGAGTCGTGAGAACACCTGTTCTATGGAAGCGTGCCATGCACCAAAAACACAGGCTACTGTATCTACAAGCTCTGCAACGTGTTGTAATCTTCTAGATTGTTCATTTTCACTAATTCGTTATTTTAAGATTAAAACATTTGAAGTGGTCAAACTTGGAAACATAATACATGTTCAGTCTTCCAGACAATCCTAATGATCTCAGATATTTCTTAAAAGCAAAGGTTAAATATGCAATTTCTTCAACTGGGTGGCTGTATGGCCACCAAAACATCATATACAGTATCGACATATTGTGTCCATTCACACTGTTCACAAATGACAGATTAGGCTAACTACTTTACTTTCTGTGTGCTTTAAATGCCACTGAAGTGAAGAGAAAGAGTTACTCTCTTTCTTGGCCTGGAGTCTATAAAAGTGAAATAACACAAAATGCTCTAAAACCTTTTCTCATCACACAATATAATTTGATGCTTATTGATTGCTTTTTCACCCTTATCAGGTCCAATGCCAATAATACTGTATATCCAGCTCTCTGCCGTAGCTTAGTGCAGATGACAAAACAAACCATCGTTTTGATCTGTTGGGTGTTACAGGGTTAAAGCACTTCTGCATTTGTACTGTTTTTGTCATTTGACAGACTATTCACTGACCAGTGTCCCACTCGCCATGTAAAGTTTATTTGTATATTTTGCTTTGCTTTTTGTTCCTCAGTGAAGCTGATACTGGCTATTCGGCGCATTCTGAACAAATGTGTATTGGAACAGGGGGACATGAGTGAGCTTAACGAGACCAACAAGGAGAACAGCATTGTAAGACGGAGCAATTTATTATGTCAACACTACTAAAATGATTGAGCAAAATGATTCTGTATGGTGCATGGTTTATTGGTTTCTTTTACACTATCCTGATCGTGGAGTCCACACATATCATATCATGACAGAAAGGAGGGAAAATGATGACATTTACACATGGTGACATTTACAGACAAATTTACTATACTCCAGTGTAATATTCCAAAAATGCAGTGGTTCCACTAACAAACTGAACTGAAATATCCACATTGTACTAATATTATAATAGTAATTTACTTGATGATAATCATATCATCAAGTAAGAAAAGGGACAAAATAGAGACCGCAAACAACAGACCATTGTTCCATGAACATTTATTGGTGTCTTGAGACCAGAGCTCTTGTCATGCACAGCGCTTTGCTGATCGCCAATGGCAAAGCACCTTGGGAGCTACAGCATTATATAGTCACACTGTATCCATGGATTAAAGTTCTCATTCGCCACGACTGATTTGGATTCCAATAGAAGCTGTCTTGAAAATAGCCTACAAGCTTGGCTATCTTCGGTTATTTATTTCTTAACCCATTTAGGCCTGAGGCCGATTCAAAAAACGCCTCTAAATCCTGACCTAAGGTTTCTGAAAAACTTCAAATATTTATATAGCAGAATCAAAATGTTTACATTTTTGAATACTGTACATACTGTACAGAACCCAAATATGGGTTCCCGATCTGAGTGGGTAAAACACCAAAATGGGTTCCCGCCCAGAATGGGTAAAGCATTAAAGTGATCAAACTAACAATGTGTTCAGAACTTTAGCATCTTCCATAAAACCCTAATGGTCTCGGATATGTCATAAAAGCAATCTGTGATTGTCTTCACCTTCCCTGGTTGATATGTAGAACAGCAGGAACAATACTAAAAACCAAATTTTACATATTGTGTTAATTGTTTGGGAAACAGCACTAGTCTGGCGAGGGCTCTTTTCACACTGTCCCACAAATCGCATAATGGATTTTTTCATAATATTGTATTTTGCTTTAATCCATGTATACTGTACACGTTGCGTTGATGGTAAATGCTGGTCTTTGCAGGGTGAAAACCCTCTGTCTGTGGGAGACATGGCCCTGGTGGCCGGCCTCCTGGAGGTTGTGGTCATCTTGTGGAGAAGTGTCAAGAAGTCCCTGGAGAAGAACGTCGAGTCCCAGGCGTACACCACTGGCAAGTTCAGCAGGGTCATGGCCAAGTACTTCAATGTGTTCACGGTAAATCATGGTCTTATGGTCCTTATCCACTTCATACTTTTGTTCTGCAACAAATGGCAAAAGATTCACATTGTGAGCTTGTAGATCTGCTACGTTTAATCACTTTTCCTTTTAATGAAAATGTTTGCCTATAATTACATGCCCAAAATAGGGAATGGTGGTTAATTGAATGCAAGTCACTTTTGGGGATGCATTTTATTACCGTTTTAGGAAGGTATTCTCTTTCCTTTCTCCCCACATCGTCTTTAATGCCACCCCTCCTTTCCGTTTAGGATGAGCGCTGCACTGTTGCTCTGACATTCATGGCCTCTCTGATGCCCCCGCCGTCAGTTCCAACACTCAGGTGAGAGCCTCTTTGTCTTTGTCTTGTTGCAACTGCAGGTCGCATTAACTATGAAATCGTCCGTTTTTTGTCAATCAAAATCCCCATACATGGGGAAAGCCCCCATATATGGTGCCCAGGTTATCACATGACATCATCGGTGATGTAGAAGATCCCTGATGTCATGATGATAGTAATTGCGACTTGCTGTCGCAATTAAGCCCATATATGGAGATCACTGATGTCATCAATATTGGCCAGCAACTCTACATCTGACCTGAAACCCTTAGATCTCCAGATATGGATATATGTCAGTACCTGTTCTGACATCTGATTCCATATGTTGATCCTTTCCCATCCATCCTTCCTCTTCGATGTCTCCCTTTTGACTGATACCTGTCCATTCAAACTCTAGACGGGCCTGCCCCAAAGTTATTAGTGCAGCTGCTCCTGGAAGCCGGTGAAGCCGGCATGCTGAAGTCAGAAATTATGTATGTATACAGTATGTGTATGTATATATATATATATATATATATTATATATATATATATATATATATATATATATATATATATATACAACGGTGTGTGTGTGGGACAAACGCCGTTCTACTGAAGCAGGAAGTCACTGAGTCACAACATTCTGTGGGCTTAATTCAAACAACATCAACAGATGTAAACAAAGATGTTACCGTTTGACCCGCACGGAGGGTAAATCGTTATGGAACGCTCGGCATGGAGTTTATGGATTTGTATTTTTACTTTACTTTTTTTTTTTTTTTTAAGATATTTTTTTTGCGGCTTACGCCTTTTATTGATTTTTGAAGGGACAGACAGTAGGCTGACAGGAAACGGGAGAGAGATGGGGGGATGACATGCAGTAAAGGCCGTGTCGGGTCCGGGAGTCGAACCCGCGGCACACTGCGACTGGATTACCAGTCCGGTGCCCAGACCGTTACGCTACGGCCTGGGCCTATTTTTACTTTACTGAAGTGCTTCCAATTTTCTACTCCACTCCATCGCATAGGCAAATATTGCAATTTTCAAATGTAATATATAGGTGATATATTCAATATATATTCAATTTGAAAATGGACGATCTACAAGCTCACAGCGTGCCGTGAGCTTGTTAGTACTTAGTAGATAGGCCATTTTCAAAGGAATTGTATACATTTTACACATTTGAAAGCTCAACACCTGTCTTGTGTGCCCCCAGCCTTGGAGTCCTGTCCAGGTTGAGGAGGATGGAGTCTGGAGCGCTGCCGTCCGATTTCAGCCACATCATAGACTGTTTGTGCGGCTGGGGCCAGGCCAATGACATCATCCAACTTATCACCGACTGGCTCGCCAAAGCCTTGTCCAACAAGACGGCGGTGAGTCGGCACGAAACATGCAGCTCGATTTGACTATTGAGTCAAAGGGCTGTCCTTTTTCTTATTGCTTATCCTTGTGCTTCATAAAATGAGAGACAGTTGGCAATTGGCATTACAGTTGTTCCTTCAACTTCAAAGAACTTTATTTTTCCTTTCAGAAACTTATGTTGTGCAGTGGTAAAGACAACAAGAAATCACAGTACACACAAACACAGTTACTATATAAAATACACATAAAAACGACTTTTTAAGAGAGACTACTTAAAAGCATAATACATTAAAAATCTGTTCTATAAGTACTAATAATTAAAAATCTAAATATATACTGTATGCAACCTATGCGTTCACTATAGTCCATCAGGTGGAAAGGGGGGGGTTGTTTGTTAGAGATTCCAACGAGGGGGGGGGGGGGTGTTCAGCCTAGGCGTTCAAGAGTCTGATGGAGGGGCACAAAGCTAGCTGAGCCCCTTTTAGTGAGTTTTGATGCTCTGTATCGCCGGCCTGAGGGCATTAGTTCGTAGTGGTTATGGAGGGTGTGTGTGTTGTCCTCAACTATTTGAGAGGCCTTCTTTATTGTCCGTTTTTTATGGATGCTGCTGAGTGACTCCTGGTCCCTCCCAATGATCTTGCCGCTGATCCTAACCACCCTGTCGAGAGAGTTTCGGTTGATGGCACGCATCACATTCCGATGCCTATACCAGTATCGGGTGGGAAAAGCTACAGATACTGCCTAACATTCTGGTATTGTTGTTGTGAGCAGAGTGTCAAAAACCACCAGATGTTTGACAGATAAGCTTCAAAAACATATTAAAAACTCAACAAACATGATGTTTTGTGGAGCGGGTCTTCAACAGACGGGTGATTCAGATAACGGACAGTTTTATCCAAGCATGCATCTCAGTGGCTTAAAGTTGTCTTTCTGTCAACTACAGAGCAAAGATGATAACCGACATGTGGTGCGAATCCAGGAGACGGAGGTGGCCAAACCAGAGTTGGCGCTAGCGTACCTGGAATATCTGCTGAGTCGTAAGTTGACTCGGGATGATGTACTTCTGAACCACGGACCACTGAGGCAGCTCCACAAAGTCCTTGAGGCTTGGAGGGTATGTTGTTGGTTTAATTCATTGCCATTTAATTTCATCAGTCCTGTTATAACCCTTACATCTCCATACTAGAGTGCTGAAGTCCTAGCCTGGTTAATAAACCAGACTAATATCGCACGGATCCGCGGGATATTAGTCTGGGGAGGCTCAGCTTGGATTTAATTTCCAGGGAAACATTTTCTCTTTGACGCAATTGGTCAGAGCTACTGTCAGTCAAAGGTCTCAAGCATTGAACGTCACTGTACCAAAGCCCGCCCATATTGTATACCGTGTCCCTATTGGGCGCACATTCTCGTGTGTAGGAAATGGGCGTAAAATTGAGCCTCTCCAGACCGAAATCCGCCGGTAGGCAATTGTTTTTGCCAACGGCTGATTCGGTCTGGTTTATTAACCAGGCTACTGAAGTCCTGACTCCTGATGTCAGAATCAGGTAAGCTTTACAGGAGAAGATACATGAACTTATGTGATGTTTGTTTCAACAATCAGCCCTGCGTGCTCATCTCAACTTCACGGCAGTGTTAATTTTGACAGCAAATTTTGATTTTGTTTAGTCGCCATTTGAATAAACGTATTTAGTTTTAGTCATATTAATCATCTCAAAGTGTTAGTCTAGTTTTAGTTGACTAAATCTAGTTTTGTTTTGTCGACAAATGTATTTTGGCAGGCCTCGGTGGCTGAAAATAGACGATCTACAAATTCACAAGAATCACACGGCGACGTATTGCAAGCTTGTAGATTGGCTATTTTTTGTATTTTCATTAACACCCGCGCGCAACCAAACATTAAATTACATGTCTTTTAGTTCTACTGGATCTTTAGTCATTTTTGATTTGTTGATGAAATTGCCAATATATTTGCTTTTTATTTACTTTTGTTTTTGTTTTTGTTTTCGTCAGTGAAAAAGGCAGTCGACGAACATTTTTCACCATAGTTTAGGTCTGCAAAATCAACACTCCACGGAGGAGACAGATCCTGCTTGTAGAGGTGCATGATCTGAACAGTGTGTGGTGCTTGTCTCAACAGTCAGTGCTGTGTGCTCACCTCCGCTCCACGGAGGAGATGGATCCTGCCTATCCCACTGTGGAGACGGCACTTCAGGCCTTAACACTCCACGGCCGGCTCAGTATTCACCTGCAGCATTATGTGAGTTAACTCCCTTTTATTACATGGCTTGGTTGAATGCTTGATTCTGATTAATTGGTCAATCTCTGAATTCTATAACAGACCTCTGCCTAATCAAACCCTAGTGAGCACCAGCTGTGCGGGTGCGCCCCGCTTGATTTACTGCTGTCTCCAACATGACAGCCTTGTAAACATACACACACACACACACAAGTGATACACAATGTCATTTACATTTAAACATTGCTCTCAAAAATGTTTTTGAAAACATTTGAGCGAGAAATAGACTAAGCAGTACCCGAAAATGGATTAAATTTGATCAACTCACTTCCTTGTTTTCTGGCCAGACGCAGCCAGCGTCTGGCCAAACTCCCTGTCGGTGAATTATCTCCCGACAATGACTACCTATATTATCCCTTACTTATCAGACTTACTGCTTGTGACGTAACGTTCCGCCATATGGAATCTTTACCTTCCGCTCCTGGCGGAATGCTCCGTCTGATGAGCTTTATTATTGATATCAAACCGGATCGCTGATTTCTATTTTTTCATTATTATTTTGACTTGGCCTTTCCTTCTTTAGCGATCCTAGACCGGGTTGCGCAACCTCGCCCCTGTCCGCATCCCATTATACAGGCTGACTAAAAGCTGAATAACTCGAAATCTACTGAGCTCTCCGTGGTTTGGATAACCGCGCGATGTTCGGAGGCCTTTGCTGATTATCCGGTGGTCTAGATGGAAACATTGGCGCTTTCTAGAGAAAGTATGGCTATTTTTTAGCTCGCTAGCATTGACACTATTTATTTAGCATTAATATGGACGCCCACAACAGGATATGCGTCCTGTGTGTTCACCCTCTAAATCGCCTCGGCAGTCTGAGGTTGGCTTTGCGTCCAGCAGGTGGCAGTAAACCTACACGCCGCTTGGTTGGATGCTTGATCCTGACTGGTTGATTGCTGAATTCAGCAGCCAAATCTCTGGAAAATGACAGATGGGTTCAATAACAGGCCACTGTCTAATCGAAGGCTCAGATCGCCTGGCTGCGCTGCTTGAATGTTTTACCGTATCCAACATGATACATGATGACAGCCATGCAAACAAACACCCAATGTCATTTACAACTGTCAAGAATGACATTTCAACTTTTGAAACGAAAATTGACGAACCAATTTTCTTTTTCTATTTGAAACCGCTTTGCCAGGCACAGCTGAGTTGCCTGTGCCTGGGATCGAGCGCCGTGATTTTTGTGCCGTGATTATACTAATTAATTAGGAGAAAGATTTTTCTTTCATGGCACTCCATCTTAAAACCCCTTTTCTTTTTTTTGTCTTCAGGTGTCGGAGGGTCGTGACTTCCTGCAGTCTATAGAGCACATGGCATCATGGGTGACACAGGCGGTGCTGCCCTTATTGGCTAGTCACAATGAGGGCTATGAGACTGAGCCAGACGCACAGCTGGACCTGGCCAGACAGACAGTGGAGGTGAGTTCTCATTGTTACGCTGTATGTAGGCCAGGGCAGTGTAACCACACGTTGCCAGTAGTGGGACTCTGGGCTTGACGTGCCGGGGTAGCTTGTACACAACCCACAACCTATCTGGTCTCATGTGGTATGAGTATGTAATCCATTTCCTGGAGGACTATAGAGGGTATGCACGTGACATCATCATCATACCTGAAAGTTATGCTGGACCACCTACTGAGTGGCAAAAAACGACTTTCTGGATTTGACAGCTCATACATACAGTACAAACAGAAAAGTCCTATGTTATTGCATAAACAACGTTAAACTCACTTTACCACTCGATTTGCCACTCACTTTAGTCATGCACATACCCTCTATAGGTTTTGGGGAGAGGACTAACAAACCAACTTCACCCACCTCCCAAAGGCAAGCAATGGCACAAGGGTTGTGCCAGGACCAGTGACCCTGCCAGGCTGCCACGTGAATAGATCTTTCTACAGAAATACCAAACCAATGAACCAGTTGCTGGGGGGAGGATAGATGAGGCCAGGGCAGTCGTTCTCAACCTTTTCATGGTGTGACCCACCCCCCCCCCCCCCACCCCCAACCTGACATTGTGAAAATCTAAACTCTGCAACAAAAGTTCGGAAACTTAACTTTGGTCCATTATTTTTTAATAATACCAATTGGTGTTGCATTTTATATCATTGTAATCGTTGATTAGTCAGCTTTACAACGAGGTATAGAGTGTAAGGTTTGGGTGTTCGTGGAATGAGCAACACAGCTAAACATGTGTGTAGCACCTCTAAAAGATTTGCCAAAATGGCAAATGGTTGGTATTCAACCCTTGCTTCAAGTAGCTTAGTTTAGTGGATTGGATGATTGCACACTCAAACAGTAGAAAAAACCCACAGGAAATAACAACACATATTGGCCATTTTTACACTTTATTCATTTTACACTCGGTGTTAGGGAACTCGTGGGTGGAAGTTCCAAAAGCAGCTGCAACAGCTTGGCATGGTATGGGGCAGTATCTGTCTCAGAGGCAAGACAGAACTTGAGGTTGTCATCATTGAAGGCAATCTCAAATGCAGTGAGATATCTGGATGAGATTCTGGAGCCAGTGGCGATCCCATATCTTCAGAATCTGGGACCTAACGCCATCCTCCAGGATGACAACCCTACAGAGCCAGGATCATCCCAGAGTAGCCTACCTCCAGAATTTCGGAGTGGAGTGGATGGGATGGATGACGTGAGTCCAGAGTGTAAAATGAATAAAGTGTAAAAATGGCCAATATGTGTGTTTTTTCCTTATTACTGTGTGGGAGTGCAATAATCCAATCCACTATTAAGCAACTCAAAGCAAGTTTGAATACCAACCACTTGCCATTTTGGCAAATCTTTGGAGGCGCTACCCACACGTTTAGCTGATCTGCAACCTCGTTGAAAAGGTGACTAATCAACGATTAAAATTATATAAAATTCAATACCAATTGGTGTTATTAAAGTGGAGAAATAATGAACAAAAGTTAAGTTTCCGAACTTTTGTTGCTGAGTTTACATGCTCTGTGAGCATATGACCCTGTCAATTACCCTGTCAATAATTTGATGTCCGGCAGAGTCTGCAGCAGGAGACTCAAATGCAGGTCAATTGCAAGTGAATATTATATGAATTCAACAAGGCTTCATGAAGTTCATGGGGTGTGTAATTGATTGAAAATAAATCATTATTTGGTGAACTACTATTTGGTTTTTCACATTTTTTCACTGTTTTTACCAGATCTTCCTAACAGTCTGCCGAGATGCCGTCCTGCTTTTAGGGGACGAAGAGTTCAAGTTTCAAATCCTCCACTTGTGCTCTGGCATCCTTCAGTCGGGTAGGTGTCTTGAATTGATCGGCAAGTCTTTGGTCACAGAACGAAAAACTAATTGAATAGGCTTTCTTGGGTTTTAAATCCTTGAACTGTACCCTCCTGTGCTTTTTTCTGCAAACTGTTAAAGTATAAAATCAATCAATCAACCACTATTTTATACTTTGGCTATTTACTTAAAAGGCAAGCACATAGAGCACCGAAGTCCTGACGTAACTTGCTCATCCCGACGATTCCCCTGGTTCGCGGAAGTAATTTCTCTATGGAGAATAACATGGGGTGATCTTAATATCGTCTACTATAAGCGTTGTGGTCCAAAAATAAACAAGCTGTCTCTGCGTTATTGTCGGGAAGGTGTCTCTGTATCGTTTGCAACAGTCAGTCACTCATATATGATACAGTCTGCTTCTAGCGAAAATCTAACTAATTCAGCAGCAGTAACATTAGCGTTTTCTCTGTCAGTTGATTCTTCATATCCATATGAGTGAAGCGGCCGGGGTGACATGTTTATTTTTCAAACACAGTTGTTATATGAGGCAATCTCAAATCGCCTCAATGGGGATTTCAATGCAACTAAACAAATACATGAACCTGGGGACTGACGCCCTCTACTGAAAGTGACGTCAGACTTCGGTGCTCTATAGCGCATCACTTCATGGCACGCTCTGAGCTTGTAGATCTGCTATTTTTTTGAAAATCTTGAAAATGTGTGCAAATCTTTAACAAGTTAACATTTTTCTTTTTTTTAAGATATTTTTTTGCGGCTTACGCCTTTTATTGATTTTTGAAGGGACAGACAGTAGGCTGACAGGAAACGGGAGAGAGATGGGGGGATGACATGCAGTAAAGGCCGTGTCGGGTCCGGGAGTCGAACCCGCGGCACACTGCGACTGGATTACCAGTCCGGTGCCCAGACCGTTACGCTACGGCCTGGGCCAAGTTAAAATTTTTAACTCAAATATATGCTTCTGGGGGTTTCTGGAACAAAATACATGTAATAACTATAATATAATTTTGGGGAAAGTGGAATCGGCCTCGGGTCTTTAATGGGTTAATGCAAGATCTTGAGGCTGAGCATCTTCTCATAAAAGCTCTAAAAAGTGTTCATGATGTGCGTTTGTGTTTCCAGAGAAAGGCTGCCTGTGTGTGTGTCTGGTGCTGTGTGTTCTGACGGAGATGGCGAGGACAGATGTACCCCAGACCTCAGAGGACCAGCGGGACCCTGCAACGGTCAACCTCAGGGTGGTGGACAACATCTTCCACAAGATCTTGGGGCTGCTCTCTCTCCGTCTCAGGAAAGACCCAGAAGGGGGAAAAGAGGTGTGACAATACTAGCCTGTGCCAATGAGGTTTTATTTTCCATTTCATACATTTATTAACACTCTTTCAGTGCCACAGTCAGTCAGCCATCTTTGTCACTGGTGCCATTTCTTCATACCGATATAGAAATCTTTGAAGACCCACAGAATATGTTGTGCTATACCAAAATATGATGTCACATATCTCAAATGAAAGATCTACTACTCTACTTTGCCCAGAAAAAATAAGTGAGTCGTTTGCTTTCACCGTTCTGAAGTTATTGGCCGTTGAATAAAGCTTGGTTTCATAAAAACGGCCATCTTGGAAACAAACAGCTGAGAAAACTGCGTTTTAGTGTGAGGTACTTTCTCACTCAGAATTCTCACTAAAGACTTTTATTTTTTATTTCAGTGATATCACACAGTAAAAAAAAAAAGAAAAGTGCTTTTTTTTACTGGAAAAAATTATAATAAAAAAAATTAGCTAGGAAAAAAAACATGCAAAAGAAAAATGGGGCCCCCCTAATTTCCAATCCGGCCCTGGAAAATACAGGGGCCCCCTGGCCCCAGGCCCATGCCTAGGGGGGCCAAGTACCGAATCCGGCCCTGGAAAAAAATATCACCACCCTGTGGCACCAGCTGGCGCTGCATGCTGGCTGTTGCAGCACATGTGCACACGCACGCATGCATGCCCGTGCACACGCATGCATGCCCGTGCACGCGCGCATGCACGGGCAACGTGGTGGACGTTGGGAGTGAATTTGCTGTGGGCACGGTAATGGATGCTTTTCGATAAGACTTGGATGGATCCATGTTTGACGGGAAGGTTTCGAGTTGCGCACGGTGAGTTCGGTCAGCTGGGGGTCTTGAGATGTCGCCCCTCTCGCGCGTCACACGCACACACACGCACGGGGGAGAAAACTTGTGTTGTTTCTGCTTGAGTTTCGATCGAGATTACGTTTCGGACGGGTTGTGACGCTTCCCTCCCTTGTACATGCTCATCCTGTACGGGTCCATCAGCTTTGCGACTCTTTTCTTTCAGATAAATAATGACTTTAGTTGGAAGAACGCACAGCAGTGTCTGTTTCAGGTGCTTTTACTATACCACCAACAACAAGGGGGCGGCAGAAAAGCAACCATTTGGGGGGGGGGGGTTTAGCATGTGATTTCAGAGTGTTCCTACAATATATGCGAGTTAAAGTCGTTTCTCTGTGCAAGACACCACAGAGAAACTATGTTCAAATGAGGTGTAGCCTCGGTACACATTTGCCTCAAAAAGAAAAGCCTGATGAAACCATAGAGTAGACTGTAGAGGGAAACCCATTAGAAAATCTGGCATAGGAAGTGGCAGTCGTGTATATCGCTAACCAATAAAGATCCTTTCAGACGGGGAGTGAGTGACGCAGGTATTGTCGTCTAGCAACAGGCCACAATCCAGGTCTAGTCGCACACAAAACGAGCACGAACGTGACAAATTCACGGGACCGCGCATAATCGCCCCTCAACTTCTCTGCATGTTCAAAATAAACACACTCAGTGAAAAATGAATTACTAGGTGTGTCAGCAGTCGCTTCCTGTCTGAAAAGGCGTAAACAGTGCAGAGGGGTGTTGCTCCAAATTTGCCTAACCTGTAATGTATATTTGGCTTCTACATTGATGTGTATACTAGTCAACATTTGAGTGCAAAGGTTGTGTAGTTGGGTAATTGGTATTTGTATGTCCTTGTTTGTTAGTAGAGAAATTACTTTAACGTTTACTTCTATTGTGAATTTGTGATCCCCTTCTTTGTGTTCTAGTTGTGCAACTCGTTAGTGCCTGGCCTGGCAGACTTCCTCCAGGTGGTGCAGACCTGTGAGGGAAATCCTTCTAACCCTCTGAATGACCTGATCTTCTCCACTGTCTTCGCTGCCGTCATCGTGGAAAGCCAGTATGTGCTTCAGAAGGTGTGTGAGAGATTTTATAAGTTAGATTGATTATTTTCAATTCAGTGACACAAATAGTCCGGTGGTGGGAAAAGTACTCACATTTCTAACAAAGTACTTGAGTGCAAAAGTATTGGTATCAACATATACTAAATGTACTCATTATGCAGAAGTTATCATTATGTGTAACGTTTTTTTTTAATCATTTAAAAATGGCAGATCTACAAGCATTTTCAAATGGCCAAAGTTTGAATAATAATTAAAATAATGAGATGCAGTGGAGTAGAAGTAAAAGTATTGAATTGCCTCAATTACCTAAACATTTTACTTGAAAAAGTGAGTACATTATACAAGTACGTTATTTCCACCACTGGAAATAAGCCCCTTGCTTCCAAAATGTCCTTTGCTTGACATTCTCTGAAACAGCAATAGTGAGTGAAATAAAACAAATGCTCATTATAATTTTACATTACATGTTTCCATATCACTATAGAATAGCTTTTAGAATAGCTTTTATTTTTTTACCTGAATTGGCAGCATGCGTTTAAATTACAATAATGAGGTACTTGCTTAGTTGCTTTATGTAGATTGTTGATCAATAAAAGTAATTCCCTGGACACACACAGTGGGAGCCTCCCCATCCCCCAGCGCATGGCTCTACAAACAAGCAGATTTCTGTTTTGGTTTTTTTTAGATTTCCCATCCTGAGGGGGTGATAATCCCAGAGACTGTGGAAGAATTGCGTCCTGTGTTCGGCATCTTGATGACTGCTGTCCTCAAAGCTCCTGATGTTACCAGGTAACTGCCTTGTTAGAACCTGTGTGTTAACTACCAGTATGCTATTCCCTTATCCATAGGCTTTTAAATTTGTATGTTTTACTTTATATATGTTATTATGCTCCAACTGCTGTTCAACACTTTGTAACTCCTGTTTTGAAAAGTGCTATACAAATCAAAAAGTTATTATTATTATTATTATACAGATCAGTTCCATAAATCAGGTGGTTTGAAAGAAATTTAGTTACGTTATGCTCAAAAAATAATAAGACACTCATGAAGCCACAACATTGAATAGTGTGTTTCACAGCTATAAATCTAAACGTGGGTGTGGGCTTTTATTCATTTTGTTCCCCCTTTACAGAGCCTTTTTGACAAAGATCGCCTTAACTCTGGAGTCTGAGGTGGAGCCCATCGACGGTCTGATTGACCTGGCAGCGGTCCTGCACATCTTATCTGTCATCAGCCACAGTGAGTTCACATTGACCATATTTGCACTGCTGTCATTTTATCTCATCACGGAGGGAGCTGTGCTGAGAGTAAAATGGCCGCTGTGTTAAAGACGTAGTGAAAACAATAGATGCCAAAACGAGATCTCCATTTTTGTGTATTTTCATATCAAAAGTCCATAAAAAGCTCATTTTAATTACTTCCTTTAAACGAAAACGTGCTGCGTGATGATGTAACAAGACCCGGATAAATTAAAAAGAATGTTAATTTATCACCCGTTTGATTCCCATAGCTGCACGTTCCTCTGACACAGCTGTTTCACAGTTGATTACAGAACTACGTTTTTCATTGAAGATGACATCCAGACAGTGTATTACTCATTTTAAACGTAATCTGCACGCTAAAATGTGTATCTGAAAACGTTATAGGTCAGAAATAAGCCACGTAGTAGCATGCTTTGGCTGGCCGTCTCTCTCACTTGTAAACTAACGGCCCTGCACATGTGTGCAGCGGAGCTACTAACGTCCCATAGCATGAAGGGATGCGACGCTCTGATTGGTTCAGAAACATACAGGCTTCCGTTTCAGACTGAAACTGCAAAATAAAATTGCAGTCTGACTTTAACCATTTAGCGTATGAGTTTATACTGTAAATCTGTCCCTGGGGGACACCTGCCAAAGAAGTACAATAGGGTTAGAGGAGTAGTTCACCCAAAATAAACGACTTTGTTTATTTTGTTTATTTGACTTTATTTATCTTTCAATTTACTCCTGGAACTACTCCTTTAAGTGGTTAATACCGTACAGTCGATGGCATTTCAAGGCATGCACAGTTTAGTGTCCTCATTGTCTGTCCCAATAACAGAAAAGGTCTCTTTTGGATCACTTTTTGGAAAAGATGTGGGTCAAAAATTTTATGTGTGACTTTTCAGCCGGGAAGTTCAAAGCAGGTTTGAAGAGAGCAGCCCTGTCTCTGAACAGGAAGCTTCAGGCACATTCTGCCATCACAGCAAACCAAGACGGAGACATCCCGAGGTAAGGAGCAAGATGTTCACTCCGGTGTTGATTCCGTCGGTTAAAACTATGACGGAAAATGTCCGTCGACTATCTTTTTCACTGACGATAACTAATAAAACCTAAGCTATGAGGACTACAACTAAGACTAAATATACTGACAAATTCAAAACTAGACTAAAATGTGGAGTGGAGAAGAGCAATTCAGAATTTTCAAAAAGCAGATGTCCGGGTCACGCTGCAAGCTTGTAAATCTGATGTTTTTGGATATCCGTATATAACGTATAAAATACAGAGATGGTGGTTAAAATGTTGTCAAAATGTTTTGATGCTGTATTAACACATTTCGCTGGGAACCCCCTGGAACACCCTCAAGGTCCCCTGAACCCCAATTTGAGAATAATGTACAGTATATTTCTATTTTCTTCACCAAGGAAGAAAATTAGTAAATATTTGCCTGCTTGGATTGTAATTCATTCTTACATATTCTATCCCTACAGGGCCATTTATGCTTCTGCAGTAAAGAAGTTGAATGACATTCTGGATATACCGTCTTCCCTCTAAAATGTTGGGCCTATTTTTCTTAATCCCACATTTTCTCAAGAAGGTGAGAGCTGTTGTATCATCTAAGATAGTAGCCTCTTTTAGACACACTCTCAGGTCCACCTTCACATGAATTGTCCTTTTAATCGAACATAATAATATACGCATTGTCCTTTGTCCTTTCATTGTTTTTGTACTATCTATTTGTACACCATATTAAAAACATATTTTGTGCATCCTCAAAACCTCCGGTGGACCCTTCTGTTTTTTATTGTTTGAGCATTCCTCTTGCCTTTCCGAAAAACATGTTATTGGATTTGTTGTGCACTTTTGCTGTTGGCATACATGAGAAATAGCGATACCAGTTAGAGATAATTTTATTATGGTCAGTCATTGGATTGTGGAAACATTTCACTATGACAAAGTTATATACCTTTTCGATAATCATTTTAATGTTTTAATGGAAATGTACTGTTGTTGTTTGCTTGCTGGCAGAAACGAAAGAGTGGTTATCCCATCTCCTACTCTGTCAACATTGCAGTACTCCATTTAGAGTGAATTGTGGCTAAGAGAGCACCCAGATTACCGGTTATTGTTCAATTGCCATTATTAACACTTTGCTGTAAAATTGTACACCTTTACAAGATGTGACTCGTTTCGAGCTTGTGGATCTGCTATTTTTTAATTTGAATCCTGAAAGGTTAAAAGTTTTATTAACACTTTGCTGTAAAATGTCACACCTTTACAAGATGTGACACATTTCGAGCTTGTGAATCTGCTACTTTTGGTATTTTTGAATTTGAATCCTGAAAGGTTAACAGTTTTGCATTTGCACATATGAGGTTTCCACCTGACGATTTGTAAAGGTGACATCAAGGGACCACCCAGTGTACTCTGCAGCTAACCTGGAGCTTTTGAACTTTGTATCTTCTTGTGTAGTATGATCTAGTAGGGCGTTAATTTACGAAAACACAAATGTATTAGATAAGCGGTTTCTGCCCGGCAGCAACGAAGTGTAATCATTTACACCACTTGATTGTATTTGGCTGCGGAGTGGACCCAATGTGAAAACATTTTTTTTAGATTTTTCAAATAATTAAAAAAAATAGATAGATGTAGAAGCTTCATAACGCACTGTGAGCAGGTCTACTATTTTAGCCAATGCATAAATGGATAACCCCCCCCCCCACACACACACACACACACACACACACACACACACACACACACACACACACACACACACACACTTTTAGAACCATGTTCCACTAGTCTCCCCTGTCATTTAAACCAGTGGTTCTCAAACCTTTCATGTCGATTCTTTTTTATTTGTTTAGGAGACCCATCTGAAAAGTTTGTTCCAAGGAAAAAAGATTCAAAGATTTTCACACACTTTTAACGGAGGGGCCATATAAGTTATATAAGGGAGGGGGTGTAATCAGCACTGATTAGCTACACCTGGCCAACAGGGCACATCATGATCTGTGGATTCGTGTTACGTAACACTGCTGCTGCATATCATTATTTGCAATTATACTTTTTTTTTTTTAACTTTAAATTCCAACAGGGAAATGTTGCAAAAATAAATTCTAAAGTCTAAAACACCAGCCAGTCAGCTAATTGTCACAGAAAGTCTACGCATGATTCATGAACCCGTGTAGCCTACATCATTATGCACTGCACTAGTCTGCAGTCATTCGTTGTGAAGCACATGCAACAAACGGCACGCCCGGAGACCTCGATCGGGCTCTTCGCCATGTGTGCTTGCCTTGACGTCAGAAACTTAGGAGGGGCGCCCGCCTGCCGTTTGTGGTGCTGAAGGACCGTCTCTGTGCTGAGAGGAACACGTACGGCGAAATTGCTCTGCGTTATCCAGGCGTTTAATTATAGGCTACCACAGTACCACCACCATGTTTTTCTTTCGGTAGAGTCGGGTTTTCCGACCAGTGTCTAGCAAGAGAGTTAATATTGGACATGTTGCAGGTGTAGCGTGGTAATGCGATGGATTAGTCTACAGTAAATGTTGAGCAACATGGATTCACAGCATCGTCCCAGCATCCTGTTCGCTGCATTGGCTCTGAGCCTCTGTTATTCATCTGCCCTCGCTGACCGAAAATTTGGTAAGCATTTAATAATCAATGTGTGTTGCTTTGCATTGCTTAGTTTTTGTTGGCGTAAAAAAATTACCTGGCTATTTTCTATGAGTTTGTTTAAAATTACAACTGTCGCTGTCCGTGGTGCTAAAGCCGTTTTAAATAAATTGGCGACAGGTTATACGTACCAACTATATAGGCAATGATGTTTTCATTGAAACATGTTCTGTTTACCAAAGTTTTAAATGTTTACTGGTGAGTTTTTATGTCGTTTGCTGAAACAATTCGTCATCCATTCCATAGGCTACAGTTTACATAAGTTTTATGCTGTTTACTTTACATAATGGTATGGTTCGCAGGTTCAGGAGTTTTGATGATGTTACACACAGAAGGCACAAGACATTAGCAAAATGCTTTGAATTAGCTTTTCACTATCCTGGTCCGTGTATTCATTCATTTTTAGGCCTATAGCCTACTAGTTTATTACATAAAACAATACAGGTCGCTCCTGTTTGTAAATTACCCCTCCTGGAGTTTTTCCCCCCGGAGCCAAAGTGTGACTTATTCAGATTGACATCATTTCGATTTTTGTTTTTATTTATTGATTCATAGATTTTATTTGTGTGTGTGTGTGTGTGTGTGGGTGGGGGGGGGGGGTTGCATATAGCATACTGTATGGCCTTATTTCGTTTTCAGACTTGGCTTGAGTGTCCAGCATTATCGGTTTTGTTCTACTTACCCTGTCTTCAACACTATAGTGATGGCTAGCCTTTACAGTCTGCCAGAGATTGTTTGATCGATTCTGAAATGTCAGAACTGATTAAATCATCGTTGTCGGTTTAAGTTGAGGCTTCTGTGATGGTGCTGTATAGACTTTGATGCATGTACACTATCAGTGTTGGGCAGTAGCTAGCTACAAGTAGCGAAGCTACATAGCTTAACTACATTTATCAGTAGCTTGACGGTAGCTTCACTCCTTTTGAACCAAGTAGCGTTTTTTGTAGTGTAGCTATTTTTAGACCCAAGTAGTGACGTAGCTTTCAACAAAAGCTATACGTTACAAATTGACTGTTAAATAAAGTTTTGTGGGGAAAAAAATCCCTGGAAAAAAATCCATGATTGGTTGGTTTAGATAAGAAGAGTCTGACACAGTTATGTTGTTAAGCAGCAAGAGGATCCCACGCAGCAGCTGTCCTTTTATCTCTAGCACAACACAATGAATTACTCACCTAATGCTGCCTGCAGGTTCCATGTTTAATTCCAGCGTGTGTAACCTATAGGCTACATTATTGTCTAAGTGAAAGTTTTCATATTGTAAATTTGATCGCTAACGTGGTTTAGCGACTATAGTACTTTGACAGCTCATTCATCGTAGCTTGTTTACAAGTCAAACAGACTTCTTGTGCAGAAACTGCCCCATCAAAATAAGAGCCACTTGTATTGATTAGTCAACACTAGTTTTATTTCTAAGTCTACTACAGGACATTAACATCTCATTTAAGTGCCTGTCAGCATTCTCTCAATCTGAGTATCCCATCCTCAAATATTCGGTAAAACAGTGCCTATCGAGGCAACAGTCTGTCTTGAGAGACTAGCATTCTCTAGTCTAAATTATGTCTCTCAGCTGGTGTGCAAATGGCTAGGCTGTGGCAATAATAATAATTTAAAAGAAAATAACAAAAAATAACTAAAATCGTTCATTTTTTGGAACCATGAACTTTAGTTCAAAATGTTGAATTATGAACTGAATTAGTTCCTTTAAAAAAAATTAACTGTGAACTGAACTATAGTTAATAAAAAAAAGAACTTTCCCAACACTGAACACAAGAATCAGCCGGCTCCTGACACCGCAAGGTACATTAATACAAGTAGGCTAAATGTGGAAAAAGTTGACACCAAAAGCCAGACAGAGGGCTTGTTTCCTGTTTGTTTTTTAATAAACAATCAAACTCAGCATTTTTGCCTGCCTATTAGGCTATTTGTTCGGTGGAAACTTGATCATTAAGTTGATAAAAAATATTTAAAAAAAAAGTAGTGTCCATGTAGCTAGCTACTTTTGCCATGTAGCTTATAGTGTAGCTTGCTACAATTATCTGGGGATAGCTTCGTTGTAGTTGAGCTATATTTAATAGAGAGTAACTGGTAGTGTAGCTTACTACATTTTCCAAGTAGCTTGCCCATCACTGTACACTATTGAGAATAGTGGAAAGAGGAGTGAAAGGGTATATTTATGTTAGCCTAAATGTCTGACTGCACCTCATGCTGTGTACATGTCTGACTAGTAAAGTATTCAATCAATCAATCAATATGACGGGGAGAAAGCATCTGTCATACTGACAGCTATAGTCCAAATCGATCCAAGATCAATGGTCAGATTACATTATAATTAGGTATGACCCTTTTTTTGCCGATATTCCGATATTGTCCAACTCCTAATTTCCGATACCGATATATTCTGGCTATATACTGTATTTTGTGTCCAACTGCTGCTGGTATGAACAATAAAAACATATAGTATATAAAAATATATAGTATATAAATATATGTCAGATGTTTCAATAACTTGATTGGGGTCTGGTCTGCTATTAGTGCAGTAGTTGATGATGGAGAGTCTGGGCACAAACACAACGGTCAAGCACTGCGCATAAGTTGCACGCTCTGCTCACGCACAACCAACTTGTGTGCAAAGCGCAAGTTGGCTGCTCGACAGAGTGCATTTCTAGTTATTAATGGTTCTTCTAATATTATTGTTTTCGTACGGGTCGTACGACATTGTTCGCAGTTTTGCCAGTTCTGTGTCTGCAATATGGGTAGAGGGTTGTGGGAATTGCTCACGAACGAAGAGTATGACATCACTCCTCTCTACTCTATAACATTGGTCATTGTAGTTATCATTGTATCAAGTAGTATTTTGCCTCTTATTAGAAGAGAAGCATTGTATATAGCTTTTTGAGGGGCGCTAGCCCCTCGGCCCCCTCCTATAGCCAGCTTTCTGTGTCTGTGTGTAAAACTGATTCACACCTGTGTGAAGTGATTTCCGTGTCTGCAAAGTAGCTAATTTATGCATAATATACTTGTGAATGAGTCACTGCTTATTCCCTGTGTGAATTGCTCCCATTGATTTCTCAGTTTTATTTCTCTGTGTACGTTGTCATTGTGTGGCTGGGAGGTAGACATTGATTGTTTTTAATGAGTCCCATTGTGCATTATGGCATGCCAGAAATGGAAATCTTGTTCGTGGAAGGCTGTTGTGTTATGATCTAGGGGTGGGAATGTTGTTTATCCATGTATGAGAAGCCATAATAATCCAGATATAGGGAGCCGTTGGTAAGGACAGGGCCCACAGACTCTTGAAAACCTGACCGCATGAGGGATACGTGATAATAATTGTAATCAGTTTTGGCTGATTTGCCTCAGTGGGGAGATATACAGTAGATCCCACAGAATACAGAACGCATGCATGTACTGTATGTGATCACCTTCCTCCAGTCTTTGATTGATTGATTGAATAGTTTATTGAACATAAATGTAAAAACCACACCCGTGTGAACTGAGTGGTGCAACTCCCCTCTCTCTCTCTCTCTCTCTCTCTCTCGCCTTAGCAGGCAACAGTGCAGCACTATCTCTCTCTCTGTTTCTGGCACAACAGCACCCCTACTGGTACTCATAATTATACTGGTGCTCATTAACACACAGACATTGCTGTTCCTTGGAGTGGTTGCACCACTCAAACAGCATCAGAGTACAGTCAAACACAGAGTACAGTCAAACACAGAGTACAGTTCAAAACGGGTTGCACAAAGAAAAGTCATTGCGGTCTTGTTTCCATTTAGGCCCTATGCAATCAATTCATAGACATAGACATGAAATAATAACAAAATAACATTCACCATTCAAATCGTATTGGCACAAATGTATGCCAACAAATTACTATAAAAGATAAAGATTGTCCATTGAATTTTAGATAAAATGGAAATGTGCCTTTGGCACACTGGCAACCAGTAGACAAACACAACTAATACATAGAATACACAATATAATAATAATAATACAATATAAAATGGTAGTCATTGTAACCTTTTTGGTTATGGAGCGGTTGCATACTGTTATTACTGTATGTATGTATTTGCAATCCACCTGTGAGTTGCTGCCCTCACCCTCATACTAGTGTAAATCCACCAATACCTGCTATAGAGTGCATGAGCATGTCATGACATCACCATTCGTCATACCCGGAAGTTATGCGGGAACGTCTACTGAGTGGCAAAAAACTACTTTCTGGCCTTGAGAGCCCATACGTCCAAACGGAAAAGTCCTATCTGACTGCATAAAACGACGTTACGCTCACTTTGCCACTCACTTTGACACTCATTTTATGCATGCTTGGCAGGCTACAAAAATGCCATCAAAAGCACGCACTTGAATTAATCAGGGAGCTGTGCTTCTACCCGAGGAGGTAAACCATATCCGGTGGTCATCTCAGTCACCCTGTATATAAACACTTGTTTGTACAGAGCTGCACAATGTGATACTATCTATGACACTATTACTATCTATTGACAAAACATCAATCATGGAATTTCCCCTAGAGGCATTATTTGTGGTTCACTTTTTATGCAAATACCAGATGCTTGTAGAATAATTATGTCAATAGATTGAATTGAAGCTTATCTGCTGTGATCATCAGCTGGTGGCTGATATTATAGAGTCTGCACACTGTCTCAAAAAGGTATTGACCTTAAAACTGCAATTTCTTTGAAAACTGTCACGGGGCAGCCCGTGAGTTCCTGATATGTTATTTCTTTAAGTGTAATGTTAAGATTCCTATTTTCGGAATGTTGCTTTTGGCCATAATGGCCAGCCTTATTTATATGCCGTTGGCTTGTGCTCTGTCAATCTTTTGGAGGTAAATAAAATACTTGGAAAATTTGTGGAGCTGTCTTCAAGGCAACCAATATTGTATTGATATAGAATAGAATGTAAGTGTGAATATTCTATCTCGTCTTGGCGTTCAGGTCTTTGTGGAATTTGTTGTGGAGCTGTCTACTGTTAAAGGCAGAGTCAATAATGTGTGGACTCGCGTATATGATATATCCTCTGTACAGCCGATTACCACATCAGTGTATGGCGCACGGGTCTTGGCACTGTACGCTGTTGAGTGTAATACGTTTGTACCCACATAATGTGTAAAACCTCTCGAGTGTATCTGTTTTTTGGTGCCCGGCATTGGCCAGGTTATCGCATGGGTCTCTTTCTGTCCTTGTCACTCTCGCTGGTCGAGCGCCCTCCCATCTATCTTTCTTTCTCTCTCTCTCGCTCTCTCTCTCTCTCTCTCTTTCTCTCTCGCTGATCAAGCTCTGGTCTGATGTCACACACAACATGAATTATTGCCTACCGACAGTGACGTCTGGCCCAGAGATCATCAATATGAATGAATGTCGGTGTCCAGATTTTCTTCAGAATATGTATGACACTGATTTACTATACAACACTAGCACATCAGGAGTCCACCAGTACAGTGGTTCTCAAATCTTGAGTCTGTAACTCAGAGTTATAGACCTGTAATGGTCCATTTGTAATATTCACTCTTAGGGCTAGGTAATATTGTATGTCCCTGGCAAAGATATAATTTTGACGACAAATGTCCACCACAAGCCGGAATGGCAGAATGGCATGGCCATATTTGGTCATAATGAATTATTTTTTGTGCCATCTACGAACATAACTACAACAAAAAGTGTTATTTTGCAGCAATGTTGGGGATTTCCATAGACGTCATCAAACACAACAGAAACATTACATATTTAGTACAAAATGTGTCCAGTATCTCTGGCCTTGTATTCATGGTTTATCACCCTCCGTCTGTGCCTCGTCAATCAGCCGTTGTGGAAGAACTACTCACATTTTTGTACCCCATAGCGATGATTAGCGATGATTTGATTGGCTGAGCACCCCATAATGATGATTTGGTTGGCTGAGCAATGTATGTATTGAGGATAAAAAGTGAGGACAGAATAGTGAAGACGGAAAAGTGAGGATGCCAATTGTGATTGGCCGGAATGTGATGTATGATGATAGGAGCGCCCCTCACTTCACACGAGTGTGATTTTTTTACTTTAGTAAAAGTCTGGTACCTTTACTGAAAGTAAAAGTAACTCATTTTGGAGAATGTCCCATTTCACTAGTTTCCAAATGTGTGAAACTCCTTTGAAAATAGCACATATACAAGTTCCCAACGTTTTTGTAAAGAAACTATTTATCATAGGGTGATTTAATATAGCCAGATTGATACGCTTGCGAGTTACCGCACTGGGGGCAGCCATGTTTGTTGTTTGATGCTGTCGAGTGACGGGGCTGATGGCCAATCAGCTGCTGCGATCAGATTTTCAATCGAGACCGACACCGCCGTAGGCAGAGTCACCAGACCTGAATCGCCAGAACATATTCTTTTTTAATGGTAGCGATTCAGTGCTGGAGCCAGGATTTTTGTCCATTAAAATAATTCAATATGATTGTATGTGTAGATCTGCAGTGAAATAAAATAATGGTATTTTTCAATATGATCCATGCTCAGCCCTACACCAGTTACTGATTGGTTTAAAGATGGGGACACTGGTGCATAATGCTTTTCTCAAAGCCATGCTATAAGATCAGACTTTAGAAAATGTGAATGTCTTCAAGAGATGCAATTTGTGGCACAGTATCACAGATTTAAAGCACATGCACAGTATGTAAAATGAAACATACACAACAACATGATCATCTGTTACAGCTAGGCCTGACCTCGATTAGTCGACTACCAATCTATTCGTTTAGTTTATTTATTTTTGTGCATGATTCGACGTAGAGATTGGTCTAATATTAACAAATAAATAGAATATGTATCATGATTCACCCCCCACAGCCCAAATGAAATGATTATCTATTGCATAATTTTTTTTGTTATGCAATCAGATTGATTCGACTGGCAATCTCTCAAACAAATCATGCAAAAATGATGTTTTTTCCTGTAGTTGCCTAATAATAGTCAACTACCAGTCGACTATAGACAACATTTGGCCAATCATAGTTGACTATACAAATGGCCATACTTTATACCGTACATCGTCAAAGTTCAAACATGTATGCGAATTGTAATATTCAACGAGTGGATCGCAGGTCCCCTATTATATTGCACATCCCAGACAGTCCATGTAATTCTTATCCCCTAAATCCCAATGTACTGTGCCTTAGTCAATGCTAAGAGAATCAACAGTGATGCCAGGCTGTACTCAGAGCTTAGAGTATCTCTGGCTCAACAGCTCTCTAACAAAACATTCAATATCTTGCCGGGATTCTGAGGCGGAGAAAACAAGGGTGGGTTGGTGGGGCGGGTGGGTTGAGAGACTAAAAATAAGGTTTCACAAAGAGAGGCTGAGCATGAAATGGAGAATCTTCATAGCTTGAGATCACAGAATATTGATTCTGTTTGATCGCTGTACCTGTGTGTGTGTGCGCGCGTGTGCATGAGTGTGTCATAGACTTCAAAGCTTTCCATCTCAGCTCACCTGAATGACGGAGAATGCATTTGAGCTAAAAATGAAAAGTGCGACTGCATTTCTCTTCCAGTTGCCATAAACGCACATTGTGCCGGATAATTAATTAGCCTCGTCCCCAAGTGAACGGAGATACGTACTTGACGAGGGGTGCTTATCTCTTACAGCATGTAGACACAGATGTTCTCCTTCAGGCCCATGCAGTCTCTTCATTGCGCCAGGGCTATCAGCCCCCCATATCTCCTAATACGCCCAGACAGGCTGGATTTGATTCATAGGCTGCTGAGCTCTATCCACTTGCCACTGGCATCTGTCACCCCCATAGAAACCCGGGACTGAGGACTGAGATATCAAATATAATATAGTGCTTATAAATCATCTGAGTGGAATCAGTGGATTGAAATGTGATGGATATCCAACTCTTAAGGTGGATTGTATAGCGGGATGGACTAGTGGAGGCTAAACAACAACAACAACCTGCCGTCGTGCTCCCGGCCCTTTGTTTATTATGCTATATGTCATCCAGTGTGCATGTTTTCTGTTGCTAGGACACCCTCCATTAATCCTTTGGGGACTGGTTATGTCAATGTGGTCTGTCCTGGGAGCGAGGTTTATAACCACATGAACCCCTAGCATCCCTGTTGTTCTGGGCATGTACGTCGTTCCAAGTACATTTGCCGAAAATAACAAGCGCACAGCGCATCTCAATGGAGGGGGCCAAGTACAGGCTGACTCCTAGGAGACCCCGGTCAAAAGAGTATGTAGGATTTAAGTCGTTTGAGTTTACTGAACCCATGCAGTTTGAGGCATTTCTTTATATAAAGAAAGGAAACTGAAACTCTGGGTTTAATTAACATAAAACAATCATTGTTAATAATTTCCTGTTTCAATCAGTGCCATAGTGACAACAAATGGCTGTATTTGACAGGAACACTGTATGCCTAAGTAATGCATTTTATCACTCCACAGAAAGTATTTCTGTAAACTCATAAAACGACCATACCCAGTCTGAAAACCAACTAAAACAATCGTTTAAGATGACATCAGTGTTTTTGATTACGCTGATTGGCTGAAGGGGTTGTTTGTCAATGCTGTAGTCGTGCAGTCGGACTCCATTGGCATGTACATGTATGGAAATGCAATTTCTGTGACGTGGCCAAGAAAAGGCTGAAAAATTGATTGAGCAAATAAATCATAATAATTATTTTCATCTAAAGGTAATGAGTGTGAGCTGCAGTTCCTGAGGGATCCTCACAGCCCTATAGGCTACCATATTGCTCAATTTCATGAAAAACAATAACTCAGAACTGCTAAAACAGCAGAATTCTCACGATAACAAAACACTGAGGTATAGCTTGGCTATTATGCCTACATGTATGTAATGTGCCCTATTCAACCACTAAATAGCAAAGATGACTGTATATATTTTACATATATATTATATAATATATTATTATATTATACATTTTTTAATGGGCCGTATCCATTTATTATGCACATGTGTCTGCAAATGAGGCCTCACTGCTGCATAGTAAAATAAGGATGATTCACCCAGTGCTATTTGCAAAGCCTGTTTTGCTATAAGTATCTTGACAGCTGCTGGATTCAATATGGATGTAACTGATATGTTCTATTAAAAAAATCTAAATAAATACAATATTTGGATCTGAGATGTAGTGGAGTAGAAGTAAAAGTACAGCAAATTTGAAATACTCCATTAAAGTAAAAAATACCTCTAATGTACTTATGTGCAGTAATTAGTAAATGTACTTAGTTACTTTACACCTCTGGTCTTCTTGGGATGGTGCCATCGTGGCTCGTGCATGACAACAGACGTAGTGCAGTGTAGCTTTGCAGCTCAACAGATGCTCGGAGAGAGTGTGTTACAGTGTTGGCGTTGAGCGCTGTTGCAGATTCTGCTAGGACAACAAGCAACCAGGTCTTTGAAAAGAAGTCCAAAACAAACGACTGGGTCACATTTTAAACCTACAGTATATGCATCGGCTATTTGAAAATTGCTATATTCAACTGTCAATAACTAAAGAACGGAACATCGCCGTGACACACTTTGTTTCCCCATTGAAAGTAGACTCAGAGGGCTGTATTTTGTGTGTCTTAAGTACCAGGTCTTATTACTTAACTTAGCCAAAGAGCATTGGCGTGGCCAATGCTCTTTGGCCACTCAGAATAGCCTAATGGCATTGATCACGCCTCCAGGTCTTAACCCATTCTGACCTGAGATCAGATTCATAACGAGGTTTCCGCTGGACACACACTGGTCTGATGAACCCATTCTGACCTGAGATCAGATTCTATTTTTTTTTTTTTTTTTTTTTTTTTCAAAAATAGCAGACCTACAAGCTCGTATCGCGCCACTCGGTGGCGCGATATGAGCTTGTAGATCTGCTATTTTTCAATAGATAAAGCATAACATGATGCTGACACCAAAATGGGTGCCCGTTCAGAATGGGTTAAGTTAAGTAATAAGACCTGGTACTTAAAGGAGAATTCCATGCTAGAATGCTTTCTTACCTTTCTTTGTAGTTGTTACGTCCCCACCAAAGAGGTCCAGGTGTTTTTTTGTGCAAAAACTCCTTATTGGCTATTTTCCCTACCATAAGCCCTCAATGAATTGCATTGCATTGAATGGGGCTATGGGGTGTTATGCTAGTTCGCTTATTTCCATCGAAAGAAGTAGTAAAGTGTGCCGCTTGGGATATTATTTACATTATGAAGAGAGGATATATACAAAGAAATTATCATTTTGAGCGATGGAAATAAGCGAATTAGCACAACACCCCATAGCCCCATTCAATTCAATGCAATTCATTTAGGGCTTATGGTAGGGGAAATAGCCAATAAGGAGCTTTTGCACAAAATAACACCTGGACCTCTTTGGTGGGGACGTAACAACTACAAAGAAAGGTAAGAAAGCCTTTTAGTATGGAATTCTCCTTTAAGACACACAAAATACAGCCCAGAGGCTCATATTCTGTGCGTCTTGAAAGATTAGTAAAAATGCTTCCCTCTGTGCATTTGTCCATTTGTTTAATTTCCACATGCATGCGTGCCACACACACGTCTGCTTCACATTACTTCCCCTGGGTTACATCTTGTAGTAGAATCATGTTAACATTCTAATCCCTTGGTGTTTCATTAGCGCAAGGTGACGTAATAATGGACCCGTTGGCCGCCTCGTTACCCGTTTGTTCGTATCACCCTCAGCGCTCGCTGTCTTTGACTTTATTAAGTTTAATAAAACTAGTGTCGGATGGTTTGACTATTCATGCCGTTCAGACTATGTTGTTGCTTGCTGTCCCATGGCTGAGAGGTCGGCTAGAGGCAAAATGTGTCTGGTTGCCTAGAGACGAGGCAGCCAATCAGGACGATATGTCATCAGTACGGCAGCCAATGAGAAACATACTTGCTACTACAGCAAGTATATTGGATTGCATTTTTATAGCGCTACTATGTGCCTACTCAAAGCGCTTTACAATGGTCCATTCATTCATACATTGGGAGGTGAAGCGGCGATCAGTCAACGCCAGCCTCCTCACTTCCCACATTCACACACCAATGGTGGCAACCACTGGAGGCAATGTAAGCTTCAGTGTCTTGCCCAAGGACACTTCCACATGTAGACAGGAAGAGCCAGGATTCGAACCGCCAACCCACGGGTCATTGGACAACCTGCTCTACCTCTTGAGCCACAGCCAAGACGAGAGAAAATAGACCAGCTGTGCTTACACAGCAGCTGGTAAAAAAGTTGGACGCGATCCCATCAACAACTACAGCAACTACACAAGCCCAAACTAAAGAAGCCCAAGAAACTATTACACAACAACTACACAGAAAAACAGCGCTTATAATAAGCAGACATGGCAACACTGGCTTTGAGTGTTTTTGAGACGGGAGGGCAAAGCGTCTGGGCATCGCCCGCCTGCACCGCCAGACAAAATGTCATCGAGATGAAGGGGATTCGTAAATGTGTTGCACGGAGTGTACCGAAGGGATCCATCTCCTCAACCCGTGCGTATGCTCTAGGGCCTGTGCAATATGAACAAAACGTTATGACAATAATATTGTTCAAATCCAAAGGTTTAGGTCAATGATCAGTTATATTAGGTGTGTGTGTGTGTGTTTCCTTTTTCTGAACATAAATTAAATTCTAATCAGATGGTTTCATTGTGATAACGTGTTAGCTCTCTCAGCACATAATGCACACACTGTAGCTTATAATAAACAATCAGCGTTTGTGCATACACAGATGGTGACAGTAGCACAGAGTGAAAAATGGGAGTCAGTCCTGCTCCCTCTCACACTTGTGGGAGACTGTCTTCTTATACTGTAGGTGTAAATTCCATTGTGTTAATAGGGAGGTTAGTCTAAAGGTCACCCCTGCTTAACAAAGCCAGCATTTATAATGAGGACAGTGGCACACTAATGGTGATTCGGAATACAGCAAAAACCCTGTGCAGAGAATTTTCATCTCCATAATTCCAGCCCCTGATTAGATGAAGTATTATGTCCGCTCCATTTATTCATTAGCTCTCTGGTCCTTCCTCAAATGCAACGAGGAAACTATGTGACAATCAGTGGGAGATAGGTTGAAGGAGAAATGGCACAATTGGCAAAGGCAAACAATATTGTATCGACCTTGATGTTTCGACTAAGATCCAACCAGCATAGAAGAGGTCACAGCATAGTTTAGGTACAGTGATGCAACTGCTGCAGCTGGTGTGAAACTATCATGCAGGGCTGCCATATTTCAGAAAATGTCAAGAGTGAGACTCTAGTTGGCTTTTTTTAATGTCGATTTGGCCCGTTTTAACGTTGATATTTAACCTTAACACTGATGTCTTCACCTCCATGCCAGCTGCTCTCCCTGCACTGACAGCTTGCTCATGCTTTAAGTAGAAATGAAAAAGATATCTATCTATGCTCCTCAGACCCAGCCAGCCAGCCAGCCAGCAAGCCACACACATAGTACTCAGACCCAGCCAGCCAGCCAGCCACACACATAGTGCTCAGACCCAGCCAGCCAGCACGCCACACACATAGTGCTCAGACCCAGCCAGCCAGCAAGCCACACACATAGTGCTCAGACCCAGCCAGCCAGCAAGCCACACACATAGTGCTCAGACCCAGCCTCCGTAAGGGAGTGGTTGCACCACTCAAAAAATCTTCAAAAAACTGAAGAGGCTACTGGAGATTGGAGAACCTGATTTGGACATGATCTGATGCAGGACAATGTCACTATGACAGAAAGAGAAGATGGGTCTGGCCACATTCATTCACCCCATAATCTCAGTGGAAATTGGGGAATATGTCAGAAAACTGGAATGTGGGAAAATTCCTTATTTTTACATTTTCTTAGTTCAAACGGTAACAAGACTACTCGCCCCGTTTCTGTTTTCCTCCCAGAATTTTCCCCAGTGAGGGGTGGGAGAGGCTGGACAGCAGACGGCTGGACTTTGAATTTCTCTAACTATAAACTTTCATGACAGCAGAACAGCCTAAGTACAAATATAATTTATGAAAAGCTACTACAGTGAAGTCTGTTCACAGAAGTTGTTGTAGGATATGTGGGGATTATCTGACGAGGTACCATTTGAGGGGGCAAAACCTTACATATACTAAATAATACTAAATTGTTTATAGGTTCAATATAAGTCAAATAATATAGCCTTTCCACAGGAGTATCTTTTTATATTTTTCCAAAAAGAATACAAACAGCCAATAGCATATTACAAAGTTATCCCCCTCACTGGGGTAAATTCCGGGAGGAAAAACGGGCAAGCACCGGGGCGAGTAGTCCAGTATTCGTTCAAACACATCTGTGGGCTCTCTCTCTCTATGAACAGAAACAAGTCGCGATGCGGCCCCTCCCCCTTCACTTCACTTCACACACACACACACACACGACTTTGTCCCTATAATGTGCATGGGCTATGGCACCGTTCCACTTCCTCATATCACGCAAGAGACGCCACACACCAGTTAAGAAGAGAGATAGTCACAGGTCACTTACTCACTTGTTGTAACTTTGGGGGCTATATTGTCTTCCATGAAAAATATTTCGAAGCGATGTTAAACTCTGCATGGCTCATTTCCATGCGTCACACAGTCAGGGACCCTGCTGATTTTTGGTCCACTGTTTACCCTCCTGCATATATCAGCGCTGCATGCAGATCGGCTATTTTACCGTTCATGCGTTATTACGCGGCGGAGCCGCAGAGAAAATTGTTATTTATCATTATAATGCGTGTGAAATGGCATGTGTGGCGTGGTGCGTGGTAAAGGGTTAAATTGCGTGACTGTCACACTCAAAGGGTGAGACATGGCAGCTCTGTATCAGGTCTTATCTCATTGACTGCCAACAGCCCCATCTAGTGGTGTCTCAGAGTGCCATCCATGTCCTATGGGCAAGACTCTTAGATTGAAAGCCGATTTGGCCGGAAACTATGTCAAGAAGTAAAAATCTGCTATGTAACATGTCCCGCGATGTCATTTAATCCACCCAAAACATACTTTTTGTAAGCTAGGACCAAATCGTTTAGAGAAATGAGCCGCAAATCAAGCTTGTTTTGACCAAAAAAGAATAATCCGAGATATTACGATTCTAAAAACCGTGTCGCCATAGACAGCATAAGCCAGCGGAATTTCCACTTCCGTTTTTTTCCCCACTGCACCGGAACCGGAGTGTTATGAGCGTGTACAGGACAATTGATATTAAAAAAGGTGTGAAAAGGCGATCTCGGTTAGCAGTTAGTTAGAGTTAACATTTACTAGTATGCATTCAGTTTGCAGTTAAACGTGAAAATGTAATGCCATTTTTAAACCACTTTGAACCTGGGCTACCAAATTTAAGAAAGAGGATTTTTTTTATCAAAGGTTTCAAGAAAATAACAGATACTCCCAACATGATGTGACACACTGCGTGCTTGTAGATTGGATATTTTTGCCATGCGACACCATCCTAATTAAGTATAAATCAGGCTTGATTGGTTAAGATGTGGGTTTAGTAAAAGTATTCCATGCATTGACGTGAATATGTGAAAGACACATTTAGGATATTCCCAAATATATGTGCCAATAAATTATATCTTTAGAAAGGATTTTGGACTCTAGAAATATGTGTACAAATATTTCACATGGCTTTAATTTGTACTACTTTTTGTGGACATTATTGCTTATTTTGAATAGCTGGTACAGTGCATTTTTTTATTTTTGCGGGGTGCTAGCCCCTCCTATATGTAGGCTACAGCTTTAATGTTTGTCTTTCAACGATGCTTGTTTAAGAAAACGCCATAGACAATTAAGAGAAATGTAATGTTTGTTTTGAGGACTAAAACAAGCACCCGTTGCTTAAACAAACATTATGTTGTAATTGATGTTGTAAGATGATAAGAGCGCCCCTCACTTCACACAGGTGTGATTTTTTTAAATGTATATATAGAAAATAAGGGTATATGTACAGTATGCTTAATACCCAAGACCCCCAGAAGAGAAAATTTGTGTTAAAGTCAACTTATCCCTTATTAATGTCAAATTATTCAACATTAAAAAATAGCAGATGTATAAGCTTGCAGCACGGCATTCTTTGAGAAACACTGCTATATAGCTAAAATCTAAAATGACACAGATGCTTTCCCAGATAGAACACCCAATTGCACCTCAATGTTTAGAAGAACCAAATCAAATGTCTTCAATCATTCAGTGTGGGTCAGGAGGAAAAGGTCAAGCATCCCTCCCTTTTTTTGAGTCCTTTTGTTGCTGGCATCTTTAATTCATGGCCGTTGTCCAGGCTGTCACCTGAGTGCAGCCGAGTGACTGAGAAGGACCTACCCGTCCATCCCTAATTATGGGACAAACATATCTGGAAACCTATGGAAAAATTGTATGTAAAGTATTGTGTCTGTTAAAATTGTAGAAGGTATTTTACTACTTACTACTTTTGCTGGGTCCAAAGGAAAACCTTTTATCCATTATATCCAACGTATAGTTGGCTATTCATGGAAAAATATAGGGAGGCTCCGCACACTCAAATCTGTGCAATTTATTTGTATATAGGCCTATATATATTTCGCAAGCGTCCGGTCGCTAGACCCTCTTCATCAATTTGGGGGTCCTTGACATTGTTTGAGTAGCTCATCCAATGCATTACATTATTATTTTTTTATCAGTGAGAGGGCTGGGAAAGGTAGATTGATGAGTGATGCCTGTTTTGTCAATCCCTACATAATACAACATGTGTATTACAAAAAAGAAGACATTATAGTGTTATGCTTATGGCGGGTGAAATAAAGTGAGTGTTCAGAATGTTATCCTCCCCAGCTAGATGGTGAAATAAAGTGAGTGTTACTGTTCAGAATGTTATCCTCCCCCAGCTAGATGGTGAAATAAAGTGAGTGTTCAGAATGTTATCCTCCCCTAGATGGCAAGGTTTCTCCATGAATTTAGGGCCAAGGATGTGGTCAGCTTGTATTAATCATTAGTTGTGGCCAGCACGACCTTGAGAACTGTGAGCCTTAATCATTCAAGGTTGGAAATCTGTGAACAAAGTATGCATGTTTTACTGATGATAATCGTCGGAACGGCCTACACACATGAAGTAGGCTTGAGGACAATGATTTTGGAGCTATAAGAGATCCTGGGTGCCATGTTTAATTTAATCAGTGGAGTGCTTTAAAGCCATTTATTTAAGCCAGTCATTTATGTAGACAACAACGTGAGGCTTTCAGCGGGTGGTCCTTCCATTTGTCCTCGCTCTTCCAGCCCTGTGTATTCTCTTCACAACACCTCTTACGCTGTATAGCCAGTGTGTGTCACCCAGTGCGCTGTTTCTAAAAGGACTTTCTTCTCAGTGCAGGCACCAGGGACGTGCAGAGAATGTTAGAGGCAGGGGCTGAAATTCTCTAAATGGACACTAAGAAATATCGATCTACAAGCTCACAACGTGTCACACTGCGACACGTTGAGAGCTTGTAGATCAGCTATTTTCGAGGCGCGACTCCGCACTTGCTGCGTACGACATGGATTTCTACACAGAATTCTTTCAACGCAAAATGCTGCGTTCAAGTTCACGAGAGTTTGGGGGGAAAAGGAATACTCCTGAATGCTGTCTTCAGGTATATGCATTTCTTTCACCAAAGTAAATGCTTCATTATTGGAGATGGCAGGGTATTTTTTACAGACGGGCACTGGCTCAAGCCCCCTTTGATGTCTATGTGTGCACATGGCAGGCGTGCACGTGGGTGTGCACTGTGCAGGCACGTGGGTGTGTTCGTACAGTACTGCACGAGTGTGTGAAAATGATTGGAGTCGAGTGTCCTTGGTAGAAGCCAATATAATGATAATAAAATATATGGTGGTGGGCCCCAGAGACTGAATGAAATATGTCCGCTCTCACTTTAACATCTTAGATTCTAACCTGACACTCGCAGACTGCCGGCCAGGGAAGAAGATCGACTCTTGATGGGGTTTTTCCCACCTCCTGAGTAAGAGCAAAATAGCCAGTTTGTCAAGTAAAAAAATACCTACAAATTGTACAGTACTAGAGTACATGTACTTAGTTACTTTACACCACTGGTCATGCGCAATTATGATTAATGGGTGATGCTATTTTCCAATGTCAAGTCTCCTTTTGATCATGTGATGACAATCCCCTAAAATCCTAGGTGAGCAAAATCTGAAACTCAAAGGGCAAGATATTAACAATTATCCGAGCAGTGCACAGTTGCAAGCCTCAAGTGATGTTACCACATGAACCCTATATCTTTATTCTGGGACCAAAATACAGTCTGATGCCTGTGTGAGGACATTTAGCCCCTCAAAAATGTGGCATGCTGATTTTTCGGGAGACATGAATAAGACAAACATTAAAAGTCCATAGACTTGGCTGGTTTGGCTTAGCCCTTTCCTTAGACAAATTCCTTCCAGGTGCTGCTTCTATGTTTATAACACTACACATGTTAAGGGCAGGGGCTTGCTGACAGTTTCTTCTGTTAGCAGAATCGAACATGCCCCTGACTATACCAGATTTGTGAAAAGAATGACAACAGCAAACAAAGCACACTATTGGTTCACTTGTTTAGCCCTGTTGCCATGTCAATCACCATGATTCAATAGGTTGTCAATAGGAAGCTGATTGCAGAGCAGAGTACAGCACAGCATCGTTGGGATTCAAGAGGTCAACAACCCATTGTACATTTACAGTAGCTGTGATAATTTAGTTTACTTCAACTATGAAAAATGACTTTTCTATGTATGAACAAACGGGATGCTGGTTGTGGTGGCAATCATACAATTCACATCATTTTCACAAAACCCCTTTTTATTTCAAATATATACTTTGACCGTATTCACACATAGCGATAGGGAAGATTCAGAAGGCTGATGGATGTGGAAACTCATATCACAAACTGCCAGCTTTTTTCCACACCTTTTTTTTCATGGCATGGTGCCTAAGGGTTTGTTTCCTGTCTCGCCGACCTTCATATTTGGCCAAGACATGACTGTCATCAACATGACTTCAGAGATTTACATAATTGTCAATGTACCCTGAGAATTAGCCGGAGTAGTCGTTTTCTTACAGAATTCTAATATTCTATTATATCCATTAACCAGTGGTAGATATCTCTAAATTGCTTATTTTGATCGCTTGACAATTCATTTTTGTTTTGCTTACATCTGTCTTTCATAATGTCGGAAATGCGTCCACAGAGTGTTGTCCCAAATGGGCTTACATCTAAGGCTGATAGACCCCTCATCCCTGCTCAGAGGTACAACGTGCTAGAGAAGGACCTTTTTATTTTTTTGCCTCTACCTGTGGATATATTATATTATATCGTTGGTATGCAGAATGGGAACTGAATCTGAATCAAATTAAACTTTGTTACTGTGAATAAAAGTGGCCAAGAAGACCTCTCCTGTGCTCCGAGGCCACTTCCTTGCCACAGCTGCTCCGCAGAGAAATTCAATTTCCCAGAATGCCCCCTGCCTGCCTCATTACGACTGTAACTGCCCCGTAGGCAGCAAGGGCACGTACTGTAGGCAAGGACTCACACGCGCTTGTACTGTACAGTACTACATTCACCTTCAGCCACACAGCAAGTCTGGGGTTTTAAGGCTGTGTGACGTCTATCCCCATGGGTGAGATAAGAGAACAAAGTGGTGAGGGAGGGAACAGTATAAGGAGTTTGGGCACTAAAGATAGGACATCTTAAGGAACAGAAGAGCTATTTCATAAAAATGACTGAGGGTTTTTCATCAGGAAATAAAATCCTGATGACCACGGCCCTGATCTCAGAGCTACTCTTTATCAGGATGGATTCGGCCATCAAGTGTTACATTGCTGTGATGTGCCACCATATGCCCTCAGTACAGTGTTAGGTGTGCAGTACAACTACTGTACTTGAAACCTTTTATAAAAAACAAATTTGTATGTGAATGACCGACCTAACCGTAGAAGAAAGAATGTAGGAACCAACAAGTCTGGTGTGAATGAAATCAGTGTGCATCTTGGGTTCTGAACACTGAGTCAATTAAAGGCCTTGGTGTGACTGACCATATTCACACCAGTGACTTTCCAGTGGTGGAAAGTAACGATCGTACATGTAGTCAAATTAACTACAATTTTTAGGTGTTTTTACTTTACTGGAGTATTTCCAATACAATACTATATTAGATGCAAATATTATACCTTTACTCGACTAGAATGATTTGAAAACTTTAGTTACTAGTAACTATATACTTTTTACATTACATATACATTTGAACATAGCCTATCTACAAGCTCACAACGCATCCCAATCAAAATATTGTAATACCGGTACATTTGAAAACTTGAAATGGGACATTTTTTATAGTATTTTAAGTATTTTTTATAGTTTATTTATAGTTGTTCAGTAAAATCAGTAGGCTAATGTAATGCATGTGTGCATGAATGTAAATGTGTGAGTGCTGTTTCACGGATGGAAACTATTGGCGTGATAAGCTATAGGGCAAATGGCATCGTTTGAGTTCTTCTTTGAACATCGTGTGTGAATCCTGAGGAAATATGTCCGTTCTCTGCTCAACACACAGAGCCATGAACAAAGGGCACCATATTGGACAATTGAAATGTGAAACTCATAGGACTGAATTATGACAGATTGCTTCACAATAGACTTTTTTGTTTTGTTTTCCTTTGAAAACATCGCGGGTGGATTGAGATCTGAGATAGTCCATGGCCATCCATGCCATGTGGGCCGGTTCTGGCCCTCCCGCCTTATGTTGTTCACATTATGCCTTTTTCTTCATAACATTTCTTGTAGATCTGCTGTTTTCGGCAAAGACGTTTGGGGTAGTGGGGGGAAAAGAGCAGACCAAGTACAGAGTGAAAGTCAGCGCCGCCTTCAGGCATACGTGCAAGACGCACTGTGCGTAGGGCAACACGCCGAGGGGGGCAACAATAATAATAATTTTCTCTGCGCCTCCGTCGCTTAATAACATGCGCCCATGCATGCGTCCTCGTCGATTTGCTCGTGATGTGGATCTGCTCAGCTGACGCACTGAAGCATCCCCACTTCCCTGCCTGGTCGAGCAGTGAGTTTAAGTGTTATTTAGCATCAATATTAGGACAAATCAAAGTTATCGAACCCATTAGGGGAGGGGGGGGGGGGGGGGGGGGGTCAGCACAAACATATCATGCTTGGGGCAACCAAATAGTCAGCGGCACTGCCACCCCTGGTGAAAGTTAACGTGAATGTGTAGGTGTGAACTTAATGAAGATTGAGCAACTGCATGATATCTCATGATATAAATGTATCGATATTTTCTCCTCTCTGCCGGTGACGTCTCTCCCGTCAGGCATGGCTGCTGGCTTGCACCATCAGGAGCTTACTTATTGACCCGTTTAGATCTGAGGCTGATTCTACAAACCAAAAAAATAAAAATAAAGTGCTTTCATCTTTTGAAAGCGCTCCGCCTAAAATTAAAACAAAAGTATTACAACTCATTGCTTGCCACAGAACGTAAATGTACCATTACCTATATTTCTTTTTGTATTATGCAGCCGTAGTGCATCACCATCTATACGTAGATGCACTGCGGCGGGACAGCTCAGCAACTGTACATTACAAGACCCTAATGCTAGATAGGAGAGAGTGTGGAGGGCAATGATTCAGGAGTCCTGAGTTGGTGTTGGCTAGACCGCACTCTAGCATCACATCGCAATTAATGTATTACATTGTTGAAAGCAACATTGTTAACAGACATTGTGACTCGCCACTGTGGGAGGCCTTCATTAAGATACGCCGGCGTGGACACCACTGTCCCCCGTCCCCCCCTCCCCTTCTCTCCAGCCCGTGTCCTCATCCCAGACAGGGTCCAGCATCTTTCTTTGGTCCTGTGGTAATCAACAACATCCACTGTGATTGCATTTTAATTAAAAGGCCCCATTTTAATCATCTCTGGGTGTCGTCGGAGAGAAGGGACGTGGCGTTATCAATCCCATACCCTGCCTATCACACACGCACGTGTGCATGACATGTATACACACAAAGTCACACACACACACACACACACACACACACACACACACACATGCACACACACACACACACACACACACACACACACACACACACACAACACTGACTAACCATGCTTGGGTGGATGCTTCATTAAATGGAAAGCCGTAATTAATATTGAGAGCTGACAAGGCCTCCCAGAGAAGCCAATGAATTAAGCAGTGAAGTGATGAGGTGGTAAAGTTGAATGGACTGACGGTAATTGCAGAGGGGCGAGAGAAGAATGCACATCCCTGTGGCATAACGATAATAAAATGCTTTTGTTGGAGGGATGACAAACTTTATTTGACTCAAGGCCCTGGACATATTCTGAGAACCGAGTGGCCTTACAGATTTGTCAAGGCATATAACCCCCAGCCCCTCCCCCCACCCCCCTCTTGTCGTCATTAAAGAGCCATTATGCTGAATTACAGTAAAAAAAAATCCTCCTGGATATCTGTTCTCCAGGCATTAAGTCTATCTTCCGAGGATTCCGGAGAAAAGTCAACCAATAGAGCATAGAAATCTGATATTATCCCCCTTCCTAATGGGTCATTAACCAAAGCTTTCTCCAGCACAGACGTGGATGGGGCCAGCATGGATTGCCCCATATTAGTTCTAATAAAATCCCTCAGTTGCAGATATTTAAAGAAGTGTTTGCGAGGGATATCATATTTAATGACAAGTTCCTCGAACGAGAGCATACTCCCCCGACCCCTCTCAAATACATCCCTTAATTGACCTATTCCCCTATCAGCCCATAATTTAAACCCCCCATCAGCTCTACCTGGCACAAATTGATTATTACCCCATATTGGGCTGAAGCGAGAGAGACGTGGATGTTCTCCCAAATATATATTGACCTCATGCCAGACTTCAATCATTGTTTTAACTATAGGATTGCTTGTAATTCTTTTTAGGTTTTTATAAGTATCTGATTAAATATAAAGGGGGAGTGGTAACTTCAAGGAGCTCGATTCCACATCTTTCCATGCCGGCGCCGCATCCATTGTAAAGTAGAACATTAGTGTTCTCAATTGAGCTGCCCAAAAATACCACAGCAAGTTAGGACACTCTAATCCCCCCCCTATCATAGGGTAGATAAAGCAAGGACAATCTAAGTCTAGGACGTCTATTGTTCCAAATAAAGTTGGTAAACAATTTCCTGGTTCTAGAAAAGAAGTTTGGTGGAGGTGACAAGGGTACGTTTTGGAATAAATATAATAGCTTGGGAAGTACATTCATTTTGAGTATATTAATTCTGCCGATCAAAGATATTGAAAGACTTGACCATCTATTAATTGAATTTTCGATTGTGGCTAAAATTGTGTTATAATTAGCATTCACCACCTCTTCCAACCTTGGCACAATTTGGATTCCCAAATAAGTAAAGGCATTTACTGGTCTGAAGTGACAAACATGACCGGGAGGGTTTGATCTTTCTTCCGAGTTCAGAAGCATAATGGATGACTTAGAGTTGTTTACTTTGTAGCCAGATATGCGACCATATGATGTTATTAGATCCAGAATAGCTGGAACACACTGGCATTCTGAAGCAACAAAGTAAATGTTGGAGTCGTGACCCATTGTCTGCGGCCTTCGTTGTGATGATTATGTTGTGGCTGCCGCTGTCACAGAGCTCTGGGGCTTGTACTGTATATGAAAATTGTCACGGTGTCGCATTGTCAACAGCCCCCGCAAGGCCTTCGCTGTGGTGGCCTTGCAGGGAGTTGTTGAACAGCTCAATTCAGAAAATTCCTTTGTGGAGCATAATGAAAAAGCAATGTCACATACAGGCTGGTCTATACAGTAGGCTCACTCGCTGCTTATGAAAGCCTGGAAAATTGGCAGGGCTTATTTTGACAGTATTGGTGTATTGTTTCATGATTTTCTAGTTTTGCTGTATGTGTATATTTATATATTGTCAGGTGGAAACCTGTCCAAAACTATTACTAAATTATAAAGTAGCAGATCTACAAGCTCAAAAGGTGTCGATTCGCACAGGATTTTTAGCAAAAAATATCGATCCACTCAAATATCGTGGTTTTTAATGCCACAATTTTTAAAAGTCGATTTTAAAGTTCAGAATTGAGTGTCATTGAAGTGTATGATTCAACTTATGTGAAAGAACTGGAGAGTTAATTTAAAAAAATGACACCATGACTCCATAGAGAAATTACTTCTGTGAACCAGGCAGAACCAGGGGATGAGCGAGTGATGTCAGGACTTCGGCGCTCTATAAAGAATAGCAGAATAATACATTACTACATACATACATATCCAAAATAAACTTTATTTTAATTAACTCTCCAGTTTTTTCACATAATCAATCACATACAAATGGGCAACAAAAAAAACTAAACATTTCTCTGCTTTATTGACATAAATTGCACTCTTCTATAAATTGTGAGCTTGTACCCCCCCCCCCGGATAGGCATATCTGCCCTTGCCTATTAACTATTTGGTGTTTATTGGGTGAAATCATCCATCAAGGGCTTCCCCACCATGAGTTGGGCGTTGTCATATTCTAACACAAACTGAAAACCTAGTCTGGCAGCCAGCTCGTAGTGTGCCTCACTAGTCATTCGACTCCCAGCCCAGTTGTGCCACTATTTGTGTGCCAACAACTTTTTCTTTTTTTTAGACATACAGTACATGGCCGGATAAGACTGAGGTGACTGAGTCCGACATACATGGCCAGTTAAGACTGAGGTGACTGAGTCCGACATACATGGCCAGTTAAGACTGAGGTTATAGGTTTAGGGTTTGGTGTAGCAATGTCCGACATACATAGGTGGCCGGTTAAGACTCACCCGTGGCTTCCGCGTGCGGTACCACTCAAAGTGACTGGCAGATATAGTTGGCGGGTGATTTCACCTGTGTGCTTCCTGCTTCCGAGCCCCTTCCCTACTTCCTTAACAGGTGTTACCGATCAGTGATGATACTAACTAAGGCTCTGTTCCTTTTAGTGTACAGTGGTTCTCAAAGGACCCCTATAACTCGTGTACAAAAGTATTTGTACACACCTGTGCGGGGCCATTTGGAACCCACTCAAGGACACGGTGTTTCCAGTGAGGCAACATGCACAAAAGCAGCACCCTGACTCTGTTTGACCAGAATGGAACAGCTGGAGCCTCCCTTCATTAGTATCATCGGTAACGCCTGTGAAGGAAGTAGGGAAGGGGCCCGGAAGAAGGAAGAGTTATTCTGTGGGCATATAACCTCGCGTCACCAGGTCTGTTTTACAAAATTGCCGTGTGAACCGGTCTGGAGCGGATGATATCTTACGTCATGTTGTAGTATTGTTTTGTAGTCATCAGGCAGGAAGAATCATGCGGAACTTCCTTTTCCCTCAAACCGGAAGAATAACAATAAAAGCTCTCGTAGCCTGCAGCTTTAAATCGGTTTGAGGGAAATGGAAGTTCCGGAAGATTGATGACTACAAAACAATACTACAACAGGACGTAGCGATATCATCCGCTCATCCGGATCATAAACCCGAAAAGGAATCCTGCCCAGGCGAGTGGGCATAGAGCCTATTCCACACACTACATTATTGTACTACAAAAAGTTAGGAATATCTTTTAAAATTCAGTATAGGCAAATTCTATCAAATATACATTATTTAATAATAATAATAATAATAATAATAATTATTATTATTATTATTATGCTATGTTAAGCAAAACTTGAATTTCTATTCTTAATCGTGAATAGCAAGCTCACAATGCTTCGCATTGATAACAGGTGTGCCTTGAGATTATGACTTGCCCATTGGTCACAAAAAGTTAGAAAGCTAAATGATCTGCACTTATTATATTCAAGATCACCTGTGCAGATCGGCGAGTGGGAGCAGCCTGCTTCCTACACGCCGCAAGTCCCCTGTGTGAAACATGAACACAGAGGGTACTGGCTACCCATAATGCTCCTCCATCTGTTCATTTATCAGTCTGAAACACCCAGCCGCTATATTCCCGGCATTACAGTTCATTAATATTCATACAATATTCATATAGAGGAACATTGCCCACCGAGTAGGGGTATTAGTAACAGAGACAGAGGGAGCCAGGCTAATTGGTGATTGATAGCTCAGCCATTAAGCAGCCTTGCCCAAAGCAGCTAGGGGCTAATGCAGTCTGGAGTCGTAGCTTTATGGACTGCATGGTGACTTTACTGTAGTTGGGAATGGGAGGAATTGTACTTGGTCATTACTGAAGATTGTGACATGCACTGTTTTTTTTTACTGTTAATTTAGGATTTGATTAACATGGCATGTCGTCCTGCATGCTTTACCATTTAGAATTGAGCCGTTGGAACTTGGGATGTTTTGGCATTCTCTGAGTGTATGTAGGAGAGCACTTCCTGCATCACTGGGTTTTCCATTAGCTTCTTTTTCTCCTCTGTAAGTTGACATTGATTTATGCGATCCAATAACCCAAACAATTCATTTGATCAAATCAGTGTTCAGCTGTGTTAAAGATACAGTCCCGGGCAGTGCCCCCCCCCCCCCCTTTTTTATTTGCATTAGCATTTAAATTAAGGGTATTGATTTTCAAAGTGTCCCTATAGACCATGGGTTCCCAAACTGTGGTGTGTGCACCCCTTGGTGCGCGAACGCCCTCTAGGGGGTGCGTGACATGAAAAGGGTAATGCAGGTTATGGTGTGATTTAATACAAACAGCAAAATCCGGTAAAACACTGTTGTAAGGAGATGTATACAGCAGCTGCATGTCTCTCAGTGCAGTGACATTCTGTGATTATTTGCCATAATCATGTTAAAAAATTGATCATTTTCGGTCAAATCCAACGAGACTGAGCGTTGGGAGGTGCTAGGTCAGGAGGTAACAGGGGGTGCACGGCCAAAAACATCTGGGGACCGCTGACTGATGGTTTTCATTGCGAATGCAATTGTGTTGTAATGCTCTCTCTCTTTCCAGTACAAAGTAACTAAGTACTTTTACTCAATTTCTGTACTTAAGTACAAATTTGAGGTATTTGCACTTTACATTTCCAATGTTACATACTTTTGTACTTGTGAACTTCTAGGTTTGCTATTTTCGGCATACAGCCGACTAAAATCTTATGGGACTAGACTAAAACCAAAACATGACATCGAAAAAAAATCAGAAGACTATGACTAAACTCAATAAAGAATTGCTGTCAAAATGAACTGCTTTCTCTCTCTCTCTCTCTCTCTCTCTCTCTCTCTCACCCCAGGTTGCCTCTTTGAGGATGAGCTGTGTACACCATATGAGTTATGTGCCAATGGTGAGTATAAACTTGAAGTGATCTTCCTGCCCGTCACACCGCATTACACATGGTGTCTGTAACAATGTACAATGTCACTGTGCATCACACTGATGCTATCAGCCGCTATTGACACTGAATTGTTAGCCCTTTGTCTTTGGGGATCTACGGTGAGAGGCAACCAGAGGGCATAATGAATCATAATCGGCGCTCAAAACCTTATGAATCCAGTGTCATATGCATGTACTGTAGCTGCAATAGATGCTACAGTATAATGCTATCTGGCATCTAAGTTGCAAAACCAACCCTTGACATGTTGCATAGAGCAGAGGACCAGGGGTCCTTGGGGGTGTTCTAGGGGTCCCCAGGAAAATATGTTAATATTGCATTAAAATCAGTTTTACCACTTTAACCCTATACATCGGCTATTTCCAAAATAAATCTGGAATTTCAAGACATATCTTGTATGGGGATCCTTTTCAGATGGCGGTCTGCAGCCAAATACATACACTGTATTCATTTGGGGTTCCTTGAAATTAAAAGGTCTGTGAACCATCAATGTGTATTATAGAGCATTCATCTTCTTCTTTTTTTTTTTTTTTTTTTAAGATATTTTTTGCGGCTTACGCCTTTTATTGATTTTTGAAGGGACAGACAGTAGGCTGACAGGAAACGGGAGAGAGATGGGGGGATGACATGCAGTAAAGGCCGTGTCGGGTCCGGGAGTCGAACCCGCGGCACACTGCGACTGGATCACCAGTCCGGTGCCCAGACCGTTACGCTACGGCCTGGGCCAGCATTCATCTTCTTCATAGCAGCGAGCACAGTGACTAAACGCTGGCTGCTTTGCGAGCTGCATTGTTTGTTTTGTCTGACAGATTTGAGCTAACCTCATTTCATCTGAACAACAGACTCCTTATGAAATCAATTTCACAAACGAGGTGAGGCCAGCAAAGTGAACGTGCTGGTTCCACACTGTCTTTGTTTATTCAGCTAACTCTCTGACTTCAGACATGTTGCCCTATATTGCAGTTGGCTTTGGACTCATAGAATACAGAGAGGACATCCCCTGCCTTATTTCCAAATTAACCCAGTTCCACTGTGTGGGGGAAACGAGGGCGAAACATGTTGGTTGACAGAACTGAAATACAAAAAAGCCACCTGACAATTACCCTGTCTATTTTGCTGCGGAAGGGAGTGGCCAAAGATTGTTCATTTAGATATTCCATCTCGATTGAAGCCACTAGAGGTGACAGGAGACCAAATTCTACAAAAAACATACCTACTGTAAGTGTGCTCTGACGTTAGACGGCGATATTGTTCTATATGGTTACTGGTGCTAGATCCCACAAGAGTGTGTTGCTGTGACAGAGAAATGTTGACAATAAAGTAAATTTTCTCTTGGGAAGATTGTGTTGCTTGTGGCAATTGGGTCAAATATTTAGTTCAGTGACCATGGGTTTAAAGAATGGTTCAGTAGCCGTGTTCACGTTCACTCTTCCATTGGAATGAATAGACTCCCACCTGCTTCCCATCTTCGTTTTCAGGTGACAGCCATGTTGGATTTGGACACTATGGCGCCCCCACCGGCTCAAGTGCCCTAGCTAAATCTTTAGAGCATGCCCTGGGCATACATCTGGGTCACATTTGGTGCATTGTTTAGACTGATTAGGGTGAAATATCCCTAAGGGCCAGGCCTGGACTAAAGAGGCCAATTTTCACAATATAAATTATATAAAAGTGGTTCCTTCACAATTACTTCACTTAAATCAGAATATTTAATTGTATTCCCCATGAAAACGTAAAGAACATTTCAGTCTATTTTCTACCTTATTTAGTCAAACATATATGTGTTTTATTATGTTTCAGTATAGTGGTGACTTCCATCTTTAAATGGTCCATTTTGAGGGCTTAGCGGCCATTTTTTAGCTTGGCAGGCGTACAGCAGATTTGGATTCAGCACACCTAATTACCCCTAAAAAAACATGTATGTCATAAATGTACACGATTTGCCTTCGGGTTTCATATTTTTGGAAATCTGACATAGTCTATTGGATATCATATTCTCTTCTGGCACCACTGAACCGACTAATAGCAAGAGGCAGGATATCAGTTCTGAGCTGAGCACACAATGATGCAATATAACATTCTACAATGGTAGTTTATTCACCCCCACCCCTGCAAAGAAGGCTGAATAATCGAATGTCCCATCATCAGCTCCCCTTGAAGGGGAGATTATACTTCATCAGTTTGCCAAAGATGCATTAACTGTCCATCAAACCACAGGTGATCCTGCTGCCCACACATCCACCCACAGTGGTGATTAAAGCCTGACAAGGGAAAGACAATATTGTGTGAGCCATCTCAGAGCTCATTCTCTGTCCAGGACAGAAAATCTCATAAAAACCTCCACGCTCAATAAGAAATGAACAATGGTGGAAAAAGTACTAAAAGTAAAAATCACACCCGGGTGAAGTGAGGAGCGCTCTTATCATTATACATCATCATACATCATCTCATGAACAACTGAATTTATGTGATTGGTTCGCCGATTTGCTCGTCTACATGACGTAAATTGTCCCTTCATTGTCAATGACATTTAATGTTTGTGTTGCCACAAATTTACGTCATATTTGAAGGACATATCACCTAATTTCTCCTTTCATTGTCAATGGCAAATATGAGACGTGTGGAGACAAAAGCTGTATAGGGAATAGCACCCCTCAAAAATCAAGCTGCAATGTAGAAATGCATTCAAAGTAAGTTCAACATTTACTTGAGTAAAAGTACAAATTGGTTATCAAAATGTACTTAAAGTACCAAAAGTAGTACAGAATGTCTAATTTCATATGTTTTCAAATGTATAACATGTATACAAATCCTTTGAAAATAGCAGATCTACAAATTGTGAGCTTGTAGATCGTCTATATTCAAATGGCCGAAATGTATATAGGGCTCAAGTAACCTCGCGCCACCAGACTTTCCACCTCAGAGGAAAGCCTGGTCTGCGTTCTAAAATTGCCCTTGTGATCTGGTCTGTTAGACCGACATACTGTAGTAGCGTCTTTGAGGGTCACAGTACGGTATGTGCTTCAGAGATATACCTCTTAACGGCACCCTACTCCAGGCTGGGCCCGCCAATCTCCAGGGGGTATGAGGAGTACCTGTAGGAGGACCCCTGTAGGAGGACCCCTGATGTGTAACAGCCACAACTCAGACAGGGGATGATGAGTGGGAATAACTAACTAGGTCTGCCTCTTCAAATGGTCCCTGTAGGACTAACCTGGTTTATTCTAGGCAGGGCCTCTTCTTTCCCTGGCAGGACTGTTGCCATGCAGAGGAGAGGGGAATGGAGGAGAGGAGAGGGGAATGGAAGAAAGGAGAGGAGAGGAGAATGGAAGAGAGGAGAGGGGGATAGAAAGGAGAGGAGAGGAGAATGGAAGAAAGGAGAGGGGAATGGAAGAGGAAAGGAGAAGGGAATGGAAGAGAGGATGGGGGAATGGAATGGAAGAGAGCAGAGGGGAATGGAATGGAGGAGAGGAGAGAGGAATGGAATGGAAGAGAGGAGAGGAGAGGGGAATGCAAGAAAGGAGAGGAGAGGGATGGGAGGATGGGAGAGGAAGGAGGTGGGAGGGGAGGAGAGGAGAGCAGTGGCAAATATGTTCCAGGAGGGAGCTGTTCACACAACGGTGCCATAAGCACTCAGCGGGCCGGGTATACAGACCACTATTGTATGGATGAATTGGGTTTGCTTAACCTTTTATGGATAAATTGCTCCCATTTAGTAGAGGTAGACTACCTATTATATAGGTGAATAAATTTTTTTATGACTTATTTTTATTTTAGTGTAGTTGGAAAGCAGTGGCAGAGAAGAGGATATGATGCAACCGGGGTGTCTAAATATTGCATATTCAATATGTTGTCATCCGTGAATCAATGGTGCCAAGACATAAACACTGGAGATGTGGAAGAAAGCCACAGAGGACGTTAAAAGCTTAATATCAACACAGATTTATACAGAAGCATGCTTGATATCTTTTTATTAACTTGGTTGCTATAGCTGAGGTGTGTGTGTGCGTGCGTGTGACCGTGCGTGCATACAAGATGTCACCCATTTTGTTTTACTGACAATCATTAGAAACACAATGACATTTTAACAGTGTGGACTCTAGCCCTTTTCTAATCACAATTTGTTAGTGCCATCGATTATTTAGTGCAGTCTATCTTTTACAATAGTGGATATCTAATTTACAAACTAAACTCTTCAAGATATAAGTGATGTAGCCTTCTATAGATTCTGTGACCTACTGGTACGATGAACTAAAGTGCAGTGGTTATTTAAGTCCTACGTGAGTCCCAAAGGACAGCAGCTGCCTTGCTATTAAACACTTAACCAACAGTGTTCCATTGATTGGTGCTCAACTTGCCTCAATTTGGGCCAATATGTGTGAATATTCTCTCTCTCCCTGTGCTTTTTATTTGGTCATTAACTGGCACTCTTCTCCAGCGAGTGGAGTTGTGGAATATGCATGAACGCGCAGACTTTGCAAGTCTTTAAACCAGAAATACACTTTGTTGGTATTGTACTGTATTTTTGAGCGGTGGCACACTGTCTCCTATGCACAGCTATGTGTGAAAGTATTCCTTCTCCACAACCATAACCCATTATTACCTGAGGCCAATTCTTGCTATTCTTTTGCACAACAGAAAAGTGAAGCTTTTGGTCATGCTTCACACACTGTCAATGCTGTCAGACAGAATTCAATTCCCAGTGGATTCCTCGCTACTCGCACCAGTGCAACCACACTTGCAATTTCCCAGAATTGCACCTTTCTATAGTTACTGTATTATTATAACAAATCATACTGCTGTACCATCCTCCCTCGTTGTCGTTTACTCAGACTCGTCTGTCTTAGCAATCTGAGACTAATCAATCGAGCCTATTAATTTACATATACACAAGCCATTAGTTGCACTGGTCTTATACTGTATAGTTCTACAGTATGCCAATCTCCTGCCAGTCTCCTGGGTCCATTCTCCCCCACTTCACTTCCGACGTGTAGTCTGCTGGAAGAGTTGCTTGCTGACTGTCAGCTTTACTGCTCCATGCTCCTGTTATCCAAGCTTTCACAGCCTCAACAGCAGCCGGGTAGGTGTTGTACTGTCAGTCAGTGAAGAGGGAGCAGTGTTGCCATGTCTGCTAAGTGACTTTGGGCTTGTTTTTTTTTCCTTTTCTTTATATGAAGTTGTTCGTAAATTTTGGTAGTTGTGTTTTTTTTGGAGGGGAGGGCTTGTTTCTAAAGCTTCCTAATGTTTAATCCAATGGTTTTCAAACATCTTCATAGAGCACCGAAGTCTGACGTCACTTTCAGTAGAGGGCGTCCTTCCCCAGGTTCATGTATTTTTTTAGTTGAGGATTTTTAGATTGCTTCATATAAGAACTGTGTTTGAAAAATAAACATGTCATCCCGGCCGCTTCACTCATATGGATATGAAGAATCAACTGACTGAGAGAAAACGCTAATGTTACTGCTACTGAATTAGTTACATTTTCGCTAGAAGCAGACTGTATCATATATGAGTGACTGACTGTTGCAAACGATACAGAGACACCTCCCTGACAATAACGCAGAGACAGCTTGTTTATTTTTGGTCCACAACGCTTATAGTAGACGATATTAAGATCCCCCCATGTTATTCTCCATAGAGAAATTACTTCCGCGAACCAGGGGAATCGAAGGGATGAGCGAGTTACGTCAGGACTTCGGCGCTCTATACTATAGCAATGACCCTCAAATTATTACGTAGCCTTTTTTCTACCGACCCCTCCCCCTCCCCCCTCCATCTAAAAACATGCTGTGCCAAGAGCCCCTATGCCAGATTTGTGTTGTTAAAAATGTTGTAGAAAAATATTCAAAATTCAACAAAAAAAGAAAAGAAAAAAGAAAAACTTCAAAAAATAATATTTGGGGACACCCTCAAAATAATTTGGCGACCCCCCCCCCCCCGAGGGGTCGCGGCCACGGGTTGAGAACCCCTGAAATAGCTGATCGGCTATTTTCAAATATCCGATGCATAAAGTGCTTGTTTCTATAGACCTGGTTGCTTTTTTTTCCTCACATAATCTGCCAACACTGGTCACTGATGCGCTGCTCCCGTGCTTGCAGTTTTAGGTTAGGGTTTGAGGTAGGTTGTCGTTTGTCGGACCAATGACTAGTCTGAACTAAGTACTGCACCCAAGGTGGGGTGGGTTGCTCTTTTCTCTCGAGGCGTGACTGACAGGACACCTACCTTCGATTTATACGACTGGTCGGGTTGACCGATTACATTTGGCATTGATTGGCATTGGTTTCCTGTACATATCCCATCCACGGCACTGACCTTATCGCATATATTGATCCGTGTTTTCTTTCCTCAGTCTTGACAGATAATCGTTAGAAATGCACAGTGTGTCCACATTGGCCACGATAGATCTCCACCTGGTTTTCAAATGGCTTTGAGCAGTGGTTCCCAAACTGGGAGTCGGGACACCCAGGGTGGTCCCCACATTATTTTCTGGAGGTCCCCAGCTGATGGGCTTCATATGCTACATAGTTTTATCACTTAACAATAACAGTAATTATTTCTAAAGTGACGACGGGACCTGCCTTTTTAAATTGGACAAATTGTCAAATATTACATCATAAAATTAGCCGATCGACAAGCTCACAAGTAACGCCTTGCACATGTTGTTAGGCTATTTTCACAATATCTTTGGAACCCAGTCAAACTAAATTGAATGCCTACAATTACCAAATGCTTTTCAGGGTGGGTGTGCCCAGTTCAAATTCTGATTAGTGGTATTTTGGGGGGTCGCGGACTAAAACAGTTGGGAAATGTTGGCTTTGAGTACGTTCCATTTTATGCTGCAGAATGTGTGTTTTTTGGGGGTATTTGGATCACACTGATGGTTTTATAATGTGTGTTAACTTTGGATGTGGGGCACCACTCCCTCTCCACTGTGGCTACAACCAATACATGCTGTGCTCGTCCGAGCCTGAAATTAAAACACAGTTTTTATGTCAAGTAAAGAGAAAATGGTGGTGGGGAAGTCTAGTACTTTCTGCAACCTATCATCTAAGATGGATGCACAACTCCTCTGCCTAATAAATGTCAGAAGTGTGTAAATAAAGACAGCAAAGTGACAGAGCAATACGCCTTTTGATTTATCATGCATAAATATGGCTCCGGATGCCTCGGCGTCTATACCTCGAGGTAGCCTATCCCTATATAGACAGCTCTCGCACCTCTATCCATCAATTGCCTCACAGTCACATTCACCAACCCAGCTGATTCCACTGTCGTTTTCCGCTGTCCTTCAACTGTCAATGTGCTAAAAGGTGCGTGCGTGCGTGCGTGCGTGCGTGTGTGTATTGTGCTAAGTGTGTGTGTGTGTGTGTGTGTGTGTGTGTGTTTGGTTACCATTGCCATGGTAACCAAACATTAAACATTTCCCTGTCAACTGGTTTTTTCACCACCAGCACCACACTTTTCCATCCACGGCACCGCTAAATTACACTGTTTAATTAATAATTACATTTTAAATTATATAATATAAAGTACTTAAATATGCGGTACGTAAATATGCATCCCTATTCGGGATACATATGTATACAGCATACATATGTATGCTGTAAGGTGGCTGTTGGGTTGGAAACCTTGTATGTCCAAAATGGTAACGTTTCAGGAAATATGAAAAATAAAATATTAAACCTGTGTCTCATTGGATCCAATGTAGTCTCACAAGCTCTTGTTAAAGGAGGAGTTCACCCATGTCGCATTCCTAAACCAATAATGTATTGACCGGTGGCGACGCCGGTATAGTAGGAGACTCAAGCAGTTTGAGACTCGTTCCTATTGGTCATCAAATTATTGGTTTAGGAAATGCAACAAAAACAAAAAGGCTTGATGGGGAGTGTAATTGATAAGTCATATTTTTGGGTGAACTACTCCTTTTCATTGGTTCAATATTTACTGTATAAAACCCCCCACAGGGCCCACCTGACACACACACTTAATCACTTTCATTATAAAATAAATTCAAAGAAATACATGAGAAAAACATTCAGATACAAGGTTTTCTGCCCGGCAACAGCAGCGGTATGCTAATTCACCAGCTCTCCCACAGGCGTTCTCCGCCTGTACAGACCTGTCATTTAACGGATCACATGCTTGAGGAGGAAGTGGGGAAAACACAGGCTTCACGCTGAGAATGGGAATTCAATTAAAAGCCTGGTCTGACATCACATTATTATCTTTGTAATTATCAGCACCCCCCCTCCCCCCGATTTCACGCTGAACATGGGCACCGTAATTAAAGTTATACACGTGAGTTGAAGTTGAAGAATTGTGGCCACAGCGATATGTGCAGGCAGTAGTAAATGGATTAATGGAATAGCGTAAATATTTCATGACTTCATCATGCCAAATGGTGTAGATTTGCCTTTCAATGGTGTCTTTTTAAACCACTTCCAAAGCTGCATCCCACATTTTGGGCATTTGGGCGGATGTTTAAACCTTTCCAACAATGATTGCTATTCGGTTTACAATGAAATTGTAAGTGGTTAATAACTTAATATAGATCAGTGCTTCTCAAACATTTTCAAGTCAAGCATCCCCAAATGTATATGTATTTGGCCGCGGACACCCCGTCTGACAAAGCTGAAAGCTTGTATATCTGCTATTTTTGAATAGCCAATGGATAAAGTGGTTGAAATGATCGTGACTCGCTGGTAAGCCCCAAGGACCCCACTTTGAGAACCACTGATACAGTATTTATATGGATCATAGACCATGAGTATTATTTTAATGTGTGCAGTGTATCAGTGACAAGTGACAGGCTATGGTGCATACAGGTATATGTTGTATGACACAAGTCTGTGAAGTCGCCTAATGGGAATGGGAATCTGTGGGAATGGGAATCTTGAGTCTGTGACACCGTCAATGTTGGCTGTCCTTGCCGGCCATCTTGTGTCTAATGGACTGGCGTGGTGCATGACAGAATGCTGATTCACACCATTAACTTCACTCTGTAAAGATGCACCACATATGCACACAGAAGATGGTTCACGCCCACATGTAGGATTATAGTCTCGTACTGAGATTGTGTTACGATGTGTGTTCTTTTTATTAACCACTTGAAGAAGCACTATGTACCTTTCCTCTTCTACCCCAGATTTTAACCAGGTTTCCTGCGCAAGTGCTGACATTCTTACCATTGGGCTAATAGAGCCGGCCTTCTTGCTCAGGGGATGAATTTAATCTTGGCCACAGCTGAGTGGTTTGTAAGTCAGCCTCGGCAGGTAGAGGGTCTGGGTGTTGCATGTAGGTTCAATTCGAGGGCAGGTCAGTGATATGTCGATGTGTGTCCCTGAGCAAGACTCTTAACCCCTAGTTCCTCCCCGAGTGCCGTAGAATGGCTGCTCACTGCTCCTAGTTATCAGAGCGGTAAATGCAGAGGATGAATTGCACTTATGTGCATATACTGTGTATACATTTAAGGTGACAACAAAATTCTTAGTGTGGTTGTTATAGGCAACACACTATTGTCCTCGGTTTGAGGTAAGACATAATTCAGTTCCTGCAGTGCATTTCTCATGACTCACGTCAGTGCAACCACACTTGCAATTTCAGAGAATTGCACCTTTCTAGTTATTATTATCATAAGTTTAAAGATGGAGTGCCACAATTTTTGTATTTTTCCAGCTTTTCATGTGTCTATGGGGTGACAGTACTTCATTAGACACCCTGGAGTCGTTTTTATGTGCAATGGTGTAATAACTTTGTATTTAGGGTTTCTTCCTGGAGGCTGAACCATTGACGGTCCAACGGACCAATGAAATAAACACGGATAGTGTGACGTAAAAAAATTGCACGCACACACACGCACCTCCCCCTCTATAAGTCTATATATATTTTTAAATACGACAACCTCTGTGGGCGGAACTGCCTGCCACATACACACGTGTGAACTGAACGGCGCAGCCAGCCAGTTTGCTGCTCCTAACTGTGTGGCAGATTTTCAAACAGTAATTTCACACATTACCAGTTCACAGCAGAGCAGACTGTTTTTCGTTAGATTGGAAGCAAGTAAATGTTCACGTCGGGTCCTCAGGATTAATCAAGGAAACCACAACAAACCAGCCTTATATACAGGGATACAGGCACCTGCTCTGCTGTATAGTAGCTCTTGCTGTTCTCAAGGAGTAGGTTGTTTCTTTTATAATCACAGTGGTCGCACTGGTCGGGCTTTGATACAGAGTGTAGTGTCACAGTGTGCATTCTTGTTGGCTGTTGTAGTCAATAATATGTAGGTCCTAATACTTTAGAAGTAGAATTAGAAGTATCTGTTTTGTCGCGCTGGAAGTCATGTTGCCATGTCTGGCTATTACAAGCGACTTGGGCTTGTTTTCATATAAGTAACTTTCAGGGGAGATGTGGTTGACTTGACCAATGGTTCAAGGACCCTCAGATTAATATGTTGTTAAAAGGATTGGTGTTGTTAAAACGTTTTCATAAATATTCAAGGCAATTTCTGTGACTTATTTTTGTGTAGCTAGCCGCTTGTTTCTTTAAATCTGGCGACTTTTGCTGAAACTCAATGCAGTCAGAAGGAACATTCATGTTGTAAATTGAGTTTGATCAGAGCAATAGAAGAGTGGAGAGTCTTCATCATGTGCCTAGGGTAGTGCAAGTGTTTTGTGTCAATAAAGGACAGTTTTAATGCCAGGGTGCTTAGCTGGAGGAAATCAATAGCCTACAATATATTAGCAAATTATTCATGCTAAATGATCTATCAAACTAATTGTTTCTGCTGTTAAACTATGATTTAATTGGATGATGAGCTGAGCTGATTGTGACAATAGGGCCAATATAATTGGAGGAAATAAATAAATGATTATAAAAAATCAGAAAAAAACAGATATGGTATGGATGCGTGGATTATATGCCTATACATGGATGGTGGCAGTATAAGAGCATAATGGTGCTTATACGATATCTCAGAAATATGGGAAGTGTTCACTTCTAACATTCACCAAAACATGAGTTTTTGTTACATTACAGACACCAATTTGTCATTTTGTAAACAAAAGGTCAGAGCCATGGGCTGTCCTTTTATAAGGAGGGGAGGGGCTAGGACAAGTGGGTGGTCTTAAAGGAGGAGGCGGAGGGACTGGATTAGGTGGGTGGTGCTACGGTTAAACTCACACATACCTAATGAACTGGTGGGTGTGTCCACATAAAACCATCATTTTAACAAATACTGTACACTTTTTTGAAAATATTATACCTCATATACACCTAAATACACCTGATGATCATGTTTAAGTGTGGAAAAAAATCAAGGCACTCCATCTTTAAGTTTTTACAAGACAGAGTATTTTCCAGCTCGGAAACTGACTGCTGCCATAATGGAGGAAAGTGCTTTGAGGTTTTAGCGTTCAGAGTTGAAACAGTGTTGTGGCGGGTGACCCCCGCTGTTCCTTCCCCACATGCACTTCCTTCCCGTTGCGGTGAGGAAGCTAATAGCTGACATTTTTCCCTCTGACAGAATGGCGATAAGCAGCCCGTTCATGGCAGGAAGGACTTTATCAGGCACCCCGGCTATCTCCCTATCAGCAGGCCTTCTGCCTCTCTCAATGCGGGTTGCCAGGCAACCCACGCCGCCCAATCCCTATCGGCCCCCTATAATTCAATGGCTGGATCTAGACAGCCGAAAGATGCTAAGGCTCGTGGGGCGTGTGCGTGCATGCGTGTGGTGGCACGTGCCCGTATGTTCAGGATATGTGGTGTAGAGAGATGGTGTTGGAATATAAATGACCCCGTTTGTCACCATGGCTCAGCTGGGGGAATGTGTCCTCATATCCTGAACCCGCCAAATAATGCCCTGATTTATATTCCATAGTATACGACACACTCGGCCAAGAGCTGATTTTGAAACTAACAACGTGTCGACTTCAGTTCTTGTCTGCGAGTAACAACCGTTGTGCGATGGAGTATGAATTGAGCTTAGCCGCTGTCAACTGTGGCATCCCTGTTTGAGGGGCGTGTCATTACTTTCACACATTTATCGTTGAGTGCTTGTAGATGGCTATTTTTAAACAAGGCTTAGTGCTTAAAAAGTGAAACTATAACAATTATAATTGCTCTTAGACCTTTATTCTTTTATGCTATTTTATTATACTTCTATATAATATATTAATTTTAAATTATATTCTTTCTTCTGTCCCCTGTGTGCTGTTTCTCCCTTGTAGATGGCCTGTTTGGAAGGTGCCGGGAGCTCGGCACAGAACAGAACACATATGATATTTCTCCCTCTGCTCTGCAACGCATCAGGACTCTCCTGCAGAAGCTGGCCCACAGAGGTAAACGTCTGCCTATTCTTCTGACTGCTTGCACATTTCACATGACTGTCTCTGGTGCATTTTCGTAATGATTTAACCCATTAAGACATCAGGCCGAGTCTACAAATGTCTTCTAGATCCTCACAGTTGACTGAAAACCTTAAGATGCTATCAGTGGTGTAACGAGACGTCAGTAGGCCCCAAAGCGGGGTGGTCACAGCGGACCCTCAACCTTGCTATATATGTCAAGGACCCCCGAAATTATATGTACCCGTATTGTGCCGAATATAAGACGACTCTGATTATAAGACGACCCCCATATTTCAAGACTCATTTGTGGAAAATGAACATTGAATGTCAAATAGTCTAGTCCCTGATTATAATACAACCCCAATTTTAGGATATTTCCATTGTAAAATAACATACCGGTAGTCTTATATTCATAATAGGACCCCAGAAGCAAAGATTTTAGTTAAAAATGTTTGCTTTGTAAATACGGTACATACATTAAAAAATTTGAGACTTTTCAAAAACAGCAGATCTACAAGCTCATAGCGTGTCACGAAGTGACGCTTAGTATATCTGCTATTTTTGAACAGCCAAAGAAATCTAAAATGACACGGATGCTTTCCCGGTTTGAATGGGTTAACATAGTCTATCAGCTGTCTAACAGGGCTGCATTTAAAAGGCAGTACAAGTTTAAACGAGGCCAAATGGCAAGGCTGTCCATTTGGCCGCAGCCCGCTTCAATACACCATGGGGCTTGGACCAGGCCGTCGGACTGTCATGCGGAGAGCCATTGTCATGCCATGATCGTATAACTCCAACAGGCAATCTAATTGTCTTGTATGCTGCCAGGACATTTAGTGCTAATTTTGTGGATGAGTAAGTGTGCTGCGTGCACGGTAATCATGTTAGACGACCTCTCCTGCTCAATCAATGCGAGCCCAGCAGCTAATGTGCTTGTTAGAACAGGGTATTTGTAGTCGAGGGGATTGTCTCTATAGCAAATAAAAAGGTATAAATGCTAGATAAGATAAATAATAAATACAACGTGATCTACAGTTTAGTGATTCGCTAACATTTTGATGTCAAGGACGGACCTCGATTAATAAAATAATCCTGGTACGCCCACACTCTGCCAGACTGCACGGTATACAGGAGTGGATTTATTGAAGGAGAGGCAACATTTCGGTCACTGGTGACCTTCTTCAGGCATGACGTCAAGGACCCATGCAGCTGCATTTATATGTACAGTATTTGGCATTTGAAAAGGCCCCCATAAGAACTTATGGGGACCCCCTGGAACCCCCTCAAGGACCCTTGGATACCCTGACCCAACTTTGAGGCCCCAGCATAAGGACTTGTACTCATAGCCACAGTATATACTGTAATCATGGTCTGTTTTTTTCCTAGTGTCCCTAGCTGGACATAAAACTGAAATTATGTTTTGGTACATTTCATATAGCTTTTCGATTGACTCTGCCTCGTCTCAACTTCAGCTCCCTGCTGTTCCTATCACGTGAAAGAAGTCTGGTTCTCTCTGGTGGCTTGCACTGATCGAGGCATACACGCACACAGTTGATCTGTGATGTTACAGCCATCGCTGCTGGTTATTACGGGCAGCAGATGAAAGTGTCGGTTTGCTGCCTCCAGGTAGTCTAGACATCTGAAGCTATTAGTGTTTCTGACAAACTAATGATGGCTCGTTTCACCAGGCAGCTGTGTTCTTGGGTACAAGAAGTCCTTCAAATGCCACATTCATTATAAAAAAATAAGTGTTATTACTTACGGTGGCCTTGAGAGTAACTTGGATCAGTGCGTTTCTGTCGGGGACATGGTGATAAATACTTCCAAGGCTCGCTGTCTGGAAAAATATACTTCTCCAGTTTTCAAATGGATTCTTCAAGCAAATGCAGTGGGTGATTCTGGCCACCAGGGGGCAGCAGATATCTTTAAGACAAACTGGCCACAAAATAATGCCAGCCCTGCCTTCCTAATTGGCTTTGCTGGCAACTCAGAGTTTAATATCTTCTAAACAGGCGTAAACTGCTATTGAAAATCATTAAGAACACGCGGTCGGGCCATAGTCGGAAATAACAAAAAATAAATAAAAAATTGCGCTGATGAATATTAAGTGCTGAGGGAGGCCATACATTTATTCTAATTACTGCTCAGAAATAAACGAATGAGACCGAGGGGGGGAGTGAGCAGATCCTGTGTGTAATTTTGCCTGCTCCTTTTGAAAAGGTGTCTAATCCCTCAGATGTTATTTGGTCATTAGACTTGTTCACTGTGACCTTGTGTGTGTGTGTGTGTGTGTGTGTGTGTGTGCGCGTGCATGCGTGCATGCGTGCGTGCGCGCGCGTGTGTGTGGTGTGCTCCGTGTGAACGCGTCTTTCGGAGCGACAGCTCACGGCGGACATACTGCAGACATGACATCATCACTGTGTGGATCTGTGAATTCTCTCGTCTCTTCTGTCTGGAAGAATCACATCCAAGAGGGAAACAGACAGAGGGCACATTATCTGTGGATGAGTCCACAATGCTCTGTTAACGCTCACTGGTGCGTTATTCTTATCAGCTCAACAGCTATTGAAGTGTCATCTCTGCTCTGAGACGTGGTGGGACACCAACCCACCCACCCACCGCCGGCCCCCAAGCCACCCACCACCCCGTTCACTCACAGACAGGGTTATCAGTACTCAAAGGTTTCACTTCAGGAAAAGTTTCAATACTGCAATGTAGAGATGCACTGTTGCGTGAAAGTTAAAGTCTGGTATTCAAAATTAAAAGTAATGTAAAAGTACTCATTGTGCAGAATTTCCCAAGTTCAAAATGTATACAAATATTTTGAAAATGGCAAATCTGCAAGCACAGCTTGCAGATCGGCAATTTTCAAATCACAGATGTAGCCTATTTCTATAGGGCTGAGGTGGTTAATGTGTGTTTTGTAATAACCATAATCTATTAACTAAAGCTGTAAAATAATTGTAGTTGAGTAAAAAAAAGTACAATCTAACAAAAGCATGAAGAAAAGCATGTGATCTATGACGTGTGTGTGTGTGTGTGTGTGTGTGTGTGTGTGTGTGTGTGTGTGTGTGTGTGTGTGTGTGTGTGTGTGTGTGTGTGTGTGTGTGTGTGTGTGTGTGTGTCTGTATCTCTGTATGTGCCCCCCTGCTCACTTGCACAGTCCATCTGCATTTTGCACACATCGACCATTATGTTATGCAGGGCACCACAAAGCCCTTTTTTCCAAATTAACAAACTGAAAGCTATTTATTTCCATTTATTTTACTGCACAATGCACATGCGTGGTTGCCATGCATGCAGCTTCATCCTTACTGTGCATGTGTGCACGGTAGCTTTACTGCGCATGCGTGGTTGCGTTACACCATCATTCGTTGCCTATCGAATTTTGCCGCGGGCCGCTGAACAATCCACACCTCATAACAACGACTCACAGCCGTATGTTTTTGGATGCCTACGTCTCTACATTGCTACAATTCACCTCTACAAAAAAACACTGACTCCTGTACTGACCGCGATGAAGCGAACGTCTGCACACACACTGCTTCTTCTGACGTGTGTGTGTGTGTGTGTGTGTGTGTGTGTGTGTGTGTGTGTGTGTGTGTGTGTTCGTTCATATAATCAAACGGGTATAAGGACTGTATTGGAAATTGTACTGAATATTGGAAATACTCCAATAAAGTAAAAGTACCTCAAAATTGTACTTAAGCACAGTACTCGAGTAAATGTATATACCTTCCACCACTACTCCCCCTTGTTCACTCACAGAGAGGGGTTATTGAGACCATTGTAATGGAACCCAAATCGAAGCACGGAAGAAGAGAAGAGAAGAGTGGCGGGCGGGGAAAAAAATGAGACATCAATTGAATCGATTTACCTTTATCTTGCACCGCGAGTATATGCAGGTATAGAAATCATGCAATCTCAGTGTGCCGCGCAGCACCAATGTCATTTAGGTCAATAGAAATTGACCCCTGTACAAAAGATCCTTTGTGGTTTGTCATGCAGCGTCGCCACTGGCGGAGGGCTACATTGTCTGTTATTACATTTTTACTCACAATGCCTTTTCATCACACTATAGGGGCTGTCATCCCATTCCCAACTGAAAATGACTTTTATATTAGACTGAGAGCGGGGGCAGGGAACTGGTATTCCCAGTGTGCTGTCATGGCACGCCTGTTCGTTTCAAATCCAAGCTGCTGTCATATCGCTTTAGGATGATTATGGGAATTTTCGGGAGTGAATATTTACGTGTATATGTATTTGTATTAATCTGTGTTTGTCTGCTTAGTGTACTGTATAATCGGAAAGATAACACATATCAGCACTTTAGTAAGATATAAACAGAATAGAAATCACAAGGCGCTTTGTGATGTTACACGAAAGATGTACCGGTAGTTGAGTTTCTGTTGCATTTTAATAACCCGTTTCCTTACTTTTTTGGCTATTATTTGGCTGTTATTTAGCTCATTGGTTCCCAACCTTTTTATACTGAAGTACCACCTCTCCTTTTCTGTGTACCACCAGTGGTACTATAGTACCAGTGGTTGGGAACCCCTGATTTAGCTGGTTCGGGGTATGCGGGTTGTGTGAGGTTGCATGTGTGATATATGCTTCATGCTAGGATCACAGTAGGAATCTAAGTAGAAAATCAACATGCAATACCCCTGTTGTCCCAGAATTCAATATTCTAATGCTAGCATCATAATGCATCGTGGCATTTACATGAGGTATATGTGGACAGGTATAACCAGCTACAGGCTACAGTATATAACCAGTGTGGGATTCAGTGACCATAAACTGACAGTTTCAGGACGCTCAAGGGGAAAAATGTGTTTTATTACGCAGTCACTACTCTGTGGAATGCCCTCCCTTCAGCCCTGAAACACACTAATTGGTCATAGTTAGATCCCAACCCCGGATACCCCCTCCCCTTCTCTGTATTCTTCTCTTAGGGTACCTCTTGTCCTTTATGTATAGCTTCCAGCCTTATTGCAATATTACAATGAAAACCTGCATCTCTGTGTGTTAGTCACGCCTTCATACTGTATATGGTCACGCCTCGTGAGAAGACTGGATCATCACCTAGATTTACATATACGTATGGAGCCAGCCAGCAACTCTACATCTGATCTCAAACCCTTAGATCTCCATATATGGAGCTGACCTGTTCTGACATTCCATATGTTTATCCTTCCCCACCCGTCCTTCCTGTTCTGACATTCCATGTGTTGTGTTGATCTGACCTCATCAAACCCTGTACACTCAAGACACGCTCCATATATATGGTACATAATTCACCACTGAATCCACAGGTACTGTACACAGGTACATCATGCATTTGTGTTTGCTACAGTAGCATGCAACAAAATCAGTATACAATTTAATTTCATAGTCTAATAGTGTAGTCTATGTCAATAATACTAGAAGATAATGGACAGTTGAAAAGAAAAGCACACACACACACACACACACACACACACACACACACACCAGGGCACACATCCAGTACTGCACTCAAACACCAACATGCATACGTCCAGTGAAAATGGGAATGTTATGTGGAAAATGAGAGTGCTTATATTATATTGATTCACTCTGTGTGTGTGTGTGTGTGTGTGTGTGTGTGTGTGTGTGTGTGGGGGGGGGGGGGGGGGGGGGGGGGTGGAGGAATCATTTCAGTGAAGTGGCAAACCTTCTACTGCAGATTTAGACCGAACATGATAATTATCTTTAATGTTTATTGACTTGCAAATATCCTTTTTACTGTCCTCTCGCAGATGTTCACCAAATGCTTTGTGAGCTTTGTGGCAAATATGAAATGATTTCTACAAAGGAGGCCATTTACAAATGGTCAGTCAAATGTGGTTGTTCATAATGTTTGCCCCCCCTACGACAGACACTCATGGCCACATTGACTGCCAATGATGTAGATTTACGTCATCGGGTATGAATGACGCTATAGGTTGTTAGGAGACGGATACAACTGGAAATGAACCAGAGATGTTTTATTTTTTTGTTTCGACTCCGTCCGCCTCCACGTTATCAGATTTCGAAAAATACATTCATCTCAGATTATTTTCCCAGATTGCACTAAAGAACTGATGATTGCGTTTACGAATTTCTTGTACATTTAAGACGATCGTCCGCTCCTCCAGACAGCGCGTGTTTACATCATAGACACATGGCCGGTCCTGTGGGTTGACGAAACAAGGTAAAACACAGAACAACACTGGCGGTCGGCGGAATAATTAATTAATTAATATCCGGCAATCAACGGACTGCACTTCCATCAGTGCTATACAGTACGTGTCATTGTCTGCTCCTGTTTCAGCCGTGCATTATATCGTATACTTTTTTTTTTTTCAACTTAAATTTTATTAATTTTTCATGAACAGAAATAGACATACAAGGACATACAGAAAGCAAAAAGACAAACAATTGAACATTACATTACATTATGTGTTGCCAACTCAACTAAAAACAGTAGATCTAGAAATATAAGCATCTATGTATCATAAACATGAATATTTGTGTCAAGGATTCAAGGATCATATCTTTTGTTTTACATTCAGAGAAAAATAACAAAAAACAAAGCAAAAAAAGAAATAAAATCAAAGCCAAACATTCTGGTTCCTAGCTCACCTGTTGTTCAGTTGTATAATCAAACCATTTTTCCCATTTGTTTTCAAAAGACTCTCTCTTCAATCTCAAATTAGCAGTCATTCTCTCCATGTCGATTATTTCTGAGACTATCTGGAACCATTCATCTATGGAAGGAGGATCTACCTGTAGCCATTTCCGAGTAATGGCTTTCTTCCCTGCAGCCAGAAAGATTTATTTTTTTATTTTTATAATATTAGTTTTATTTGGAAAGAGCAGTACATTACAGATAGCATTTTCACATATGACACACGAGCAATTCCCAATATTCTTTTTTTTTCCCCCTCATCCCCCCTCCATGTGGCTCCAACTCCAATGTCTCTGTATAGTCCTTTTTCATGTGACATCAAGTCCACACTTAAACAGGGACAAACAGGGCAATATCACTTCGGATTGAAACATTTCAGGAGGATAAAAAGAAAAGAGTGGGCAGAAAAAGACAGACAGAAAAACAACAACAACAACCAAAAAAAAAAAAAACGAAAGTATATACACTATTGCTGAGGGGGACAAAAACAATACAGCTTTGGTCTTCGACCATGAGAGAAAGAGAGGTGTCTTGAAGCCAGAAAGATTTTCATCAGATATCTGTCACTTCCAATAATTTCATCTGGTACATCTCCCAAATATAGCATCAAACAAGAATCTAATATTTGAAAGCCCAGAATCTCCTTTAATTTCTCTGTGATTTCCAAAAGGTGAGAATTTCAGAGCAACCCCAGAAAACATGATAGTGATTTACATCTACCTCTCCACAGTTTCTCCAGCACAACTGGGATATTCCAAGCTGTTTTGATTTAAGTTTTGGAGTGATAAAAAAGCGGGAGGTGTTTTTCCAGCAGAATTCACGCCATGTGTTGGAACTTGAAGTTGTGTGTTGTGTTCTGCAAACATTTAACCATTGTTCACTTGTGATTTGGGCATTCAGTTCTTTCTCCCATTTCTCTTTGATGTAATCGGTTGTATGTTTTCTGGAGTCTGAAATACTTTTGTATAATTTTGATACTATTCTCTTTGTTCCTTTCGTATGAGCCTGAGCAATTAAATTAATATGTTTACTTTGATTCATTTGTGGTTCACGATTCTGAATTTCTTGATTGAAATAGTGACGTAGTTGGAGATATCTAAAGAAATCTTTCTTTTCTAGATAATATGTATCTCTCAGTTTCTGAAAGCTCTGTAACCGGTTTTCTTCCATAAGCTTATACTAGGATGTAATGTCATGATTGGAGAACCAAAACTTAAACCTCTGATCTAGTATCGCTGGCTTAAATGCCGTATCAAAGGCAACCCATCTCAGTATTTTTGATTGCTTTTCTATTAGTTGTTTGACGAGGGTGTGCCATGTCTGTAGTGTGAAAGATGTGATTGGATCTAGTTTATCTAAACTGGCTTTGGTTAATTGTTTATCACCTAACATGGCTTGTATTGGGATATCCTGTTCACTTAGTTCTATGCTTTTCCATTTGGCGTCTGAGTCGTTGCCACACCATAAAGCAACAAATCTAAGTTGGGCTGCATAGAAATAGTCTCTAAGATTCGGTAGTGACATGCCACCCTTTTCCTTACTTAGCTGTAATGTTGTGTATTTAATTCTTGGTTTTCTGCCATTCCAAATGAATCGTGAAATCCCACTCATTGAATTGTTTAAATGGAACATTAACAGTTAGAGACATGAAGAGATATAAGAGTCTTGGTAGGATATTCATCTTGATAGTTTCGATTCTTGAACTCAGGGTTAAAGGGAGCACAGTCCAACGGGTAAGGTCATTTTGTATTTTGGCGTTGATAGGATTGAAGTTTTTGTCATACAAGTTATCAAATTATTTTGTTATCCAAACCCCTAGATATTTTATGGCTTTTAAATTCCAGTTAAAGGGGAAGTTTTGTACTGTATTAGCTCTTGGAGCAAAATTGTAGGCTAAAACCTGTGTTTTTAACTTATAGCCTGAATATCTACCAAATGTTTTAAGAAGGTCGAAGAGATGTGGGAGGGACTGTTCGGGATTAGTTAAATAACAAAGTACATCGTCTGCATATAAAGCCAGTTTGTGTTCTATTCCCTTTATGACAACACCTTCTATACTTTTATGTTCTCTAATGGCCTGGGCTAAGGGTTCTATAAAAATCGCGAACAGAACTGCGGACAGCGGGCAACCTTGTCTCGTACCACGTTCCAGCGTGATGCCATCTGTGAGACGTCCATTTACCCTTATTCTAGCAACTGGTTTAGAGTAGAGTGCCCTTATACAATTAACTGATTCCTTAGAAAAACCCATTTGCTCCAGTACTTGAAACAGGAAGGACCACGATACACAGTCAAACGCTTTCTCTTGGTCGAGGCTTGTCAACAACAGCTTGGTTTGTCTCTTTTCAACATGATTGAGAACATGAAGGGTGCGTCTAATGTTTTCCTGAGCTTGTCTCCCCAGGACAAAGCCTGCTTGATCTTCGTCAATCAGGTCTGTGATAAATGAATTGAGCCTCCTAGCAATGATGGCGGCATAAAGTTTATAGTCTTGATTCAAAATAGAAATTGGTCTATACGAGGCGCACTGTTCTTTGTCTTTGCCCTCTTTTAGTATTACTGAAATCAAGGCTTGATCCCACGATGGAGGGATAGCTGTGTTCTTACGTAAGGGTCCAGTTGAAAGAGGCTAATAGAAGTGGCGTTATTTCCTCTTTAAAAGCCTTGTACCATTCTGCCGGAAGGCCGTCACTTCCTGGTGTTTTATTGTTCTTAAGTCTGCTTATTGCTTCATCTAATTCTTCTCCTGTAATTTTCCTTGCCATAATTTAATTTTGTTGTGTACCAATGTGGGGTAAATCTAAAGAGTTCAGAAATGTTTGCATGTCTTGAATGTTTGCTTGGGGTGGTTGGGTGTATAATGTTTTGTAATAAGACTCAAATGACTTCTCTATGTCCTCCAAGTTGCTAGATGTCCTTCCTGTTTTGGGGTCTATAATTTTAGTTATAGTATTTAGGGTCCGTTCTTTACGTAGTCTTCTAGCTAGTAGCCTTGTGGCTTTTTTCCCTGCTTCATAATAATTTTGTCTTAGGAATTTGTGTTTTTTTTTCTATATCTTCTTTATATAATACATCAATCTCTTTCCTTACAACTTTGATCTGTTCTAGTAATTGAGGCATGCTATTTACTTTATGTTTTTTCTCTAAGTCTTTGAGTTTCTCTTCCAATGATTTTAATTTATGTTCTTTAGCTTTTTTTTTACGGAACTGACAGCAATTATTTTCCATCACTGCTTTTAAAGCATCCCAAAGTATGACAGGAGTGACTTCACCGTTATCATTAATTTCTCTGTATGATTTCATTTCAGTTCGTATCTCTTCTGATATTAAATTAATGTTAAGCAGACCTGTATTCAGCCTCCAAATAGTTTTCCTGGGTCTACTGTCTAAATGTAGCTTAAGATATATTGCTGAATGATCTGAGACATCCGTAGGACCAATAGTGCATTCTTGTATTCTGTGCCTGTCATTACTATATACAAATATATAATCAAGTCTAGCATAGACATTATATGTAGCTGAATAGTGTGAATAGTTGCGTTCCAAAGGGTGAAGGTCCCTCCAGACATCCAGCAGGCCAGCATCCTCAATTAGACTTTTAAACATTTTAACCTGTGAGGATTGAATCCTTTTACGACTCGTAGTATCTTTTTGGCTGTTCTCCCCAAGAACAAGTATGCCCTGTGCCTCCGTGTCAATTAGTTCAAATACCTTTCTCAAAAGCTTCTTATTTTCACCCGGAGGAATATAGACATTAAATAAAGTAATCAGGCTGTTATCAATTTTACATCGGACCAGAACAAAACGACCTTCCTTATCCCTAATCTCTTTCAATAGCTCAAAATTAAGAGAATTATGTATCAGAGTTGCGACACCTCTTTTGCTACTACCTTCAAAAGAACTATAATAAGCATTCACAAAACCAATTTTTTTCAGTTTTTCATGTTCCACTCGGGATAAGTGTCTCTTGAAAGAATATAATTTCGTTTTTTTCCTTCTTCATTTTGGACATTATTTTACTCCTTTTGATAGGATTATTAAACCCATTGACATTTAGTGAGACTAACTTGTAATTACGATACATAGTTTTGTAGGAAATTCTTGTCTGACGTTGGCAACAACAAAGTGAGAATGTGTAGTGTTAACATGTAACACGATAAAGCAATATTCAACACAGAAAAAACACATATAAGGACATAAAACACATCTTAATAAAAGTAAACTTAAAGTGACTTCTACAACTGGAGAACAAAGGATCTCCTTGAAACTGAGGGGAAGTCCTGTTTTGTGAAAAGGGCCCCTCTGTGGAGCAAAAGGTGGGAATGCTCCTGAGAATGCTGTACGTAGCATTCTGCTCTGTAATGGCAGCGTGTCTTAGCACAGTCCACTCATTTTTAACATTATTACTCATAATTAACAATTATTTTTTAAAGGAAGGAATGATAATATTAAGTCTGTCAGTCTGTGTACTAAGAGAGTGAAGAAGAAAGAGAAAAAAAAGTACAAATATAAAACAGAGAAAGAGAGAGAGAGAAAAGAAAAGAGAAAAAGAGTGATATTTTTTCATATTACTGGGACATTATTATTTCTGAAACCTGATTCGTCCTTGCTGGTGTATCATGTCCCCTCCGTCTTCTCCCGGTCCTGGTGATTGTGTTGGAAGCGGCGCAGCTTCTCTCGCATCTGCTCTGCAAAAGTGGGTTGTTGTTTGCGCTTTCTTCCCACCTTCATCCATGAATACTGCTGTGGGCCAGACGATGGTGCTCCTCCAGTAGGTTGTGCTAGGGCTCCCTCTTCTGGTAGGCAGAAGCCTCTCTTCCTCAGGTCTTCCGCAGCCTCATTTGCATCATTGTAGATTTTGGGACCAGTGGGGAAGAGTACCTTCAGTTTGGCAGGGGGTGGTGTACGGAATTTTATCCCTGCATTTTTGAGAAATGTTCTTATTCCTGCATATTCTCCTCTTTTCTTCTTTATTTCTGCTGGGTAGTCGTTGTCAAAATAAATTATCTTGTTTTTGTAGAGGACCACTCCTTTTCTCCAAGCAGTGGATAGTACTTGCTCTTTGGTGATGTCTTCTAGAAAATTGAGAACTATTGATCTCGGTGGGGCTCCCATCTGTGGTTTCGGCCCCAGGGCTCCCCAGGATGAGATCAGCTGGTACACCCACCTCAGTTCTCAGGAGTTTGGTCTCAAAGTCCAACATGTCTCCACTTTCTTCTCCCTCTGCAACATTGTATATGCTCATGTTGTTTCTCCGTGCTCGCATTTCAAAATCAAGAAGCTTTGCATCAGCCGTTTCCTGCAGGAGATACATAGCCTGGAGAGCTTCTTCCAATTCAGCGTTGCGGTCCTCCATTTCAACAACACGTTGCTCGACGTCGGCTACCCGTGTTGTTGTGGCTGCCAATTCCCCTCTGACTGTGCCCAGGGATTGATTTATCTCGTCTCTGAAGTCTGATAGTTCTTTCTTCATATCCTCTCTCAGTATATCACGGAAGGAATCTAGTTCTTTCTTCATTTCGGGGCGGATTGCCCGGATCTCGGCCAGTACCGAAACCAGCAAGTTAGCTTCAGTGTTGTTATTGTTAGCTGCATTGCTAGTAGTGCTAGCATTAGCTGGGTCGTCTTTTTCCATATCTGTATTCTCGTATCTTTGCCGACGTGAAGGCTTTCCAACTTCATTCCTCCCTAATCTCTCCCCTTCGGTTATTTTTGAACGGTTCATGAGTCTTGTTTAAATGATGCTGGGGGTAAATTAACAACTAAGTGGAGGAGCACTATTTCAGCCTGCCATTCTCTGCTGCGGTCGTACCGGAAGTCCATATCGTATACTTTTACTTAACTGTGATGTGACAATAAAGTTGATTCTGATACTGTAAATATACCTTTTTCCCACCTTAATGGTAAATAGATTTAGTTTCTGTTGACCTTTTCTCCAAAGTCATTTGCTAAACGTTGCACGATTAATAATACAGTGAGCCACAGGAAAATTATTGTTAATTTGTTTGTGATGTCAAAGATTGATGCTGCAACTGCACACCCCAATGGCTGGGCTGCACAATTGCTCTGCAGCACCAAATTTAGATTGACACATTTTACTCATTTGAAATTGTTGCTAAATTATTCACCACTCTCTCTTCCATTAATCCCTTTTAAATCAGTGGGTGGACGGAACTAAAGGAAGGACGATCTGCATTTCAAAAACACCACATGAACACACGCAGACAGGATCATCTCACCTATAATGCACTTTGAATATGTAGGAGGCCATGTCTGTCTGTCTCTTTTTCTCTCTCCTGCTCTCTTGATTAATTGAATACATTATTAGACAGAATTTTAAACAGAACAAGGTTAAAAAGGTAAAGGATAACAGAAAAAGGTAACGGACTTGTTTCCACTATGTATTCAATTCTATCAATCCTATATCCAACTCACATCTCATCTCTCTCACTCATAAGTCTCTCTCTCTCTCTCTCTCTCTCTCTCTCTCTCTCTCTCTCTCCCCCCGTCTCTCTCTCCCCGCTGTCCCTCGACCGCTGTGAGATTAAAGTACCAGGAGAACAACAAAAGTATCTGGCTTGTTTGCAAGCTGTAGCACTAATGGCAGGGCACTAATTAACCGAGGCATTTGCCTGAGACGGCAGCCGCCATCCTGAACGGCACAGAAACCTGTGTCGTCACTCGGAGACAGGGCCTGCACTTTCCCCGGATTTACAAATGCATTTGCATGACATTTAGCTCCTCGGCGCCGGGGATAATCAGCTGAGAGCTTGATTGAGAGGAAACCAACCGTAGAGCCCCCCCCCCCCCCCCCCCCCCCGACACTTTTTCCCCCGATTTCTTCCTTTCCAAAACGGTTCATTTGGATTCATTAATTTCTGCCCGCCGTACTTTTCTCACCATCTCTACCAAGACGCACGCACAGACGCGCACATCGCGCGCGCACGCATAAGTACATGCACGCAGAGTCCCAAAACACGGTATGTATGGAAATTAGTGCATCCCTCAGGAGATATGGGAGGGATAGAGGTGTCACAGTCAATCAAGTCGGTGTCAGCCCTCCTCCCGTACCCTCACCACCATCAGACGTTTACATCGCCACTGAACCCATTAACCAGCCGCAGCTAACCGCAGATACTTTATGGGTCCTCCAGGGTCGAAAGCAGACCCGAACAGCCGCCCACATCTGTTGTACCGCAATGATGATGGCGTGTATGATAATCGCCGTACACTGGACGTGTGGCAGGTATATGTACACCAGATCGGAGCAAGCTTGGGATTGTTAAGTGTTATTGTGGTACGGATGAATGGACGGGATGTGTTCCAGAACGGTGACGACATATGCTTCTTTGTGCCTCCTTTCAGAGCTGCCAAGAATGACTCGGAGGCATCTGTAGCTTGTCTGCATAGCTCAGATCCTCATCTGGCACCCCTGTTGAATATCTATGAGAATACCCACCATGCACCGTCTGAGAATACCTAGCGTCTATATGGGTGAAAGACCAGGCTAATGAATACATTCTCTATGTTGATACTTTTAAATTATTCTTTAAAAAACATGCATTCTTACCCAGGCGGTGTTGCACTTCTGTATCGCTAGACGCGTGCCTCTGAACAGCCCCATAAGAGGGTGTGGTATGATGAAGCTGCTAAGAATCTGAATCTTCGCAAAGGAACTGAAGTCACACGCATCGACCGACTCCAGCTCATTAAAATGTGCTCCCGCGGCAGAATGAGTGAAAGGTCATCAAGCGAGCTCATTGGCCTGACTCAAAAGTATAGCGTCTTTGGTATTTCTATGTTATTTGGCTGATGGAATGCTAAAGCCTTTTGGCTCTTTGGGAACGGGGCCATGTTTTGGGTGTCTCTTTCGCTCGGGCAGCCCCATCTGGCCTTGGCACCGCGGCACTCTGCCCCTGCCCAGGAGCTCTGCATCCCAACTATGTGCTGGCAATTAGCAGTGATGCTGTCAATGTGACAAGCCACAGTGTGACATTCTCTCAGGGCTTGCATGGTGACTGTTTGCGTTTGCGCATGCATGCGCGTGTGTGTGCGTGTGTGCACGACACGTGCTCAATAATCCTAATCGTTTTTTCTGTGTTATAACTTTAGGCTCTCTATCTACTCTGGTATTCTAATTCATCCTTGCTCTAAGCCTGAAGTTATATTTTCTTCGCTGTCAGGTTACACCCATAACCATATAAATACACTAAGAAGTTTAAAAGCTTGTTGTGCTACAAAGTATTTTTTATTCCTTTCATGTTCAGCTTTCACATTTTAGTTAGAAGGATATTTTTGAGACCTGGTTTGTGAAACAAGTGGAAGGGAAATCTTAATAGGCTCTATCTTTGCACATATGGCATTTTGTAAAGAACTTGGGCCCCTTCCCTATAGGTATTACCGATTGTACTAATTCAGGCTCTGTTCAATTCTGGTCAAACACTGTGCTGCTATTGTGCCCATCTCAAAATGTCCTTGAGTGGGTTCCAAATGGCCCCGACGCATGCTGATCAGTGAGCGCCCCCGACAACACTGAGTTATAGTGGTCCTTGAAATTAAAAAGTTTGAGAACCACTGTACTAAATGGAACAGAGGCTTAATTAGTATCATCGGTAACGCCGGGGAAGGAAGTAAGTTAAGGGGCCCGGAAGTATAGGAAGCGTTATTCTGTGAATCTGTGTGTAATGTGCATATAGAGCCTATTGAATCCCAATCTCCATCCACGTCTCGTCGGCAGGTCTGACATGGCAGGACGACGTCACGCAGCAGGTCATCTCCAGGGAGCTGTCCAAGTTGAGGAGGGTCCCCTCCCGCCGCCCGACCGCGCCCCCAAGTCCGCGGACCCTTTACAGCGGCCCGGCGGCCAGGCAGCGGGAGCCCGCAGAGTCGCATCTTAGCAGGAGCCTTCAGAAGTACCTGGAAAGCCTGAGCTTCCTGCCACAGTCTGGAGTCACGGTCGGGCAACTCGGGGCCCAAGGTGAAGGGATTGGGACTCAGGTAATGTACCCGGGAAAAGGCTCAGCGTTAGCGCCATGCTCAAATCCATTTGTAAGCTGATATCTGACGGGATCATAGATGTGCCATTGGGTCTGTGAAACACACTTTTTCTTAAGCGTTCTGCTATTGATATCATCGTTCCGTTTAAGCACACCTATTGCCAAGGGTTCAAGTCGAATGAACCCAAACGAGACCAAAAGGAAAGGCTTTTTTTGTTTTTGTCGTTACAGAGCACATGACGGAAGACTCCTTTTGTTTTTACTGCAGCATCCAAATGGCCGTGTGAGATGTCCTCGCATTGTTTTGTTAGCGTTCCGCTCTTTCCACTCCCCTGCCGTGCCAGGAGCCACATTGTTACACAAAGACCCCCCCGCCACCGCCATCACATCTTCACATCTTTCAATCACCATATTTGGGGGTTCAAAACCCTGGGGTGTTGAGTGAATGAAGGAGCTTTGCATCCATCCCTCAGAGGCCAAACGTATACTTCCTGCTGCCATGTCAGTGCAACGTTAATGCCATCCCACAGTTGAAAAGTTCAGGACCTTCCATATAGATGAGATGAGGCCCTTTGTTCCCGTGGCGGGATCTAAGATGGCAAACATGGTTGGTTTGAATGGTAGAGCCCCCTTCTCCCGCTGGGTGGATGCCATTATGGCGTCCCCGATGCACCCGACGTGGGGAGTAAGCATGACATTATGTTTCTATCCCTATACATTGGAGAAGAACGGGGGACTGGCATCAAAGGAGGGAGATTGATGGTATTTGACAAAGTGTAAAGGCTTGCACATACTCTTAATTCATCATGTGTCAAATCTGAAAGTCATATTATGGCTAATTTTGAAATGCATCATTCTTTTGTTGTTTTGGATAAGGTTACAGCTACGAGTCTTTTGCTGATGAGGTAGATAAGGCGCTTGTGTGTGTGTGTGTGTGTGTGTGTGTGTGTGTGTGTGTGTGTGTGTGTGTGTGTGTGCGTGTGTGTGTGTGTGCGTGTGTGTGCGTGTGCGTGTGCGCGTGTGTGTGTGCGCGCGTGCGAGTGTGAAACGCATGAAATGACTCTTTGAGTGTCACTATCTCATCTGTGATTTCCATAATGCAATTTCCAAGGGCAGTTGTCTTTGGATCTAGAATCCACATTCATATCCTGTCCTGTCTAGCAAAGCCCGGGTCGCCCCGCTTCTATTTATTCCCCCTCCGTGCTAAAGCCTGTCACAACAGCGATGACCCACACAACCCATGTGCTAATCTCAAACAGACAAATGCGGACCTGGATGAGGCCCATTCTGTATAGCGACGCTCTGCCACTGTGGGTTGAAATAAATGGTGTGTGTGTGTGTGTGTGTGTGTGTGTGTGTGTGTGTGTGTGTGTGTGCGTGTGCGTGCGCGTACACGTTGAAATCTCTAAATGGATGTAAACTGTCCTTGCATTGCAGAGTGAAGACTTCAGCCCTGATGGTCGTTTGGACTCTGGTCAGCCGAAGCCTCAGCCAGGCTGGCGAAAGTCCACGATGTACAGTATCCAGAACGCAGCTAACCGTCCTCCCATCACCAAGGTCTACACTCAGAGTGGAGAGGGCCGGCTCCCTCAGACGGCATTCTCCGGCCCGGAGCCAGCAGGAAGGAGCAGGCTTCTCTCCAGCCCAGTGGAACGCCTTCTTGCCGGGGCGACGGGCACTCGGCTGCAGGGCGTCTCGGGCAGCGAGACGCGACGGCCCGAGGGAAGGCTCCACTACCTTGGCTACGTCGCACAGCCATCTCCGAGTGACCCCGGACGGGCTCTGTTGTCGTCACAGGTGGCGAAATCCTCCTCCAGGCCCGATCTGCAGAGATTGATGTTCAAACCAGGCTCAGAGCGGCTGATAGCCAACGAACCACTTGGTGTCATGGATGGTAAGATCCCTTTCTTTAATTTATTTTAACGTCCCCCAGAATTGTCTGTATTTGGCCGCGGACCCGCATCTGAAAATATTTTGTTCCAGGGACCGCCCAGAAGCAAATATTTGCTTAAAAAATAAGCTCGTAGCACAGATGTGTGTGACACAGATGCGTGCCAGGTTTCAATGGGTTCATGTTGTCAAACTCCCTGCGTGTCGAACAACGTCCATATATGGTTCCCTTCCTTTCCCAGAGAGGTTCATCCAGTACGTGGTGGACCAGTTGGGCAGGCGCGGCGGTGGCAGCGTCGACGTGCAGGACCTGATGGGCCGGGACATGGACCAGATGACGGAGGCCATCTCGGGGGTTCTGCGAGCCGGGGCCCGGCGACCAGAGGGCCAGGGGGCCTCCTCCGAGGATGACAAGACGGAGCCACTGCCAGCTTCTGTTGACCGACAACAGGAGCAGTCACCGTCTGCAGCGGAGCAGGGCGCCATGCTGGAAAACCTTCTGAGAGGACAAGACCGAGGTACGGTGCAAGGGAGTTCTATCGCTGCAAACACATATCATTTCGGGGGTCCCATTTAGACCTGATTTAAAAACATTCACTTTGAAAGAATATATATTCAAAGATTTGCGCCACATTTTTACGATTAAAAAAAAATAGCAGACCTACAAGCTCGTAGCGCGCCACTCGGTGGCGCGCTATGAGCTTGTAGGTCTGCTATTTTTCAATAGCTAAATTATAACATAATGTTTAAAACACCAAAAGGGGTTCCCGCCCAAAATGGGTTAATTGGCACGGGAAATGTTTGAGAGCTAGCCTACTGATTTTAGAAGGCATTTGTAGAATCGGCCTCAGGTCTTGACTCATTCACTGCCAGATCTATTCATAATCCAGTTTTACAGAATCGCACAAAAGTAGCAGATCTACATGCTCGAAACGTGTCGTGAAGCGATGCGTTTTGAGACGACGATATAGGCCTATAATACCGTATGTAGAGGAAAATACAAAGTGGATTATTGTAACAGTGTTGCATTATAGTCAGCCAATGCCATTATAATGTACTAAATAATATATATTTGATAGAAAAGCTTTTCCTTTTATGGGTGATTAGTTCTGAGTCAAACTTTTTCTTTGTTAAAATACAGTTGGCAGCTTTCACAATTCTCCTCACATATATTGTGTTTGTTTACAGGCCAGCAACTCGATTCCACAGACAAAGAGCCAACTGACAAGGTGATTTCAAATTATTCTGCTCAACCAATAAATTGGTTTCCGAGGGAGAAAGTCTTCCTCCAACCTTATTCACCTTCAGACGTATAATAAAGTTTGAATAGATGAGATTTTTAAAGTTTTGTTGGCTAACATTTATCTTTTAATGACGTGGGGAATCAAATGTAATATGATGATTGCGATGAGCTTTCTATGTACTTTAAATAATTTAGGACCCTGATATTTTGTTTGAACTGTCAACAACTAAAATGAATCTGAATAGATCTTTTTCGTAATCTTCACTGGCTGAAGCAATGCTAGTCTTTAAATCAAATCAAACATTTCATATAATTAAATAAGGCTGTCAAGCCCAATGATTGCATCTGTTAATGTTAATGGTTGAAGAACAAACCAGCTGAATGGCCTGGGACTTTATCAGTATTCAAATCTGTAGACTGAATTACATTAACTTTAGAGCTTGGTATTCAATGCACAGAGTGACAAAGTATTTTCAGAGAATTCAATTGGGGGTAAAACATGTTTTTTTTTTTTAAAGGCCTCAGCTGCTGGTAAAATACATATCTGTCCTCCAGTGGTGGAAAGTAACTAAGTATATTTACTCAAGTACTGTACAATTTTCAGGTACTTTTACATTACTGGATTATTTAGGATTTTCTATACTTTTACTTCTACTCCACTACATCGCAAAGGCAAATATTGTTCGTTACTCCACTACGGTTATTTGAAAACTAGTTATGGATAGTTTGTAACTTTGTGGATTTTGATTATTATTACAAAACACACATTAACCACTTCAGCCCACTTTCTACAAATAAGCAAGGTTGTTGTGAGCTTGTATATCTGCTATTTTCAATTTTTTTATAAACATAAAATACATAAACATAATGATGTCATTCTGCGTAGTCAATGAGTACTTTTTCTATGGTCCGTTAAGTATTATTTTCATGCCAATACTTTTGTACTTTTGAGTATTTACTCGAGCACATTTTGAATACCCAACTATAGCAGACTAATTCTACAATCGGGTATTTATTTATTGATACTATTGAAAAAGAAATTGAGCATACTTCTTCCGTCACTGCTGTCCGCTGCAGGACGCGGCCTTCCTCTCCAAGCTACTGGACTATCTGGACTTGGAGCCGTTCGGTGACCCCTCCCTGGAAGCGGCCGTTCCGGCAGAGGTCAACGGCGGCGGTGGAGCGGCAGGTTGGGGCGCCGCCGCAGCCGGCCAGAGAACGGTGGGACTGGAGAACGTCCAGAGCCGGGTGGTCCAGGGCCAGGCTCCTCCTCCTCCTCCCGTGACTCACCCGTGGGAGAAGAGGAAAGCGCAGGTGATGATCAGTGTTGATTTTGACAGCGGATTTTGATTCGTTTTTTTTGGGTCATAGTCGTTTTGAATAAAATCTTGTTTAGTTTCGGTCATGTTTTAGTCATCTAGGGTTATTTGTGCCGTAAGATATTGGTCGACTAAATCTATAGCTGATTCAGTCGACTTTTTGACTTTTTGTCAGGCAGATTTTACACTTTGTTGCATGCTAAAATTAGCCGATCTACAAGCTCACAACGCATTGCATCGTGGCACATTGTGAGCCTGTAGATCTGCTATTTTCAGAGCACAACATCCATCACAAATTACTTGTCTTTTAGTTCTTCCTGCATCTCTTCTCCACTATAGTCCCTCCCTAACATTTTAGTCTAGTTTGTATTTGTTGGCAAAATTGTCATATACAAAATGGATATTTCGTCTTTTTAGTCACCATGGCTTACTTTTTATTTAGTTTTTATTTAGTTTTCATCTGTGAAAAAAGGCAGTCGATGAAAAAAAGATTCGCCATAGTTTTTAGTCAACAAGATTAACACGTTGCACTGCTGGTGGTGGAGGCACCAGATGAGGTGGCGGTGGAGTCCCAGGTGCAGAAGCTGATCCAGCAGATGGCGCCAGCGGAGGCCGACGGCAGCAGGCTGGAGGAGCCGCCAGAGAAGAAGAACATGAAGGTCAAGCTGGTGCACATCGGAGTGAAGGAGTTCTCCAGCCGCGGGAAGGACCGACACTTTGGCTACATCATCACCAACTCCGAGTGAGTGGCGTCAAAGATAACGTTCATTTAGGAAGACAGTCCGTCCCGATTGTAGCCACCCCGCTGAGAAATTGTTGGCTATTTGACGTACGTCTAAAACCGGGTTATAACTGGTCTAAAAGTGAATTGCGGTCTAGGCTTAGCTTAAACGTTGATTATTTTAAGTGTCAGCTGTTTAATCTAAGCCTAGCCCATTAAAAAAACTTTCACTTTTAGACCAGTTATAACCCGGTTTTAGACAACCATTTCGACGTATTTTAGACTTCTAATAGCCCGAAAAATGCTCAGTGGGACTAGAGGCGACATGGTAAATGTTACAAATGGTCTCGTAAGTGGGCGGCGGCCTCGGGACGGTAAATCTCACGAACGTCCTATAATGGTGCTAGATCCCACGAGAGTGTGTCACTGGAACAGATAATAAAGTCGATTGAAAACAGCCATTTTAGTATCAAAATAGTGGGAATATTGTGTGGCTTGGTAACAATCGGATCCAATATTTAGTTCAGTGACCACAGGGCTAAAGAATGGTTCAGAAGCTGTGTTTACGTTAACTCTTCCATTGGAATGAATAGACTCCAACCTGCTGCCAGTAGGCCACAGAAGTACCTGCATTATTATTTATTATACAAAATAATAGATGTCATAAATATGAGACTGGACAATTCTTTTTTTTTTAACATAGTCATCGTCAACTGATTTGTATTTGTATGTGCATCGAGGCTGACTCATTTTAAATACTGCAGTACAAATCCTATGTCTGTTTGGTAATTTAAACTGCGTTTTAGAAACCCAATTTCTGCCTGTCTGAACCGCCCACACATGTCTTTTTATGGAAGAGAATACGGCAGTGTGAAATCCTCAACACGCATCACGTCTGATTACAATATAGCTGCCATGATAACTCCCTCAGTGTGTGGGTATTACAGCTATAATGATGATAGTGTGTCATGAAGGGCAGTCTCTCCTCCCCTTTCTCTCTGTCTCTCTCTGTCTCTCTGTGTGTGTGTGTGTGTGTGTGTGTGTGTGTGTGTGTGTGTGTGTGTGTGTGTGCGTGTGTGTGTGTGTGTGTGTGTGTGCGTGCGCGTGTGTGTCTTTTTCTCTCTCTCTTTCTCGGCTTCTCTCTCTCTCACCACTCTCTTCACGGGGCTCAGCGGAGAAGATAAGTTCCTATATATCGACTGTGTTTTCGCCTGTGGCCCCGTCTTAAATCCCTTTATGGCGTTATCAAGCCCCGGTGTCAGTGGGTTGTCCTTCACCTGTTCAACCGCTGTTCGCTCTGACACAGGCCCGATGGAGCCCCTGTCTTTGACACCTTACGGCCACACGCGCGTGCGCCATCGCACAAACATTTGAAGTGGCGGGGGGAGATTAAGACACACAACATTGAGACAGGAGAGTGTGTGTGTGTGTGTGTGTGTGTGTGTGTGTGTGTGTGTGTGTCAAGGGAGAAGGGAAGAGAAGAGGTCACCTTCTCAGTCCCTATAGTTTCATCCTTTGGCTCGTCTTCCTCCCGAGTCGTCCGTTCAGTCCCTCCCCGGCTAAGTGAGACCTGCGGCGGGGCCTGTGGTGGGTTCGCGTCTGCGTTTTTGCCGCAGAACCTCATGATTGCACGCTTGTTATCCCCGACTCCTTCACACCCCTGCAGTGAGGCTACACTAACCAGCTTATCTGACAGCTCCTGACATTGTGGTGGTGGGGGGGGGGGGGGGGGTAGCAGGGGTTTGGGGAATAGGAAGGAGGCTGCAGGGGAGGCGGGGGGGGGGGGGGGGGAGTAGTACAGACAGGAGGAGTGGAGGGTACGGATGAGAGAGAGAGTAGGAGAGAGGGGAGGTATAGCGAGAAAAGAAAGCCAAGGGGAAAAGTGCTAGCATCAACAACCAAGTCACTCCTGGAGCTCTCCAGTTGCTAGAATTGCGTTCGAGGAAGGTGAACGTGTCTGGAATCGCTTTGGCGAATCATTACGTTTCAAAAGCTCTCCAAAAAGAAATAGAAAAAAAGGAAAGGGGAAAAAAACAGATACCCTCTCTCCAGTCTCCCCTTCAAAAGTGGAGCAAAATCAACCACGCATGCACACAAGCGCGTGTGCGCGCACACACACACACACACGCACACACACACGCACGAACACACAAAATTTTAAGCATTGGGTAAAAAGCTGTAGTAATGTGGTTTGTGAAATGGGATCGCCATAGACGATATCTCAAAACAATACAATACAATACATTTTTTTTTTTTGACATAACGTAGACATAACACATGGATCATTGCATCATGGATCTGTTACAGTGATGATTAGTGAAAACATGAACAGGTAGTCTCAAGATGAGAGGACAGCACAGTTTTAAACTAATGAAAAGATGTTATTGAACGAATATGGACACAAGGAGCAACTGATGTGGGTATATTAAAGTAAACATGTGAGCAAATACTGTGGATAATTGAAATTAATGCATTTAAAGATGAACTGCAGCCAGTGCTGCTGTGTGTGTGTGTGTGTGTGTGTGTGTGTGTGTGTGTGTGTGTGTGTGTGTGTGTGTGTGTGTGTGTGTGTGTGTGTGTGTGTGTGTGTGTGTGTGTGTGTGTGTGTGTGAGTGCGCGCGCGCGCGTGTGTGTGTGTGTGTGTGTGTGTGAGTGAGTGCGCATGCGTGTATGTGTGTGTGTGTGTGTGTGTGTGTGTGTGTGTGTGTGTGTGTGCGCGTGCGGCCATCTCATTTCTTCTGTCCCGCGTGTTGGCCTGCAGATTGCCTTTGTTTGGTCTATTTCCTTGGCGATTTACTCTTGGAGTGTGCGACAGCAGCCACGGACTGAGCCGAGAGATGAGGCATGGCTTTATCAGAGCGCCATTACACTTCACCTCCGTTCCATTTGCACCTTATTATTTTCATCTCACCGTGTTAGGAGGAGTGTGCATGCGCGAGCGTGCGTGCATGCTTGCGCATCAGTGTGAACGGCGCAGGTGTGTGCGTACAGTATGTGCGTTATGTGTGTGTGTGTGTGTGTGCGTGCATGCGTGGATTCGCGGCGGGTTTGTATGTGAGAAAAAGTGGTTGTGGACAAAGAAAAAGAGAGATGAGAGAGAAAGGAGAGACACGTCGTCCATATGATGCAGCCATTACACCCCATGCAGGTTCTCCATTTGCACCTTATTGTTTGTTTCATTGCTGGAAAAAAGCAGGTGATTTACCAAGCCTGAACAGGCAGCTGATCCCCATTCCCTTGGCGGCGTGTGTGTGTGTGTGTGTGTGTGTCATAGGCGGTGGGTGCGTTTTACCTTTGGGTAGGCTGCTATAGAATTGCGTTGGGGGGGCTCTCGCGGCCGAGCGTAGCGAGGCCGCCGCCGCAGATTTATTTATTTATTTATTTCCCAGATGGTCTAAAAATGAGTTATTTAGCATACTTTTACCAATGAATTAGCCTATACACAGACAACGACTTTTGGACGTATTTTTCTCAAGTCTCGAGTCAGTCAGTGTAGATTACCCGGCGGTGTTGCTGCCCCTCCAGGAGTCGCGGCTCATGGCTCTTCACAGACGGCACAGAGACAGCAGTCACTCCGCTGAACGTGTCAGTGTTGCTGCAGTGGTGTGGACTGTGAACCGTGAACCGTGCGGCACTGGTGGTGCTGCTGAGTGCTGACAGCCGACTCACAGCTTCTTCTTCTGAATTAGGCTACTTTATCTTTGCCTTGAAAAATACATTTTGCGTTTTGCTGTTTCCCAAAACAAACCAGCGCGCGCTACTCTTTGCTACAAAGCGACTGGAAGGATGAGGTTTACAGAAATACCAATAGTAGTCAATCATATGCTGATTAGGCAGTTGCTGTATAGTGTATAGCCTATCCGATCAGCGATCACCAGGGGGCAGCGACAACACACACACACACACACACACACACACACACACACACACACAATAGCCTTCTATAATGCTGCGCACATATATTATATATATTTAAAAAAAAATACCCAGCATAATCTTTGGGAAGGCTAAGCCTTCCCTAGCCTTACGCACCTGCCGCCTATGGTGTGTGTGTATGTGTATGTGTGTGTGTGTGTGTGTGTGTGTGTGACTACAGAAATGGACATTGTGAGTTATAGGCTTACAATTGGGAAAATGTGTTACTATTAGACATTTCATTATTTCATTATCATTGCATTTTGTCTACAATTCCATGCTGTATTGATGTGGTACCATGAGAGAAAACAGGAAAACGCTGATCAAAATAACAATTATTTTACATTCGCTAATTGTGTAGACTTGTAAATTTAGTAATGCAGATAACTATAACAATAATGTAACTCTTGACAGCGTAAAATCTTACACTCTCGCATGATCTAATAAGGGTCCATTTGGTTTCATTTTACACTCTCAAGATAAGGGCCCATTTGGTTACCAACTCTCCATTTAGCTGGGGACCACCTGGAACCTCCTCAAGGACCACTGGTGGTCCCTGAACCACTGGTTGAAAAGCATTAGACATTTAGATATAGTTATACTGTAGGTTTCAGGGGTTGGGGTTAGTGTTACACATCAAATTTGTATGGTTTAGCCGCTAAACCATACACATTTGATGTGTAACACTAACCCTAATCCGGTACAACTCCAAACCAAACCGCTAAACTTTAGCGGTTTGGTTTGGAGTTGTACCGGATTCATACCTAGTTGCAGGCACCAGAAAATAGCTGATCCACAAGCTCACAAGGCTCCTTTCACTGCTATCCTAAAGCGTTGATGTCCTCACAAGTATAGTAATAGAAAACCTGTGTGTGCGTGCAGTGAGTGCATGTCCGCGCTTCTGTAATTCAGCCAGCCGTGGATTTGTTTTTGTGGAGGTGTTTCAAGTGACCTATTTGTGTGTCTGAACACAATGTCTGAAAATGTTTTTTTTTCTTCTTTTTTTTAACCCATTAAGACCTGATGCCGACGGTGACGCTGACGGGCACAGAGCACTCACGGCACATAGATTGGTCGATGGGGTTGATTGGTCGATGGGGAGCGAGACGTAACAGCGAGTGCTGAATCGCCTTCGCGTTTGAGTAAATGGCCACCCCCCCCTCCACATATATACCGTGAGGGGTGCCGTCTCAAGCGAACGTGGTGAAGTTCGCTTAGCCGACTCAGCTCCGTTTGAGTTACGACCCCATATGGACAGAATAGTAAATACTGTTCTGGGGAGATCGTTTGCCCCTTAGATTTAGGTTTGCTCCGACTGCCACTCAAAGTGGCTACTGGCCAATCACAGCACGTCTTTGCACCATCGCGAAGGCGATTTAGCACTCGTGTCAAGGACCCAAAAATGTGATGTATTTGGCCACGGACCCCCATCTCAAAATATTTTTGTCCCAGGGACGCCCCAGAAGCAAAGATTTGAGTTTAAAATATTCGCTTTAAAAATATTTTCGAAGAATTTAATTGTAATCTAAAATGACACAGTGCTTTTCCCGGTTTTTTTGGGGTAACGGCTGAATTGCCGCGTATATCCGGCGGCATGGCAGTGGAGCTCCCCTAAATGACACCTGTGCTTCCTGTGTGTGTTTGTCCCTCCCTACACCCCTCCCCCTCCCCCACAGCAACCTCCCCAACGACCAGGGCATGGAGCTGATGGAGCGGGTGGCGCAGAGACTCCACCTCCACGCCACAGACCTCACCCAGCTCTCGTACGTATATGGAAATAACTCACTATCTTTTTATTTTAGACAAAACAACCAGTGTTTCGGTAGTGACTGCACTGTTTCGGTAGTGACCACAGCATTGTCTTCAGCATAAACATCCAATTTTGTCACTACCGAAACAATCATGTCACTAATTGTAATTAGTGACGAATTGTTTCGGTAGTGACAATTTTTATCTAGTTTTTAGCTAGCTACAATGCTAGGCAAACCATGTCTAAGAAAAACAGCTTTGAACTGAACTGTACATGGATAGAAACATCACATTTAGCAAAAAAAACAAAATAGTTTATAACTTATGAGAAATTATGTGTTTCGGTAGTGACACTCCTTAAAACCACACACTTTGGAAGACATTAATTTCAGACTAAAGTAAACTAGCTACTCATCATTTGGCAATGATGAACATGAAGTCTATGTCACTTCTTGGTGAAGAGTGTGGGGGTGTGGCTTAAACCAGGCTCAACCCATGGACCTAAACTATTTCTGTTTCGGTAGTGACGTGAAAACATGGGACAGCAGTTTTTTAATTAAAAATAAATCTCCAAAATCTATTTCATTATTTCATTATAAAATAAATCAAATGGGGGTATTACAAAAATATATTTAGGAAATATATTTAGGAAAAATAATTTAAGTACTTTTTTCATGAATTGATATTTAGGGGTTATAGGGTTGGGACAGCCACCTTCGAATAGGAAGTAACATAATTATAAAGGATGTTTTTTTATATATTTAATTTTATATTATCTCAATTAATGTATTGTGATAAATTAGACCATACTATGACATTACTACAGTGAAAAGTCTGAACACTAAAAAAAAATTCATTGTGGGACTGCAATTGCACGGAGGTTTGTCCAGACACTGTAAAAGCTGCTTGGTGTGTGTGAAACTGCAGCGCCGTGCCTCCTGGAGATCGTAGGCGTTTGTTGTTATTCTGACCTGTTCGGTGCGTTTGACTTCTATTCCAGAGAGAGAATGCAGGCCTAATTAACTTCCAGACACACACTGATGTCTCCATTGTATTCAAAACACTGCCTTGTCGCCGACACTGTTGGCCACTCGGCCGCGCACCTCGTCAGCGGTCTTAAAGAGGCTGGCTAGTTACCGAGGGGGGGAGAGAGAGAGAGAGAGAGAGAGAGAGTAAAACAAGAGATATTACAGTTGATATAGCACGGCATGAAGCGGCTAATATTAATGAGCATGTGTGAACTGCCCTTGAACCTGACTGCGATGCACCACTCGGTGGCTTGTGTTGTACATTTCTTTTCGGCGTGGGGGGAGGGTGGGGAGACGTCAAAGTCTCAAAGACCAGTGTAGCAGGCAGTGGAGACGTGTTGCATTAAGATCTGACAAGGCTTTCATGACGCATGAGAGAGGTGAAGTCGGGGTTGTTGGGGAAAGAAAACGCTCACAGCATACCATATGAAGGCCAAGAGCCCATATGTACCGCAGTCTGCTAGACAGCTTTGTGTCTGAAATGATGGTTATAGGTTGCTGGCTGCATGCAGGCGTACGCCGTTGAGACGATATAACATGAATGAATCCCGTTTAGGCACTTCGCCCCCGGGCATAGCTTTTTCTGGTTCCATCGATCCAGAGTCAGACCCCGTTCGTTTTTCCCATCGAGATTTAAAAAAATAATATTTATATGAATTATCTTAAGCCTAGCCTCAAGCCATCCAGGATCCTGGTGAATCATGGCCATAAATCATTTGATTCTGTGAAGAAAGGGTAGGGTTATTTATTATATACATTATAGTATATCATAGATTGGCTATTTTCACTACTTTATGCGTGGCAATGTGATGTGACAAAGTGTAATTTATAATTTATGAAAATAAAAAAAACATACAGAAGAAAGAAAGAAGTAAGGTTCCTGCCCAGCAGCGCCGATAATTTTCAAGCTGTGAATTTAGGATGAGCGAGAGCACCAGGAATGCGTGGCAATCAACGTTGATCGAATAAATTTTTAGCATCACACATACTCACACACACACACACACACACACACACACACACCTGTCAATTTTCATCAAACCACACGAATGGCATGTTTCTAGACACTGATGAATATCCCTCGCATAATAACATGCGAGTGCTTTGATGATGCCACTCGTGCAGTGGTTCTCAAAATGTTTTCGACTCGGGCACCCCTGTAATTTGTAAATAACCCTAAATTACACTGGTCATTTTCAGAATCTTATGTCATGTTACGATACGTATAAATATGCAAATCATTCCCCCTAAGATACAGTTATGTCTCAAAACTTGAGAGAATATCAGTTTCCATTAGGACAGACTTTAAAATAACTTCATAATGTACTTACTGTAACCTCTCCAACCCCATGTTATCCCTATTCTGGGGGGAACGTGCGCCAAAAATGGCCAATCTACAATGCGTTAATTGTGAGGTTGTAGATCTGTCTGTTATTTCTGATGAAGACAGTTGGTGTCGATGGAAAAATAAGTCATGTACAGTGCAACTCAGGTCAGTTTTATTAAGATGGTCTAAGTGGTTGAACTGAAGTGATGTTCCAATATCAATTCCAATAGAAGAAAGTCTTCTAAGGCACTCCTGTGTGACTCGTGTGCAGGCGCGGAGCCAGGAGTTCTTTATGAGTAAGGCATAGTCAATACGAGGTCAACACCCGCAGCCGGCCGGGTGCCTGCGGGGGCGGGGGTTGTCGACGCAGATTGATAGACTGAAGTTACCGGCGCTGTTGGAGCCAAAATGCTCTTTGTTTATTTTGTTTTGTTTATTTGAACTAATTAATGATGAAGTTAACGTGTCCTTCTTTACGATGACGTCGTGGCTATCAGTCAGTCAGAATGGTGGGTGGTTGTCATGGAAACCCTCATTACCTGTCACTGTGATGGCACTCAGGTGCGACAGGGGAACGACACAGTTTTCGACCGTGCATTGTCGATAGGTTCAGTTGTTTGTTTCTTTAAAAGTTTACACAGTTTATTTACGTTTGAATACTACTGCTGAAAGAAAGTGGATATCAAATAAATGGATTGACATATCCGAAAGTAACACAACTCTCTGGACATTGAATTAATCACTGCACGCGTCAAACTCAGTTCAACCCAGTTGCCCTGCCTATAGTGGTACAGGCTTCACAGGCGCCATTTTGAATGTTATAAGTCACTATACCTGGCCAACGGATAGGCATATACAGTATATATAGCAGAACAACAGTGCATCAAAAGTATTAAGCCAACAATGTTATGAGCAACTTGTTGTATTTCACACAACAAGTAGCCTACTAGGCTTAATAAATCCCATTTTGGCGAACTGAAAGAGCTCTAGCACTGTGCACTAAACACTGAAACACCAACTTATACACTTGATGCAGATCTAATATGTAGTCCATCACAATCAAAATTGGCGCCGGTAGGCCAGTAGGGCCTTGCATTCCATATTGCTGTGTCTCTGCTCTGCTTTCTCAACAATCAAATGAAGAATGAGGTGACGTCGGGACGTGTGTGTGTTTGTGGTATATACATCGTCACTGTGATGGGGGGGCATTTCCCACCAGAGTGTGAAAAGACTCAAACCCCTCCGGACACGCTGCAACACAGGACACACAGAGAATAACTGTCTGTCCTCCTTGAGTAGCGGCTATAGGCTGCATATAGAAACGTAGCCATGGGAGGCGGCTGCCTGCTCTTGCCCTTAGTAGATCCGCCACTGCTGCGTATGTCACGGCACCCACTTTGAGCACCCATGTGAACTGAAGCTCTCATTTCCCTGCAGGCTCCTGCTGCGTTGCCTCAAAAACACGAGTTCATGGAAGTTCTGTCCGTGCTCCACCATCACACCCACTGCCATAACCGCCCACATGCATTCCGTCCTTTTGTCAGGGATATTTTCTCCTCAATCTCAATCCTTTTAGTAGTAGTTTGGTGTGTGGGAGAGAAGCAGAGATGACGAACACCCACGCGCACTTCATTGTGTGCCTGTCTGGCATGGGTGAGCGTCTGAAAGCCACCTCTGCCGCTGTCTGTGCTGCTGGGTCAGGACACCTCGTGCTCATCATCAGCCTCCCGATGAGAGAGGAGCGTGATGTGGAGGAAGAAAGGGTGTCAGCGGGGTGTCGTGTCACCTCAGATGGAACACATCTGTCGAGGTGGAAAGAGCTAGACTGAAGCTTTAAAGGCCAGAATGTTTCGTGTTTTTATGCTGCTGTTTTTTTTTTTACGCACGGTACATTGGAGCACTGGCTAAAGACTTCTTTGGTAAAAGTAGCGGTAACAACACAATGTTGAAATACTTCAGTTAACGTCTAGTATTCATAGTTTTACTACTCAACTTTCTGTATAAAATTGGGCTTAAGTGGTTAATGTATGTTTTTTAATTAGAGATGCAACCGATCCGATATATCTGAATCGGCCTCCGATACGACTTCATTAATGCATCGGAGATCGGATATAATGTCACCGATACACGTTCCGATACAGGAGGGGGAAAAGTATTTAATGTTTACAGTCCATCCTGCACATATCACTCTCGGTGTACTGGAGAAGTATATTACTCTCGGTTCTGCACCGCTTACTGGAAAAGTATGTTCACTCTCTCGGTTCTGCACCGCTTACTGGAGAAGTATATCACTCTCTCGGGTTCTTCACTCAGTCGGTAGCGCAGACAGAGTGATATAACACCCCCCCCCCCCCCCCCCCCCACACACACACACACACACACACACAGAGAGGAGAGAGAGTAGCTCTTTACTCCTCGAATGTCTCAAATCGACCAGCAAAACTATAATCCACAGTACTGTGTCATTGCTCCAAATTGCTTGGACATCATGTGCATAATGCCAGCATGCACGTGGCAGCAGCTATGTAAAAGACACGAGCCTGTGCATTTCACCATAGGCAATCAAGACCATTAATTAGCTGTGACTGTCAGCTGTGTCACTGTCTGTGTAGGGCAGGCTATCTATTCGTCCCTGTAGAGAGGGACTTCTAAGTTCCACTTTTCCTTAATTTTTTTTAATATATTTTACATCCTGAACATTGAGGCTGCTAATACTGCAGATTATAATATACATAAAAAAACATCATTGACTTTAGGGGTAAAAAAGGTACCTTTTGTAAATAATAATAATAAACCAATTAACCATAGTGTGACAGGTTACCATTTCTATAAGGTTTACAGGTTAAACACTTGACACCCTTCTTTGAATTTAAATGGCATTTGTACATTATTTGCATTTTAGAGATATGCTACAGGTGTATTTCAGCCTTGTGTAACATTACACAACAAACAATATTAATAGTATGACTGCTCTATTATTTGAAGCCTATTTGAAGCCTATCCTACATACAATAAAAACATCACACCCGTGTGAAGTGAGGGGCGCTCTTATCATCGTACATCATCATGATGAATTTGCTCAGACACTATGACATAATTGTAGGAGGGCTTGCGCCCCTCAAAAATAATGCTAGTGCAAGTTTTGTATTTAAAGTTTTTGCTATGTAAAATATCAGATATCGGCAAAATATCGGGAAATATACAAATGAATATATCGAAAACATCTGTATAGTTGCATCCCTATTTGTAATGTCATAATTTTAAAACAAACTAGTTTACCGATATGGGCATATTCGTTGGATCGTTGGTTCTGGACAAGTGGACATCTGAATGACTCAATTACTCCCTCCAGTCCCTCTAGGCACCATACTCCCTCTGGTCCCTCTAGACTAGAGGGTTCCGATCTTAGCGGACGCTCAGATCGGCAAAACATACAGTATAGAATCCACCGGCTGTTTTGGCCGGCACCCCCCCTCTAGACCAGACATCACACAGTCCTTGTAAGTAATCCCTTTTATGCCCATATATGGAGCTGACTGATTTGTTGATAAACAACACACTCCAAATTAGGGAGTAGCTGAATTGGGAACTCCTTATGGTTATGTCTGAGTCGGCCAGTCTGTCGCAACGGTCTTAGGGAGTAGCTGAATTGGGAACTCCTTATGGTTATGTCTGAGTCGGCCAGTCTGTCGCAACGGTCTTATGGCATACATGGTTTCCACCCGACAGCAACAATATTCGGTACTTTTACAGATGACGTAAGTGTCTTACTGGTCAGAGGCACTAGGGGGAGTGGGCTAAGTGTCTTACTGGTCAGAGGCACTAGGGGGAGTGGGCTAAGTGTCTTACTGGTCAGAGGCACTAGGGGGAGTGGGCTAAGTGTCTTACTGGTCAGAGGCACTAGGGGGAGTGGGCTAAGTGTCTTACTGGTCAGAGGCACTAGGGGGAGTGGGCTAAGTGTCTTACTGGTCAGAGGCACTAGGGGGAGTGGGCTAAGTGTCTTACTGGTCAGAGGCACTAGGGGGAGTGGGCTAAGTGTCTTACTGGTCAGAGGCACTAGGGGGAGTGGGCTAAGTGTCTTACTGGTCAGAGGCACTAGGGGGAGTGGGCTAAGTGTCTTACTGGTCAGAGGCACTAGGGGGAGTGGGCTAAGTGTCTTACTGGTCAGAGGCACTAGGGGGAGTGGGCTAAGTGTCTTACTGGTCAGAGGCACTAGGGGGAGTGGGCTAAGTGTCTTACTGGTCAGAGGCACTAGGGGGAGTGGGCTAAGTGTCTTACTGGTCAGAGGCACTAGGGGGAGTGGGCTAAGTGTCTTACTGGTCAGAGGCACTAGGGGGAGTGGGCTAAGTGTCTTACTGGTCAGAGGCACTAGGGGGAGTGGGCTAAGTGTCTTACTGGTCAGAGGCACTAGGGGGAGTGGGCTAAGTGTCTTACTGGTCAGAGGCACTAGGGGGAGTGGGCTAAGTGTCTTACTGGTCAGAGGCACTAGGGGGAGTGGGCTAAGTGTCTTACTGGTCAGAGGCACTAGGGGGAGTGGGCTAAGTGTCTTACTGGTCAGAGGCACTAGGGGGAGTGGGCTAAGTGTCTTACTGGTCAGAGGCACTAGGGGGAGTGGGCTAAGTGTCTTACTGGTCAGAGGCACTAGGGGGAGTGGGCTAAGTGTCTTACTGGTCAGAGGCACTAGGGGGAGTGGGCTACACACTCACAAGTCCCCCCCCCCCCACACACACGCACATTATGCCCCCCCCCCTATACCAATCCCTGCTATCTCACTCTGACGCACCCTGCCCACACACACATGCACACGCACACACGCACTCACACGCACACAGACACACACACACACACACACACACACACACACACACACACACACACACACACGCATGCACGCACGCACACGCACAGGCTTATTATTATTTTTGTACATGTTGGGGCATTTTATCCGTAAACCAAGAAATAGCAGATCTACAATCTGCAATTTTTCGGTGCACGGTATAACTCTAATCCTAACCCTAACCCTAACCCTGACCTCTAAATGTGTAATCCTAATCCTAACCACAACCTTAATCTTTTTCTAATTGTAAACGTATCTCTAAAAAACAATGTCATATTTTCTCAAATGCTGCTATACTTTTGGTCTTTGCAAGTATAGTAATACAAATACACGCACGCACCCACGCAGTCACACACACGCACGCACATGCACACACTTTTCCCCACCAGGGAAAGCTAATATGAAGTCCAGGTTTACACATCTGATAACACAGGGGATGATGTGTGAAGTTCAGCCGATACCTTATCTGCCTTAACTCCATGCACCCCTCCCTCCCCCGCGCCGGTGGATGGAAACATTATTTATACTGTGTTTGTCTGGTTTTTAAAAAGGAAAAATCACACTCGTGTGAAGTGAGGGGCGCTCTTATCATTATACATCATCATACATAACTTTCCATGCATTCACTTTTCATATGTACATTCATGTACTTTGCTCAGCCAATCAAATCATTGCTATGGGATGTTTGTGTTCACACAGACCCACAAATATGGGCATGGGACGGGGCTAGCGCCCCTCAAATTTGAGATGCGTCAACATCTCTGGCAAGGAGAGAATGGGTGACTCAGGAGGATAGATTGTGGAAACATTGACATTTGCAAGAGCAAACAGAGCACCCAGGTGAGAGGTGCTGGAGGTGCTGCACAGTCTTTTTGGAGGTGCGTTCGTACGTGCGTGCGTGCGTGCGTGAGTGAGTGAGTGAGTGCCACAAAACAATAAGTTCATGTTTTGACCCATCATTTCCCTCTAGCCCAGCATTTATCAGCCACCGGAGTGGTGGTGTTTGCTGTATGCTACCTGTAAAATCACACTGCCCTCCGGTAATGGCTTGGTGTTTTCACTGTTTGTTTGGTAGACGGTTTTGGGCAACCAAAAACAAATGGTGAAAACGGCAAAAAAGGACGATGCGTTTCTAAAGTAAACACTATGACACTACTCCACTGGCTGATTACTGCTGGGATAGAGGGACATTTTGCCTCGTTTTAGAAACAACACTAACTTTGCACCTGGCCTGGATGGTGTGTCTGTCTGTGTGTGTGTGTGTGTGTGTGTGTGTGTGTGTGTGTGTGTGTGTGTGTGTGTGACTGATGGTGACCCGGGAGCTGGGTCACACCACGCTGCCAGCCCTGATGAATTCTCCCCCGCCCCCTCCCTGTCCGAGCTTCATATACACTCGGGCCGGGGGAGCGCGCCGCTAAGTACACTTCCCTTAAGCGTGGGGCGCTATGAGAAATGAGCACATAATGGCCCGGTGATGGAGGGCTGGTGGGAGAGGGAGGGTAACAAGGCAGACGTCTCAACTCACCTTCCCGCGCGCGCAATCATCCGTTATCCACAGCCCTGTGTGGGAAGAGAGAGAGACAGCCCTCCACCCACCCGCTCCATTTGTACACAGTGGTGTGTACGTACGTTTACTCAAGTACTGTACTTAAGTACAGTCAATTATTTTTATTCTGTATTTTCACTTCTACTCCACTACATCTCAGAGGCAAATATTGTACTTTTACTTAAATTTTAGTATATATTTTTCACCACTGACTCTTGGAGGAGTCACAAATGGAAGAATCAACCCTGAGGATTTTACTGTGTGCATGTCATTGATTTTATTCTCGTCCCGGGTGTTTTCAATTAACATTTAATACCTCTTGGTGTCGAGCTTGTTAAAAGAAATAAATAAATAACATAATTTTTTCAATTGATTTCTCCCTTTTTTATTTGGTGCCTGGCCACTTCGTTAGTTAGTTCGTTACTTAGTTTCGCCAGCACTGCGTGGAGTTATTATTCTGCCCCGTGAGATGAATGTGTCGACGCCTACTCCCGGACACACACACGAGGTGTGTGTGTGTGTGTGTGTGTGTGTGTGTGTGTGTGTGTGTGTGTGTGTGTGTGTGTGTGTGTGTGTGTGTGTGTGTGTGTGTGTGTGTGTGTGTGTGTGTGTGTGTGTGTGTGCACGCGCGCGCGCTCTTAATTCCAATAGAACAGTGTGCGGACCTCATTCCGTTTCCTTGTGTGTGTGTGTGCGCGCACATGTGTGCATGCAATGTGCATCTGTGTGTTTGGGTGGCTTAATGTAAGCAGAAAGTACAGTTCACTGTAAAATTCCTTCACCTGAGAGTGAACCCATTTTGTCATTTTTACTGTCTTGTTAAACTTTTATTTTTCTCTCTCTTCACAGTGTCTTGGGTCCGGCTTTGACATTCAGAGTGGGTCCCAACCCAAGCAACGTGACCACGGCTGATATGATCCAAGTGGCGGGTATGTTTTGAGGCTCTTTTTCTTTGATTTTGACACAAACAAACGCACGCACGCACGCACGCACACACACACAAACTGAACATGGACACTTCGACACTAACTCTGGGGGAGCCCACGTTTGAACTGGCAACCTTGCTTCATTTGCTTGTACACTGTTAAAAGCATCTGTGTTGGCCTGGACGGTTAGCTCAACCGTCTGGGCACCTAGGCTGCTGAGCCAGCCTGACAACGTGCTGCGGGTTCAAGACCCGAATATGACTAAAACTATATGGAATATTTTATTCAAAAGACTATGACTAAAACGAAATCAAAATTTGCTGTCAAAATCAACACTGCTATGAAGGATAATGCCAATAATATACCACACAGCGTCAGGTCCAAAGCTAAGTTATGGACATGCTTCATTGTGATTCATGTCATTTTCGCCGCCACCGCCACTGCCACGCTGTCACTCTCGCCATTTTCAAGTAATTGAGAACACAGATTACTCCCTGTAGATACAGTGGATAGTGCATGCGTTTGTCTTGTTCAGGCGAAGCCTGCGGTTCCCAAAGAAGATTATCTGCGCAGCGCTGTGACAGATGACCATCAATTACTGGAGATGATGAGCATGGCAGTGTGTGTGTGTGTGTGTGTGTGTGTGTGTGCGACTGTGCGCCTCTCCTGTCTCGATACTGTACGTACGTTTGCACGTGTGTCCATTGGAGACATACAGAACAAGCACACAACCCACTAGCACACGCACGCACGCACGCACACACACACACACACACACACACACACACACACACACACACACACTCCCAGAGAGGATCTGTTTGATCTTGTATGTCCAATGATCTGACAGGCGGGGACAGGTCTGCGTGTGCGGCGTGTGTTGCATGCGTGCTGCGTACGTGCGTGCATATACGTGCATGTCGTCCGTCTGATATGTGGACTGATAGAGCGCTGTCACACGCAGAGAGGGAGGTTGTCAGTATGCAGTGCAGTGTCCGCTCCCCCGTCTGCATTGTCTGCGCTCCCATCAGCCCCATGCCGCGGGCGGGCAGGCTATAGGCGCACGCGGATCGCACGTGCAGCGTGTGATGTGTGCTGATGTCCTTGCTTTGGTCGGAAATGACTTTGAGAATTAAGCGCAGCGATACTAACCCCCCCTCTCCCCTCCCCCTCCCCCCCCCCCCTTCCAACAGTCAATATCGCCAACCAATATCACCCCATTGAAATAACACGCCGGTGTCATTATTGGCCGAGAAGCTGGCTTCTACGTGCCGTGCAGTGTTGTCGTTTTTGGCAGCCATCTTGTTTACTGACGGGGACATGTCACACCACGGCTAATGATATGATGACACTCTCTCAGAGTTAAATGAGTAGTTCACACAATAAAATATGTTATTTTCTCTCAATTCACCCTTTGTCAAGTCCCGCCCGTGGTTGTGCCCCTCTTCGCACCTATTGGTTGCCATTTTGTGGTTGGACAAAAATCCTTTCTCTCCATCCACTACCATTGAAATAACAGGTTTTTCAGTTGTTTCGTATTGATATTCTGTGCATTCAATATTTTTTTTAAACTTGGTGTCAGTAAAAAGAAACATCACAGGAGCAGCATGGTGACTGGACATTGTTCGTTTAGTTAAAATGATGTTTTTGCAAATTCAACATAAACAAGGCAGAACCAGGGTGGAACAAGGCAGAACGATCCTGCTGGTTAGTCAGTCAGGGACCAATCAGAAGGCTGACAAATGGTGAATTACACACCCCATAAAGCTTTGAATTCATGGATTAAAGAATACAAACCGGCGGGCTAGGGTACTAATTTAAACCATTGTGTTCCTCGTTTCTGGCGGACTCCGTGTTAAAAGGTTCAGCGACAGGTGTGTCCGCTTTACTTCCTGTATCTGTGTGAATTTAATTGAAGTTTGTGTAGGACAAAGTTTGTGAACATGCACTAAAAGCTGGATATAGGAGGGGCTAGCGCCCCTCAAAAAAAGAAAATTCCAACATTTTCAATTATTTTCCAAAATTATGTGACACCCTGTGAGATTGTAAGACGAGCTATTTTTGATGCTTTTTTTTAGGTGTTTATTTATCTGCTTTATCTCCTCTCCCCTCTACCTCTCTCTGACGTGGCTGTCTTTGATGAGGCGGTATACAGTGGGAGAGCTAATGACCGGCATTGAGCCAGGCTGAAATGTCAGATCAAATGTTAGGTCAACATGATCGTCAGCCGCCGGACCCATGCTGATGAATTATGAATACCTGCCTTGCCTTCCTGAATGGTGATTTGTACAATGTGTCAGGAGAAGCAGACAGAATTTGTCGACGCCACTTAAGAGTGTCTGTTGTTCACAGGGAGTTGAAGCGCCAAAAGGCTTAAATTATGCCGGTTGACATGAACGACAATGGAACACACACTCTCAAACTTATATGGACAGTATGTAATGGTTTATTTAATGTGATGGTATAGCCTATACCTGTGAGTCTGCTATAGACCTTGATACTAACGGTCTGAATGGAATCCCAAAATGGAAACTGACAGCCGTGCCCAATGGCCTCCTGGGTAATCCTGGGCAACCCCTTGGCTTTTGTGTGACTGTGCATGAAACAGATGACCCCCTGATGAACCCCCTGATGACCCCCTGATGACCCCCTGATGCCAAACAGCTTCCACTCATTCTGTGCACAGAGGATTTGCTAATTATGTAATTAAATTTTGACCAGAGAGAAATATTATCCTGTTTGATACAACAGAGATCATCAACATTATGCCATATTTTTCACAAGGTAGCAGCCAAAGAGTGCATGACCTTCTGATTATTGTGGTAGTTATTAATGACCCAATATCACTTTGACATTGCAATGTAACTTCTATTCAAGTCTTATGCTAACGGCGTTGCACACATTTCAATTCTTATAGTACTATTTTTGCACAATTTGTGTACTTGGATGGCATTGGTGGCATTGATGGCAATATGTTATGGCTTTATGAAAACCATAACATATTTTTTCTCACTACCACAATTCGTGTTCAATCACCGTACAAGTCGGGTTTATTTGGGCGCATAGTTAAATGGATTGGATTTGTGTATTATGCAGCATGGCACCATCCAGCAGAGTAGAACCGCTTCATACTGTCCATCTATCTGGCCATCAGCTTGTGTTTGATGTGCTCAGCTCTCTCCACTGAAAGGAATAGACAAAAGGGAGTCGGTTGAAAGGCACAGGGACAGTATAGAGGAGATTTGATAACTCAATGAAAAGCATCTTTTGGGCAGCAGCAGGTTCTTAGCGGGCTGTGTCCTGAAAGGCCTGCTGGGAGGTCTGACTGTATTAGTGGAGGTAGAAGGCTCTTGTGTTCTGCTCAACTGGAAAACCACAGGACAAAGACCTGCACTGCTTAATCCCTGCTCGGCTGCAAAACAAAAGAGAGCGCTGCTTTATCAAAACTACACGGCATTTTTTTGCCGTGCTTGTGTGTGTGCGCGTGCGTGTGTGCATGCGTGCTGTTTGTGTCTTCTGTTTTTTTTTTTCTTTTTCTTTTGCAGCTGTTTTCATACAGTGCCAAGAAAATGATTTTCTCAATATTTGATGAAGTGGCAGCCAAGCTGTAATCACATTCAAATGTGATGTTAAGAAGTTGCCTTTCTTTGCTCTCTTTCTTTGCTCTCTTTCTTTGCTCTCTTTCTCTCTCTCTCTCTCTCTTTCTCTCTCTCTCTCTCTCTCTCTCTCTCTCTCTCTCTCTCTCATTATCCCCCCCCCTCTCTCTCTCTCTCTCTGGGAGTGGTTTATATCACGTAAATCACTTTTCCTTGGGGGAAACTGGATCTGTCAAAATTGCTTTTGATCACTGTCGTATATTGTAAAGCAACTTGTTTTAGTTGGTGATGGATTTCCCACTTTCCATTTTTTCCTTTTTTGTTTGTACACATTAAATATGTTGGTACAGTGCATGCACAGTAGGTACAAATATCTATAATAATACCCACATGAATCCTATGGTTCCTATTCTTTGGGGAAGGGGGGCATGGTCACGATCATGGTGTCAGTATCATGGTCACTATCATGTCAGTATCATGGTATCATGGTCACTATCATGGTGTCAGTAATCATGGTGTCAGTATCATGGTCACTATCATGTCAGTATCATGGTCACTATCATGTCAGTATCATGGTCACTATCATGTCAGTATCATGGTCACTATCATGTCAGTATCATGGCATCATGGTCACTATCATGTCAGTATCATGGTCACTATCATGTCAGTATCATGGTCACTATCATGTCAGTATCATGGTCACTATCATGTCAGTATCATGGTCACTATCATGTCAGTATCATGGCATCATGGTCACTATCATGGTGTCAGTATCATGGTCACTATCATGGTGTCAGTATCATGGTCACTATCATGGTGTCAGTATCCTGGTGTCAGTATCATGATCACGCGCTACTACAGTAATCACTCAACCTTATGACATTGAAAGTGGTGTCTAGTGTGCTGTCTTAGCTGTGGTCAAAGATAGAATGGCCAAAGATGGGATATTTTAGTGGTTATGCATCAAACAGCACATTACACGTGTTGAGTGGATATGTGTCAAACACCACGGTGTGTGTGTGTGTGTGTGTGTGTGTGTGTGTGTGTGTGTGTGTGTGTGTGTGTGTGTGTGTGTGTGTGTGTGTGTGTGTGATACGTGTGCATGTGTGCAAGAGGAAGCTTGGCGGTGGTGGGTGGGGAGCTGGGCGAAGGGCCACCCCTATTGTCTCAGCTGTCACGGATGGACGACCCCCAAACCCCGCGAGCCCCTCAGAGGCCTCAAAGGCCCCCGGGGGCCAGGCCCCAGCACTGTGTCCGCGGGCCCCCAGGCCGTGAGAACCCCCCGGCCCCTGGTCAATGAACACTGGGATCCAGGGGGACCCTGGGAGCAAGTGCCTTGGCCATCTGGAGCCAGAGAGCGGAGACCCTGACACGCGGCTGTCACACTGGGGGAAAGAGACTGGACGCTCTTCCTCTCTCTGTGTGTGTTTGCTTTCTGTCTCTTGTCTCTCTCGCCTTGCTTTCTGTCTGCTCATCTCGCCATTTCTGTGTGTCTCGCTCTCACACTCAGGTTCTCTGCCTGTATAACTTCTCTTTATCTTGCACTCCAGCACACGTGCACGCCGCACACACGCGTGTGCGCACACACACACACACACACACGCACACACACACATGCACACACACACACACACTCGCACACACGCACACACACGTGCGTGCGTGACACCAGAAAAGAGAGGAAAGCAAGAGTGAGAAGAGAAGGACTGAGAAACAAATGGAAGAAATGAACATGAAAGCAAAACAAAACATAAGCCCCCAGATGCATGCTGGGTAATAAACATGCTCTACCCACTCCATGGCTATTGTTGGGTTGTTGTCAGGTCTTTATTTTTGTTTCGTCTGAAAAGAGAAATGAGTCAGGCTACAGTACATCACCTCTGTTCTGAGACAAGGTGTATATCTCTGTCTGCACAGGCCTCTCCTTATTGTTTGTTTCGCTCTCTCTCTGTCAAGTTAGTCTGTCTGTCTGTCTGTCTGTCTGTCTGTCTGTCTGTCTGTCCACCCCCTCTGTGTGGGAAGTCGCCTTCTCTGTCACATTCCTGAGCGTTATAGGCATTAGTTTAGCTCTGAAAGTTTAACGGCGGACCTGTAAGGGTGTCCACTTTCTCTGATATGTACTGTAATACCTCCCTAACCGACCTCCCACACCCCCACATCTCACTCTCTCTCCCTCTGCGCTTCTAACACACACACATGCGCACATGCACACCTGCATACACATCTTGGGCTGAAGGCAACTGTGTGGCTCTGCATAATGGCGGCAGCTTGCCGTTTTAGAGTGCTAGTCTTCTCCAGCTGAGGCGATTAGCATAGATCTCCCATGCAGATGGAGTTGACCTTCACTCTGGCAAACACAAAATGCCAGCGATAATTACCTGCCTCTCTTCACAAACAACACCCCGGTTCAACCCTCCACCTAGCTCTGGTCCATAGCTCTAATGCCGTTGCATCTAGAGCTACTGTATGTTACCGATGACTTCCGGGGCTCGCATGAATGAAATGCAGACCAGCCTCTTGTCTTTAGCGTAAATATAAAGAACGTTTTTGCTACTCACCAAAACAAAGGCGGGTTGTGTCATTAGAAAGCCTACTTTCCTTAGTGGACGCACTCTGAGTCCCACACCACCCGTATAAACGGTACTTTTTTGCCAGAAAGGGATTTTTCTTCCCTGGAGGAAAAATATTCTCTATGAGAGTTTTCTCCGGGCAATATCGGTAGAGGGTGCCCAGAAACTGATCTACAGTCAGTGTCCGGACCAGGCGGCTGGATTTGAGGCTATACAGTAAATAGGAAGTCATTATCAGAATCAATGGCCCACCAGATGTCACTATTTCACCTCGTGGAGGCTTTGGAAAGATTTACTCTCAATACAAGTTAATGAGGTTTTGGCCAGGACATTACACTTGATTTTATTACCTTTTAGTTAACATTTTCATAAACTCTTTGTGCTTTCAATCACTAGTTTAAAGTATTTTTTAAATGATGGTGATATGCGTTTAGTAAAAAGTGCGGTATGTTTCTTGGGCTTTCTAGTGGCTTTCTAGTGGTTCTACCGAGTGAAGATCCATCCTCCAATAGCGGTCGTTTCCGGTTTCTTTTCCGGGACCGGAAGTTCAAAGATGGCAAATTCCAATAGTGGTTGCAACACCACAGAGCTTACTTTGCGGCCCTCAGCTGCACCGTGTGTCACATTGCATTAGGATGGCGTGTCTGTATCTGTGTCGGATGATTCCCTGCGTGTTCACGCTTTAACATCTGTATCAATGAGCGTAGAGGTCAGGGAAACATCCCCCATTTTGCTCCCTTCTCCGCCTCCCCCCACCTCACCCCATCACTCTCCCTCTGTGCCGCTCTCCTCCCTTCCCTCCTCATCCCATATATGCTGCCCTCTCTGGTTGACTGCTTGAGAACGCTCAGTTCGGTGATCAAAGTCTTCCTCGGTCCTCCTATCCTTCTTCGCCCCTGGCTGTGTGTGTGCGTGCGCGAGCGCGCGCTTGTGCATTACGTTGTGTGTAACCACTTATCCGTGTGTGCGTGTGTGTGTGTGTGTGTGTGTGTGCTCTATAGTCATGCCCGTCTCATCTGTCTCACTATCTTTCTGCCTTTCGGCCTCATTTATACTTTGCTGCACATCATGTTGCGCAGCGAAAAGCAGCTACAACTGAACTATTACTGAGGTCTTCAGGTAAAGACCTTCTTAAAGTTCCTAATACAAGGCTAAGAACTAAAGGCGATAGAGCTTTTGCAGTTGTAGCCCCTACCCTATGGAATGAATTACCCCTTTCCCTAAGGAGGGCAGAATCTGTCGATACATTAAAAAAGCTGCTAAAAACCCATTTGTTTCGTAAGCACTTTTGTTTGTAATATTGTCTGTACTGCATGTTTATATATTTTATCACTACTCTGTCATTGTGTTGTCGTTTTATTGTTGATGTATGTGTTGCTCTTGTTTTATTTCATTTTATTTATTGTACAGCACCTTGTGACATTTGTTTTGAAGCTTGTGTATCTGCTATTTCGGGTGCGTGACACTGGTGCGCAACTAACTATAAATCGGGCATCAGTATAGCGCCATGCAGGCTCTCTTCTCTTGCATCATCCTCCTGTCTCCTGGAGGACATGCATGCATGCATGCACACGCACGCACGCACGCACACACACGCACGCACGCACAGACATGCACAATGATGCTTATTCAACATGACGGATTCGTCTTCTCTATCTCCTTTCTCCAGAGCTAACGCACGCACATGCGCACGTGCACATGCATGCACGCACACACACACACACACACACACACACACACACACACACACACACACACACACACACACCTATATGTGCTCTCCTGAGTGTGTTCTTACTAGTACTAGCGTAGTTTTGCTTACAGCTTGGTGGCAGAGTCCCGGTGGGCTGTGCCAGTCACAGTATCTAAACATCTCCGGGGCTTCGTTCATACGAGTCCCTCCCTCTCTTTCTCCCTCTCTCTCTCTCTCTCTCTCTCTCTCTCTCTCTCTCACTGTACTCGACGATTCTCTTTTGGATTTCAAGGTCGTGCTGATGATCGTACTGCACGGTTGACGACGCTCAGTGTTTCTCTTCCACCGACGTCGGGTGATACCTTGAGAATAATGTTAATCATTCGCTCCGAGGTCAAAATGATGCATGCGCTTCGCTTCTGTTAGGCGGTTTCTCTCATGATATCCGAGCACAGTACAGCACACATTCAGTACACTTATACTCATTCCCAGTGTTCGGGGAACCAGACATTGAGCTTTGTAGCCTATTTCTCCTCACAGACATGGTGCGATGTGAGAATGTATACTTCACGTCGCATACAGTGTGCATTGTGTCATCGGACAAGAGTGAGTCCCAAGCGGAGACTGTCTTTCTTATTGTTGGACAATAGTGCAGTGATGGAAGAAGTACTGATGTATATTTTTTTTTAGCAAGCATGCTAATGGAAGCCATTGTTCTCACGTTAATTAAAAAATATCTATCTTGTTTGAAAAAACAAAATGTCACTGGTAGCTGGGTTTCTAAAGTGTCCACATAATAATTAACCAAATGGTAGAGGCAAAAAAAGCGTTCCTCAGCTCCAACCGCACACGGCGGGTCTATATCTCTAAACCGTTTATTATTATTTTTGCCTCTACCAGTGGTTAATGGATATATTATCGTCAGATTACCATAAGAAAAATGGCTACCCCAGATTTCTCCTTTAATGGGTTGAGGTTACTTATCACCACTGCAATAGAGCGTTGCAGTCCCGCCCCCTTTCAGAACAACGAGTGGCCCAGGAAATGAATCCCAATGCATTTTTCCCATAGGCATTTCAAAACGTATTTATTTAAAGACCTTTTAAGCTGTCGTGACAAATCATGACAACACACACAATATTTTGGACCAAACAAATAATTACAAAGAAGAAAAACTAAAAAAGTGTTGTAACCTGCCGTTTTTTTCTACTTTCTAATTCTTTGTTTGGCCCGAAGAATTGTGTTTGTTGTCATGATTAATCATCATCACGACAAGAGTTGGCTTCGTACGACGCTTAAAAGGTCTTTAAATAAATACGTTTTGAAATGCCTATGGGAAAAATGCATTGGGATTCATTTCCTGGGCCACTCGTTGTTCTGAAAGGGGGAGGGACTGCGACGCTCTATAGTGTGTCCCAAGTAACCAAAATAATTGGGATGTGAGGTACAGTCTCCTTTGTTCTGTTTATCCTGATCAGCTATCTCTCTCTCTCTGTCTCTCTCCTTAGTTATTTTGTCCTCTCCTTCTTCATTATTGTCCCTGCCCACCTCCTCCTCTTCCCGGCGTAGGGTCAGTGGTGCGCTGCTCCTGTAAACATATTTACTGTGTCAACATGGCCGCGGTGAGGCAGCTGAAGACTGTAACAGGTGCCAGTCAACAGCCGGGCCTGATCTCCAGTGCATTAAAGGATCTCGGCTGTAGACGTGGATTAGTGTCGCCTGCCCATTGTTTGTTTGCTAATTCCGTCTCTGAGGTATTTGTTGGGAAAAATAGGCATGAATAATTGAACGCAACTTCCAGTGGACGTAACGAAGCTATCAGCGCACAGCGAGGGGGGATTAATGAGGAGGGGGTGGGGGAGTGGGCAATGTGACGCAGGCCAGAACAACGGAAACCTTTCCCAGATACCCAGAGAAGCGAGTTGGTAAACAGAAATTGAATATGCATTGTTTCATGGAGAGAAAAAACACTGAAATGAGAAAGGAGCGGATAAAGAAAGGGCCACCAGCGCTTTGCAGCGAAGTGTGTCTAAGCACGCAGCTTTGGAATTGAGAGACACTGGGGCCATCGTCCCGAATGTGCACATTTCAATCATTTGACGCACTGTATTGTCTGAGAAATCGCTCCTACATTAATTCCCATGAAGTAAGGTTAAGACGGTATTAATGTTTCCATACTCCTGGTTTCTATTCTAAGTCTAAGACCTGGCTTTTGTAAGATTATTTGGCTTGTCATAGAAGAGAGCCATAGCCAATGTTCATGGTGTAACATATTATTGTACGTGCAGATGACTGACAGTAGCATATTTGATCAGACATGGATCACAACCACACTGAAAGCAGAGAGATGAAGGACGCAATGCTTGGAAGGATGAAGAGAAAACAGGAGAGAGTGGAGAGAGGCAGACAAAATGGATGCATGGAGAGATAGCACAGCAGAGGACCATTGCAAAACCATCATTGCACTGTCCTATAAACAGTCATTTTACCACCCATAAACTGCAGTATTGTTGATAGTTATTCTGCTCATCTCTGACACTAGATGGTTGGGACATGTACTGTAATTTAACTGGCTGTTCAAAACAGCCAGCAGCTGCCCAGGCGGTGGCGTAACCGTCTGGGAACCCGACTGGTAATCCAGTCGCAGTGTGCCGCAGGTTCGACTCCCGAGCCCGACACGGCCTTTACTGCATGTCTTCCCCCATCTCTCTTCCTGTCAGCCTACTGTCTGTCCCTTCAAAAAACCAATAAAAGGCGTAAGCCGCAAAAAAATATCTTAAAAAAACAACAACAAAAAACAGCCAGCATCTCCTATTCGGAGTGACTTACAATTGCAAGATCACTCCACAACCTGGCTCCAACCCTAATCCCTCCCAGCCTCCTCCTCGACATCTCTTCCCGGCTCCGTCACACCATCTCTCCAACCCTTCATCTTCCCATTCTTCATCCCTCCCTCCCCATTTCTCTTTCCTTATACACTCCATACACCTCCCCAGCACTCCTCTCCACTCCATCCGCTCTTTCTCCACTCCACCCATGCAACTATCAGTCTCCAGTGTCCCTTCATCTCTCCCGTTTTTTCGTCTCCATCTCCAATCCGTTCCCAGATGTTCCATCTTTGCACCGCTGCTGCGTCCTCCAGCTCTCTCCGCCCTCACTCCAAGAGGAGAAGTGTGTGTGTGTGTGTGTGTGTGTGTGTGTGTGTGCCATATGACTCACAGGGCCCTCATGGTGGAGATGGTCAGGCCCTTGGGTGCATTGTGTTTGTACATAACGCAGCTTTGTCTCCTCTCCTCCTCGACGGATAGCACTCTCTATGAGCGGACATAATTATGCACGCAGATCCAGTGTGATTGCAGACGAGTTTTCACTCACTTTGATGTCATCGCCGCGTCCAAAGTGGATGAATATAATAGCAAGGGGCAAAACTGTAAATACATCCCGCCGACGTTCATATGTAGACTAGAGGATGATGATGACTCCAGGCGGTCTTTCGGTTTTACGTAACATGTGTGTGATCAAGGGTGTGTGTGTGTGTGGCGACAGAAACGGCAGCAGCAGAAGTTTGTCGAGATCAACAACGTAAACGTTCAAGGTGGTAGAGAATGGAAAATCTGTCATGTTGAATAAGCATCCTCGTGTGTGTGTGTGTGGGTGTGTGTGTGTGTGTGTGTGTGTGTGTGTGTGTGTGTGTGTGTGTGTGTGTGTGTGCATGCGTGCCTGCCTGCGTGCACGTGGGGGTGTTCTCCTGTCCAATTTCCACAGGCTGAAAAACAGATCGATAGCGACTACACCAGGAGCAACCACCGACTGACCCACCCCACCCACACCCGCACACCTTGTGACATCATGTCCTAGGAGAGCACTTCTTTTTAGACGGACAGACGCAGTCTTTTCTTTGTACTTCTTTGTTCATAGTTCTCCTTTCATCTTGTCTCCTTTAATCTGGCTTCATCCTCGACAATATTGTTGTTTCCTTAGAAGGCCCTATAAAGCAATGGTTCCAAAACTTTTTAACTTTACCCATGGGGTAGTAGCTGAGCACAAGTGCTAATTTTCAGCAACGCCCTGCACCGAGTGGCTCGCTATGAGCTTGTAGATCTGCTATTTGTCAATAGCTAACACCAAAGGGGTTCCCGCCCAAAATGGGTTAAAACCTGGAAGCTAACCAGTACAACCTCAGTCAGGCTCCACTGGTGCAGATGGGAACAGTGGTTTTAGAATCTTAAAGGTATATTCAGTGATTTCACTTAATTCCTCCCTGTCCCCAGTTAACCCCTGGGGGTCAAAAAACCTTAGGTTTAGTTTTTGACTCTCTATCCTGATTGGACGAAAGGCTGGGTCCCACAGCCAAAAACGAAACCTAAGGTTTTTTGAGTGAAATCACTGGATATACCTTTAATATCTCTGATTCTTCTTCCATGCTGCGTTTTGGATCAAAACAAGATTGATTTGCGGCTCATTTCTATAAACAATATGATCATTGCCGGTTACAAAATGTATGTTTTGGGTGAATTTAATAACGCAGGACCTGTTACATAGTGATATTTCACTTCCTGTTTGCCCGTTTCCGAGAGAAAAGGCTTTCAAAATATGACGGTTCGAGTGGACGGTGGCTATCAATTCAGCCAACAGATGGCGGTGATGGCGGTAAAAGAGTCAAAAGTAAAAGTACTCAAGTCATTATTCAGAAGGATCCATTTGAAAATGGGTAAAATCTTTTGAAAATAACAGATCTACAAGCTCACAATGCTTTGCGGCACGTTGTGAGCTTGTAGATCAGCTATTTTCATACTGCCAAAGGGCTGAAGTGGGCCGAAGTGGGCTGAAGTGGTTTGTATATATGTTTTGTAATCTTTAAATAACTAGTAACATTTTCAAATAATTATAGTGGAGTAAAAGTTCAATATTTGCCTCTCAGATGTAGCGTGTAGAAGTATAAAGTATAGAAAATACTTTTGTAAAGTAAAAGTAGCTCACAATTGCACTTAATGCTGGAACAAGCATTGCAGGTGAAAACGATGCTTGGGCACAGGCACTGCTACTTTCCAGATATAGCTCAAGTTGAGCTAACGTCTACAAGTAACATTTGCTGGTGCCATTAACCAGTAATTAACCACAACGAGCTGTTCCTCCTCACATCACCGCATTGTGGGTAAAGTATGAAGGTGTGACTGCAGGCAGCAGCCAAATGCATTACACACAATGATGACTCTAACGTTGAAATACTTGAAGCCACAAAGCCATATAGGAAGATGGCCATACATTAAACCATTAAAACCAGGGAAAGCACCCGCGTCATTACTGTTGACTATTCAAAAATAGCAGATCTACAAGCTCACAGCGAGCTTGTACATTGCTATTTTTAGATATGCGAGCAGATTACTACAGATTCAAGTACACAGTTGTTCCTTACTTAGATTAACTTTGTTTTCAAATGTGATGCTTTGTATGGTCCCATTAATATGAACCTTCCAGCTATATTTTATCATCATCATTATCAGTCCTCATGAGAGGATTATTAAGGCTAGGAAATTTTAGGTTATTTGCAGAATACATCAGAAAGAATTGAAACGTTTGAGAACTACTCATTTAGAAGGCATTTTGTGGAATCAGGCTCTGGTCTTAACCGTTTCAGTTCATACGACGCATGACGCCGTCATAAGGATTCCGAAAAATTAGTGCCTATGACGTCTGTGGACGTCCTAGCGACGTCCTAGTGACACGGGGCGAGATAAGAATATTCCGAATTTTTCCTCTTTTTTTTTTGGCATTTCGCTTTTCGCTTTCCGTACGCTAACGCTCTGTGCAACTATTAGCTTCTATTTTGATGCACTTCCGGCACTAAATGTGTTTAATGGGTGAACACAGTGTACCTTTCAGGTGTATCTTTTTGTGCGTCCGTTGTGTCATATTTATACCCACATCCACGCATGGGACATCTTACAGGTTGTATTGCGTTTCCATGTTAGTGTGAGTAGGGGTGTGCGTGCGTGTGTGTGTGTGTGTGTGTGTGTGTGTGTGTGTGTGTGTGTGTGTGTGTGTGTGTGTGTGTGTGTGTGTGTGTGTGTGTGTGTGTGTGTGTGTGTGTGTGTGTGTGTGTGTGCGTGCGTGCGTCGGTGTACTGTATGTGTTCGTCTGTGTGTTTTTTCTTCTCTAATGGTGGAGTCAGACTAAATTGGTCTGTGAATGCAGTACAGCAGAATGCTCTGCCAGTGGTTTTGTGAGCTACAAGTGTAAAGGAACAAAGAGAGCCAGAGAGCTTCAAAGCAGTCTGGTGACATTTTGGGTCCTTCCATCTTCAAAGCCCCTGTTTGTGTTTGTAGTCCCTCTTTTGAGTATAATTATATTTCTTTTCCAAAGGCTCACAGCTGTCTATTTAAATAAATAAATAAATGTTACATTCTGTTTCAATTAATTTAATTATTTTCCCTGCAAAGCTTTGTGAAAACGTGACCCAATATTTCTTTGCTTGGTGATGAGTGTGAGTGACTAAAACGCATGATAACATTCATAACATACAGTATACATTAATGTATGTATTTTACTGTCTGCCTATCAGCAGTCATTGTCGATAGCTGTTGCCACGGGAACTGACAGATGGGGGAAGGCATGTGATGATCTGCCCAGACACCCTCATTTTCACCCTCCCTGCAGTCAAAGTAGCTCCTGTAATTTGTGTCCAGGTGCAGCACCAGCTTTCTTTTGGCAGGAGACCTGAGAATCAAAAAAGAAGAAACTAGAAAATGTGCTCTTCGGAGCAGGTTATTGTGGTCCAGCAAATGTTCGGAATTTGACACTCGGGATGGAATATAAAAAATCTGACAGATCCGTCTTGATCACATGACCATGACCATAGAGAGTACCAATTTCGGTGATGTTTGGACAAAATCAGTAGGAGTAATATGAAAAGTGTTTTGCAAATGTTGGCCTCCTGGCGGGGCTATAAAAGGCAGATAGGAAAAATGGACGGTTGGACTCACAGAAGGACAGAGGACAAATCATTGTCTCTGCCTCGCCTATGGTCTGGTGGAGACAATAAAATAAATGTATGACTAATTTCTAATTTCTTTCTTCACCTAAATAGTTGTTTGTGACTGTTCTTGCCCCTTTTCACAAAGTCATGTCGATAATGTGTAACCGGTGTTAGATTATCAGAGACCAAACACTCAAAGGGATTGTGACATTTAAAACACATTTTTGTAGATTTTTTGGCTTTTTTGGCTTTTCTTGACATCAATTTCACCAAAAAAAACGATGTTTGAACATTCAGTGTATTCTCTGCTGTCTGGACTTTTGTGAATAATTATGCAAAAATGTCTCATCTGGTTGGACGGCAGGCATATACGTAGATCCTTGCTAAACCTCCGCCCCCTCCCCTCTGCTCCCTGCCTACCCTCTCTTCTCCGCCCCTCTCCTCTCCGCTTCCTCATTGTGACCGCGACTTTGTTTCTTTGTAATACTTACTAATAATGGCTTCTAGAGAAAAATCAATCTGCTCTGTTGTTGGCTGTGTCAATCAACACAAGTCCTTACACTGGATACCAACTGGCCTAGATGACTCTTTTATTTTTGACGGTGACGTCCCTACTAAGTTGTCAAAGAAGCGCATCTTGGGTTGACAGGAAAGGGGGAATTACCGACATCTACAGGCTAAAATAATGTGTTTTTCCATGGCTTCTCAGGATGCAGATTACACATACACAAAAACTCCTGGCAAGAAATACTGGAGTGGAGTTGATTGTTCAAACTTTTTAGACACGTTTGAAGGACCATGGCCAAGACTTTTAATGTTGTTAAAATTATGTTATAAATAATGTCATAATACCTTTAAATCACCACTGATCCAACCATACCCAGCTGGAAACCATTGATCCGAGATGTCACGCAAGACGTACTAGTCGACAGAATGTGCTGCCCAGCTAGATAGCTCAGAAGGACCCAGTCAACAGCGGGCACTATACCCAACTGGATAGATCAGCGTGACCCAGTCAAGCATAGACAGACACGTTGTGTAATGAGGTTGAACCAGCTCATAGAGCACCGAAGTCCTGACGTCACTGTCAGTAGAGGGCGCCAGTCCACAGGTTCATGTACTTTTTATTTGTATTCAAATCCCCATAGGGGGATTTTTGATCATCCCGGCGTTTTCACTCATATGGATATGAGGCATCGACTGAAGGTGGAAATGTACAAATATACCCAAAGAGTAACACAATAGGCGCTAGAAACGAGTCAAACAACCCAGAGACTACATTTCCGGGTAGCAGCGGGGTGGCTGCAGTTGCCCGTCGCACAACATAAACTGAGTACTGACATGTTATTTATTTATTATTTATTATTTTTTATATTGAATGTTTCGTGGTTAGTACGAGTCGAGTCACCGCCAGCTGAGCTTATGTCAACGAGGAATCTCAGGAACGCAATGTGTTGACAGCTGGGCATGACGTATATTAGCAGCGACATTGCTTTCATATGTTTCAAGGCTTTTGCGGCCAAATTAATTCCATTTTCTCCAGAAACTGACTGTATCAAATATTAACGACGCACAGTTCTTATGGGGATCTCGATGCTCTATTGGCCTTGTGGTTAGTGTCTGCCATGAGAATGAGAGGTCGGGGATCAATTCCCTGGGCGGGTCATACCAAAGACTCTGAAAATGTGACCCCAGGTCCCCAGTGCGTCCCCCTGCTTGGCATCATCAGCATTAAAGGTTGGCTTGGGGGTAAGTCCCTATGACATACTGTACTAGCACCATGTCTGGGGGTGTATTTGTACATCATGGCTGGTATGTACTTGTAGGAGATAGGCCCCTGACCTATGGGCCACATGACTTGGAAAGGCTACTTAAAGCAAGGTTGAGTGGCGGTCATTAGATAACAAATGTGTTTCTTTATTTAAAGAGTATGGTCTATACCTGCTCTGTGTGAAAAGTCCCTTTAAGTATAACTTTTATTTTCTATTCTATTGATTTAATAATTTGGTACTAACATAAAATTGACTTGACGCTTGGGGGAAGCATTGCCTTGGGAGAGCAAGGGCCGAGGCACTCCCTCAAGGCAACGGTATGGGAAACACTAACTGACCTCTGCACTCGGTTATGGGCAGCCTTACCTGAGTGGGTGGAGAGGCTATCTGGTAATCAGGAGGTCACCGGTCTGACCCTCAGCTCCCCCATGTATACGGGTCGATGTGTGCCAGAGCAACATTTAAAGACGAGCTGAAATGGAAAACTAGGATTTTCACCCTTTTTTAGAGCTCCATGGCAGCAGGGAGTGTTGGGTGGGAGGAGTGGGGCGGAGGGGCTATGTCTCACTGGCAGTACATACAGTATAAAGCACTGCTGTGGTCACTCCTGATTCTTCTGTAATCTTAATTATTGACTAAAGTTATAGTGATGCTCTCACACCATTCCAGTGTAGAACACATTTAGATGTTGGGTTATAGAGAGAGATAAGACAAATCACTGTGGTTAACCAAAGGGAACCATGTTCAGACTAAAGATTAGTGATGTGAAAACTTGCAGCAGAATCAGAAACAGTTTTGTGTGATGCAACTTGTTGTTGCAACTTGTTCTTGCAACACAATCATCGAGCATGCGTTGACCTGCTATGGGGCAATGACGACGTTTTCCACTGCAACTGTTTCTTCATATTGCGGATCACTCACTGCTCTGAGCTAGGCTTACAGTACACCTCACAACGTAGCCTGCAGCAGTTTCACAAAGGGAGAAATTCACATGCTGTATGTGTATGTCCATGCATGCATGTGTGCTTTCTTATGAGAACAAAAAGAAAAAAATAACATTCCCCTGAAATCCACCCAAAATATAGGGGAAGTACTGTATGAAAGAAAGAGACAATAAATATTCCATAGATGGATGGATAGACAGACGGCATATCTCTCTCTCTCTCTTCTGGTTTTTCCTCTCTCTCTCTCTCTCTCTCTCTCTCTGACAATCTCTCACTGTCCTCTTAAATCAATATGGGTGACTGTCACGGGTCAGTGGCCTGTACACAGGCGGCGGAACAGCTCAACGTCCCCCTGGACTCTCTGTGGAGGTGATAACTTGCTCCTATCTCGCACCCTCTCTTTCTCCAGTGTTTGTTGCCCCGCAAATTTGACCGGTCTGGTTGAACTGCTTTTGAACAATTAAAGGGGGGCCTCCATCGTACACTGGAAATCACTTTTTCCCCCTTGCCCCTCCAATACATATCTTTTGAAGATTACATGTTATGGCAGCCAAGTCTAAGGGTCTATGTTTGTTTAGAGCACTTTTGTTGTAAATCGTTTTCCAGCCAAGTCTATGGACTTTAATGTTTGTTTAAGGCAGTAAATGATGACGTAAGACGTCATATGGCCAATATACGGTCAATTCATCTTGCGCCCCTTACTATCACACGATTGTAATTGGTCTAAAGCATTTAAAATAGCATAGAGCTCTAGGACTCAGAGCAGCAGTCGTACCCAGACAGCAGCAGAGAGCTTTAGGACTCAGAGCAGCAGTTGTACCAGCGTCCAGCAGTGGTGAGCGCACCTCATGGCACGCTCTGCTTTTGCACAAGTAAGCCATACATGGCCTACTTGTGTGCAAGGCGCAAGTTGGCATCTCGACAGAGTGCATTTCTAGTTACTTGCGCAAGCAGAGTGCGCAAGTATTGTGGTCGGCTGGACCAGAAGTGTTATGTATGTATGATGGGCATGGTGGTCATAGTCTATAACTTAGAATTGGCGGTTGATGGTGATGTAATTAAACAGGGTTTCAGATTACATACATGTATACATACATACATTATCCTTTACCCACCCGACATTGAAACATATCTTAATTACGTCACCATCAACAGCCAATTATAAGTTATAGAATATGACCACCATGCCCATCATACATACATACCACTTTCTGTCCAGCCGACCACAGTATACTACTTTCGAGTTACATACATGTATACAAGTTACATAAATGTATACTGTACATAAATTACCTTTTTCTCACCCCACATTGAAACATATCCGTTTAAACGTAGATTGGTTACGTCACCGATATACCTTCATAACAATCCATTTGTAGTGTTCATGAGATTTAAACCAGAAGTTATAATAGGCAGTATACTACATTTCAAAGAATATTTTAAAGCACGGGAACAAGAGGAAGGAGCAGCAAGTAAATTGATGGTGACGTAATTAAGATTAGGTTTCAGATTACACATGTATTCCATACTTTACCCACCCGACATTGGAACATAATCTTAATTACGTCACCATCAACAGCCAATTATAAGTTATCGAATATACCTACCACGCCTACCATACATACATACCACTTTCAGTCCAACCAACCACAGTATACTATACTTTCAAGTTACATACATGTATACATACATGTACAGTATACATACATACATTACCTTTTACTCACCAAACATTGAAACATATCTATAGATATTCTTAAAAGAATATATTTTTGTCTCTAAAGTAATTTTTTAACTGTTTTAAACAAATTAATTGTATTTTATATTAATGTTGGATTTCTTTAAAGGTTTATTTGTTGTTTTAGTATTTCATTTCAATATTTTACAGAGGGGCTGATAGTAAGTTCATAGAGGTCGGCAGTACTTGCGCACTCTGCTTGCACACTAATAGGCCATTTATGGACTACGTACTTGTTGGTTCATTAAAGATATTTTTGGGGGCTTTTTGCCTTTATTGATAGACACAGTACGTTGACCAGCATAGGCCGGCCCAGGCCCTTTTTGGTTTATTGAGTTCTTTACCCTTGACACCTGTGGACTTGTCAGTCAGTGCCCAACCCTACTGCTCTGTGTAAAGTCAGTGAATACATTCACTGCTAAGAGAAGATATTCCAGCTCACCTGATAATATCGCATAAGTCATTCTATTCACATGTCCAATCAGGCTGGCGGACCTGCCTGCCTGCGTCTGTCACAGTGGTTTGAGCATCTGGCATACTTCCCTCCTCCTCACTTCACACTCCCAAGTCCAATTACCTGTGTTAAGGCCTGCACATCCGAGAGAAGGAGCTGAGGGGATCATATTCCAGGCACACAACTGTTCTTTCTGCCCGTCGAGCCAACAGGCCTATAGGCGTCCTGAAGCTGCAACAGTAAGCACCTGTGAGACATTAGCACCTGGATGTGTGAACAGCAAGACCTGTGACACTTTTTCTTTTCTTTTACCAATGACTTATACACTACCTGAAAAACTCTTCTGGGAATTCTCCACCACGTCTCTGCCTCTAGTATTATTATTATTATAAACTTTCTTACAGTATTTGCAATTTTCAATACATTTCTACCCCACTACATCTCAGAGGAAAATATCATACTTTTATATGTTTTACAAAACACACTAACCAGTTCAGCCCTATATATTTCGGCCATTTGAAATGAGCAGATCTACAAGCTCACAATGGGTCACGATAAGACGCATTGTGAGCTTGTACATTTTTGAAAAAAACTTGTGAAATGTGACATTCTGCACAATGAAGAGTAGGCTACTTTTACTTAAGTATATTTTGATAGAAAAACTGTTGTACTTTGTCTTTTACTCAAGTACATTTTTAATACGGGACTTTTACTCGTAACAGTGTATTTCTACATTGCAGTATTGATACTTTTTTTTTAGTACTTCTTCCATCACTGGTATCTCTCTGTCTTGATGGACACCCAACCCGACCCACCCCATGTCTATTGTTTCTATTGGGTGCACTCGCTGCGTGACAGATGCATGTCTCGTATCTTTTCTCATTTTATGGTAGTCAATACTTCTGCAGGATAGATGCCAGTCAAGATGTCACCCTTTCTTCTGACTTTATCGCCGTTCTTTGAAATGTTCTAGACAGGGCATGCAGGTCGATGAGGCTGAAATAAATTGTGGGAAAAAGGAAACTCCTGCAGATATCTACTATTGCTATTTTAAGAAAGAATTGCCACACCCGGCCTTTTGGCCTGGCTGAGACAATAAGACAAGAAAAATATAGCCGCAAGCAGCAATAAGGCGGGACCAAGAAAGAAGACAAGAACAATATGCACAAATAAGACTGACGAGCTGAGTTGTCAGTACCCGGATTTGAACACCTTGTGGTCCGAAGGCAAGGGCTCTACTGACTGAGCTACATGGAGACAATCAGTTACTACATTTTAAACAGTAACATCATTCAGTGTTTTGGTAACAAGTATGTGTGTCCTGGTTTTGAGGATGTCTTTATCCATTACTACAGTGTGTTTTGCTGTAAAAAAAATATAGCAGGAGTTCCTCCTCACTCTGCCCAATATTTTGGTGACAGTCAAACTACAGTAGCTCTTGCCGTGATTTAATGTTTCTTCATGCTTATCCAACAAAAAAACAAACCGCTATGCCGCACGAACTTAGTTATAATAGTCTCAATGGAGTTAAGTAGTTGATCATCTTCATAGCCTGGCAGCCTGCTAGCTAGCAAACCTAGTATGTAATCATAACCTCCTCCTAGCTTGTAGCTCCTTCTAAAAACCAAAGGAAGTGTGGTTGTAACTTGTTGAACATTTAGGGTTGTATGAAAAACATCGCATGGTTCATTCCTCCTCCTCCCCGCTCCAGTCTCCACTCTCCAACTGAACATAGTGAACAAACATTGTGAACAACGTAACATTCTATGCTGCTCCGTAGAAAGGTCTTGCGCATCAAAAATAGCAGATCTACAAGCTCACAACGCGTCCATCCGTGAGTCATTGTGGACTTACAACTTTGACTTGAAACAGCTGAGCTAATTTTGGCCAATCAGAGCGGCATTCAGCGTAATCTAGTAAGAGAGTGGCGACACTCGCATTGACTCCCACTGTAACAATGGAATGCGGAAGTGCTCATTCTATCTCAATGGGATAGTTCCAATGTTTGGAACTATAGCCTATAGGTACCCGCTTTGCGGTGAGATCAAAGTGTGTCGCCACTCTCTTAGTACTATTCCACTCGGCCTGCATTCACCGGCTCTGTTTTGCAGTTAATGCTTCACTCGCTGGCTGTTTCAGAACACAATGTTTTAATGCTTGATTGGATGGAATAAATATCATATTTTACCGCCGACTAATCGACTATAAATCGATTTTGATGGTAGTCGAGTCGACTATCAAAAATCACGTTTGGTTAATGCCCTAGCAAGTGGAATATTTCCATGTCCGTATGAATCAAAGTAAGTTTTTTGTTGTTGTGGTTGATGATATGATATGATATGATATAGTGCTTTATTGTCAGTTCACACTGAAATTTGTCTTGTGAAGTTGCGACCCAGTAGCCAAGTACAGTATGCAGAACACATACACACATTTGACATAACACAAAGAACAAGACAATTTACATACATAAAGACATGAAGACAAGAGCAATATCCACGCTTAGATTACCTCGTACAACTCCTGATAAAGCCTCAAGGTCGAATGGTGGACAAAGGACCTCTTTAGTCTGATTTTATTGTATGCTGGTACACCATATCTCCTTCCTGAAGGTAGCAACCTATATTCTCCATACAACACATGCTTAGTATAAAAGGTGATATTCCTTGCTATTGTTATCATACGTGGATGTATAAAGTTTCTGAAGTGGTTGTCCAACAATCTTTGAACAAAACAATAGGGCTGCAGACAAATATCCATACCTACCTACTACAGTACTGAATAACACTCATAATAACAGAAGTGAAGAACAAAAGATTCTTTGTTTTGTTTTCTTACAGACTGAATCAATCTGATCGTTCCATGACAACAAATGGTCTATTACTACTCCTAGGTATTTGTACGAACATTATTGATGTTGATAATGGCACAAACTTTTATACGGTGTGTTTGGGGAAGATACAGCAATATAAAATAAATCTTCCTTCGGTTGAGAGCTAGACAATGATTCAGCCTGGAATGCTATTGAGTGATTGAAGTAAACATACGTCTATTGTATAAAGGTAGTGGATGGGGCATACAGACTTGAAAATTACTCAAAGTCCACTCAAAACTACAATTGGAGTCTCAATGGAGAATTGTCTTTGACAATATCATACTGTCAAAAACAGTGAGAATATAGCAATGTAGCTTAGAAGGGGGGGGGGGGGGGGGGGTGGTTCTGGTTCTGCAAGCTTAAAGAACTCTTTGTGGCTTTATTTAAATTATTTTTTATGTTTGATAGTTTCTGTTAAATAACCTATTTTCATAGTAATCATTGATATAGAGTGTTTGTTCAGTGACAGGGGTCTCCCCGTCTCTGCAGCTCTGTAGTAAACAGATAATGCATTTTCAGGGCAGGATATTAATTTCAGGCGGCGGCGGCTAAGGGGCTGGATGGTAACCGCAAGGTTGCCAGTTAGAACCCGGGCTCCCCCAGAGTTAGTGTCGAAGTGTCCTTGAGAAAGACACTGAACTCCAAATTGCTCCTGATGAATGGGTGAATTGATGCACAATCTATGTAAAGCGCCTTGGATAAAAGTATACTATATGTATAGTATTCAGTATACAGTACGTGTATGAGTTCAGAGTTCCAAGTTACAAGGATAAACCATCCAGGCAGGTGTCAGTTTAAGTGTCGGAGTTTCATTCCAACGTATCGCAATCTACATACATCCCTTCGTCCGCACATCTCAGCCTTATCGCTAACTGAATAGAAAGAGTCGCCTATATGGACCACAACCAGTACCGTACCAGACAGTACAGCCTTGTGGTTATAGAGTGTCCGCCCTGAGACTGGGAGGTCGGAGTTCGATCCCCGGCTCCGTCATACCAAAGACAAAATAAAATGCGACCCAATTCCAAGGGGGATGTACTCGTACATCAAGCTGCCTCATGCTGCAGCAAGAGGAGATAGACTCCTGCCCTATGGGCCGCTTGGCAAAGGCTTACTTACTGTATATCGCACAATCGCTTGTTGGCTTAGGCCTTTGCTGCGGCCTATCGCAACAATATACAGACTTCTCAGTGTCGAGCAGCATTTCTAAGGACTCACCACATGCCAGTACAAATCGCTATGCCTGAGCATCCGTTAGACACATGGATGGCTTCCTGCACATCGCCTGCCAGGGCCTCTAATTAGACTGATAAGCAGTGCGACTGGAATCATGTCTTCCTGGTAATCAGCCCCGCAGTGCATAGACAGACGGCTAGATGAGGAGGAGATGAGCCATGCAGCTCAACAGGTGTCATTAAAAACAAGAAAAAAATAAAAAAATAAGACATAGCTTTGGTGTGCTTATACAATCAAGCTTGGCTCTTTTTCCAGCTAAACTTGACACTGTGAATGTGATTGGGAGTGTGCGTGCGTGCATGCGCCACCTCTCTCATACATAACTGCCCTGCTGTCTGAAAGGATACTTAACAATGCAATCAGGCGATTGTAGAACATATCTTTTGTAAAATTCAGTTGAACATCGTGATCTCTAAAGTATCTGAAGTATCCATAAAGCAGTGATGGCATCACGGTGCTTGTAGGCATTCTTGTAGTGAGTACAGTCGTGCAAAGTAAGTAAAATTTTACTTGACTTTTACTTGTAGTTGTCGTAGTTGCCACAACAACGGATAGCAGCATGAAGACACAGCATGACGTCACATTGACTAGAATAAGCAGTGAAAGTGGCTACTTTAGACCAGATAGATTCTAGACACAACTGAACCGTCTTCTGCAGCCCAAACAACATCTCTACCAGGAGATTCCCCCTGTGGCCACTAAGATACCGCCTTGACATCTTGGCGACAGTAACTTAGAATTTTCTACATTGCAGTATATTGATACTTTTAAATGAGTAAAACAAGTAGATACAACCATCATGCCCAGTGGCGTGCACAGCAATTCTGAGGGTCAGGTGCTCAAGTGAAAGAAGGTATGGCGCATGGAACCGCCATCTGCCTTAATAGTGTGTGAGATTTATATAGATTTTAGGGGCATAAATAATGTATTAGAAGCTTTTAATCCAGTATTGATCGATGTCACCATGTGACACATACTGTACGCTGTACAAAACAAAAAATAAATAAAATGAACAAACTGTACCAAAAAACGAACTTTAAAACAAGGACACATTGCTGTCCAGAGGGCAAAAGGGCAGGTGCTCTAGCACCACCTAGTGTCTATCTGTGCACGCCACTGCATCATGCACTAAATGCTCCAATGTTTCATTCCCAGGAGGAGCTACTGTAGTTGTGCTATAAAATCAAACAGCAGGACAGAAATCAGCAACATTGTATCGATCATAATATGTAAGGAAATGTGCCACAGGCTGTATCACTTTCAATTAGCTTCAGTGATCATAATTTGGTGGCAGTATTGATTTGGTTGACTAAAACTATGATGAAAAATGTTCGTCGACTGTTTTCACTGACAAAAACGAAACAAAATAAAAATAAGCTATGATGACTAAAACTATGACTAAATATATTGACAATTCTGTCAACAAATAAAAACTAGACTAAAATGTATGTGAGAATGAAACAGACCTCAGGTCTCAATGAGATTACCTGCATGCATGAATAAAGGTTTAATAAAATGAAATGAAAATAAATATCTCTGTTCCCAGCCTTCAGCCTGGCAGAGATAATAATTGGATAAATGGGGATTATAAGATGAGGCTCCTCGTTCCAACTCGCAGGTTGTACAAGCCCTTGTTATTAGTGGGCGGAAATGGACAAAGAAATATTCTAATATTTTTAGTGTCCGATACCTGCCAGGTCAGCCCGCACCGAGGACTATGAGTCACGCTTCCCCATGTTTCTGCTCAAGTCGGTATTATTGTCCCATCTTGTCTACTAGCCCAGCAATTTGGGCGAGGCCAGCACATAAATAGCTGTCTTTATACTCAGGAATAGCATTTTCACAGAATAGACATAACCATTACATAAGGCAGTTTAAGACGCGTCGTGCTCCAATTCCCTCAACCATCCTAGAATAAATGCAAAAAAGGGATGTATAGCCATTTATGGAATAGCCTGTCATACTTTATTACTCAAGCAACAAGTGTTGTGCGTGTGTGTGTGTGTGTGTGTGTGTGTGTGTGTGTGTGTGTGTGTGTGTGTGTGTGTGTGTGTGTGTGTGTGTGTGTGTGTGTGTGTGTGTGTGTGTGTGTGCGAGCCTATCCAAATAAATGATAAAGTCTAATATGTGGGAAGTTACTACAGTGTAGTGTAAAGTCTGCTCTGGTTTATGTTCTGCACGCATATCATGCTTTGCTCCTTGTTTGCTATTATATCAGCTGCTCAGCTATAGACACATAATCACCATAATCACATTTTGTCCTGAAGCAAAAAAAAGCCTTCTAACACGTCAGGCACAGGCAAGAAGACGAAATGATATGAAATCTAATCCCGACTCAGGAGGGAAATGTCATATTTCTCATTTTGACACCTGTTGGGTTGCACTTTAATTTTACACCCACCGTTCCCAGCTGCACGCGGCAAAGCAACATGTGCTAAGATTGGGAGTGGCGCGGCTGTGTAGTCGAGAGGAAATAGAGCAGCCAGCTAGGACGCAGCTCCGGGTTATTTTACCCATTTAGAGGAAATCTGTGCACCTGTCCAGTGCTGCTGCTATCTTCAAAGATTGGTTTGAGCATCCGTGATCGGGATTTACTTATAGCTAAAGCCAACTGACAGAGATAATTAAATTCTCTGTCAGATGACACATTTTGTCCTGCTCAACCTTAACCCCCTGAAGCTAAATGTATCTTAAGTACCATAAGTTCACTCAAAAAATAATTTCTGTCAATTTCACACCCGATGAAGCCTTGAATTCATGGATACCGGTATATATATTTTTTTTGTCGCAATAATTTGATGATCAGGTCATCGGTCAATACCGGAGACTCAGCCGGTTATCACATTTTTCATACTGCAGTAGATGGGCGACCTGTTTCCTACCTGCAGCTGAGCTGCTGCTCCATCTGTCTGTCAGTAGGGACTTTAAGCAACAACGGTTTTCAGGACGGCTACGCTAGGCAGAAGTACGGTGGCTATGACGCCGTTGTCGTAGCTGTCAAAATCGTTAAGCAAACAGCCGTTGGCGACAGCGACATTGGTTCCCATGGTGACGCTAAACAAGGTGCTGGAGCAATCTGTATTATTCTAAAACCGTTTTAATAAACATGGTTAATATGACATATTAGTTGTATTTCTTCATTCAAAGCATGTCAACACATTACACAGCATAAGAGAGGTGATGGAGAAATCGGTGTAAATGTATGACAGCTATACTTTCAATAAGCATGGTTATGACATGGCGTTGTAGACACTACGTGTAAGTGTGGGTTCTCCCGTAGTAGAAAGGGCTGCGACGGCAAGCAGGTTTATGTATCGAGCACTGATCCATTTCCGGTTGCCGTAGCCGCCGTTGCTTAAAGTCCCTATTGTCAAACAACCACACGGTCATTTAATTATTTAATATCTCCGACAGTCAATGCAGAGTTAACACACACACACACACACACACACACACACACACACACACACACACAGTGAGCCTCATCGGACTTCCAAGCCTTGCGTTAATTTGCTTGATAGAGAGTTCAGTCTTTGACTCTTTTACACAGAGATTAGCACAGAAAAGCACTTTCAAATGTTTTTGAAGCTGGCTCGTAACATTGTTGGCTTAATACTTTTGATGCACTGTGGTTGTTCTGCTATTATGCCAATCCGTTGGTATTGTGACTTATTATCACCTTCAAAATGGTGCACCCCCCGAATTTGCATACCAAAGGTGCGAGGTTTGCATGCCCTATTGCTAGACATTATGTAAGTTTTGGGGTGAACTATTCCTTTGAATACCTCGCCAGTTGCAATGAACTCACCCCCAGCCTCCGGAAATAAACGAAATGAGAGGATTCAAGCTGGTTTGCATTCATAAATGCGTCATGTTGCACCTTCAGCGCCAAGGACAGCTCAACATAGAATTTGAATTTCCTTAACTAAAGGTATATTCAGTGATTTCACTCAAAAAACCTAAGGTTTTTTGACCCCCAGGGGTTAACTGGGGACAGGGAGGAACTCCTTATATGGCCAGCACACTCTATAGTAGGGAGGATTATCACAACAAAACAAAAAAATAAGTGATATTTGAATTAAGTGAAATCACTGAATATACCTTTAATAGTGAATATTTAAAATAAATTAACTGAAACAATTATGTTTTTGCTTTGGAATGAGGAGGCGCCTCACCCTTCTCGCCAAATACTATAGTCTCTAGTGGTGGTTCTCAGCTATAGGAGCTGGATATATTGTAGAGTCCCGTATTGTAGCATAACTACCAGCATGCTTTGAGAGACTTGGCTCTAGCCCTTTTCCAGTGGTGAAAATGTACTTGTACGTGAAAGTACCATGCTACCACAATGTAGAAATATAATCTGTTACAAGTAAAAGTCCGGTATTCAAAATGTACTTCAGTAAAAGTACAAAGGCATTCACCTCCAAATATACGCAAGTACTGGAAGTACTCATTATGCAGAATGTCCCTTTTCACAAGTTTCCAAATGTATAAAAATTCATTGAAAATAGCAGATCTACAACTTCACAAAGCGACGCGTTGTGAGCTTGTAGAGTGTAAGTTGGAGTGCCACAGGCCAATTTCTTCTTAATAATAATGATTATTCTGTGTTACCGTTGGTGAATTGTGTTGCAGATTAAATATCATATAATAAGTAGAAAAAAGAGAAAAAGGAGCGCATCTGTTTGGCCAGAGTATAAATCTCTGGCCAAGGCCAAGGTGCTCTGTGTTACAACTGGGACAGAATAAATACAAAAAAAGAAGAGACCAAGGAAAAAGTAAAAAGCCTTTAATAAAGTGGCTAATGCATAAGCACGGATTAAAATGCACCATATACTGTAATAAGTGTTAAATAAATGTATGTTTTTTTCTTCTTTTTTTGTAATATTTATTAAGCACTTAACCCTCAATACTTAGTCAACTTGACCTTTGGCTTTATACATGGTCTGCTCTTATTCCATCTACACCAAACCTCTTTACCGAAAATCAAGCTTGTATAGAGCTACAATTTCCCTTTAATGTTCAGCAGAATAGGGATGCTAGGGATCAAGTGGTTGATCCATTTAGATCTGAGGCCGATTCTGCTTCTAAATCGTTTTTCTGAAAAACTTCAAATATGTATTACAAAATTACAAAAACAAATATGTTGCTGTAGCAACAACAACCCAAACATGGGTTCCCGTCTTGAAAGGTAAAACCCCAAAAAGGGGTTCCCGTATAATATTATAGATTTGACGGCCCCCTAGGGGCCTTGGGGCCCCCTGTTAAAGACCCCTAATATTGTTGTTTGTCTACCATCTATCTTAAATAATCGTGACCATAATCAGAATGTTCATCTCCTGATCACGTTTTGCTCACATGGGCTTCTTGTGAGGCTCTCAATGACACCTGGTGTCTATTTGGTCATGCTGACCTGCTACAGCAACAGCACGGAACACTAACAGATATACTTTTGCTGTGTCAGATGTCAAACAATGACTCGGATAGAGCACACTGAAAAGAAACCACAGCCTGTTAATGAAACACTCACATATTCACAGTGAAGCAACGAGAGAATAGTACAGTACACACACACATTTATCTTTCGTCATAGTGTATAATAAAATATGAATGTAAACGACATGACATCAGCTTGTGTCTGCAACGTGTTCCTGTTCGCAGATGACTCTGCACTGCTGGTCTCAGACAGGAACAAACTGCATGTTGAAAAGGCCCTCAGGTCATCTGCACCTGGCTCGCTGATAACAAACTATCTTTACACCTGGGACAAACTGACTCCATTCTCTCATGGATTATTATTATTTAATAATGAATAATAATTCAGCCCTCCTCTTCCAGTGGTGCATCTTTGTTTTCATTCCAATGCTTCTATGATTCTGCCCTGCATTGGCTATGCTACTTTCGCTTTTAACTCTCACATGGAACTCAGACCAGCCTCTCCTCTTTAGTGTTGTGTCAAAGGCGGGTTGTGCCATTAGAAAGCCTACTTTCCTTAGTGGACGCACTCTGAGCCCCCCACCACACATATAAACGGTACTTTTTGGCCAAAAAGAGATTTTGGCCTGATGGAGGGGAAAGGAACTGGTCGGAATAACGTGTTCCTTCCACGCGCTACGTCCAACCAGGGAAACTCCCCCCTGTCAGGTGTAAAGGAGCAACTTGGACACTCAGGCATGAAGGAAGCATGAGTTCAAGTCCGTTGCTCTCCCCATGTCCCCCATATATGGGGACTGGTTGGCGGAGGGTGTGTAGGAGGGTGTGTAGAGCCCAGGATCACATTAGATAATTGACACAGGGGTGAAAAATGGGTTACAAAAATCGTGGGATAAAAAAGATATTGCATCCAGAAGTGACCATATTTAGACGAGAGGATGGAGCTGGGGACACAAAGTTATGATTGACAAGTCGGTAACAACTTGTCAATCACAACGTAGCTAATCTCACAAACCACTATACCGATCAGCAACACTGTATATATTTCTTGTGCACATTGCCAGCAGGCCAAATAAGTAGATAATAATTTTGTTGTCATTTTTTCTTTTGTTGTAAAGCGGTATCTGTCTTTTTCACTGCTGCCCACTTATAGCCTCACCAAAGCACTTAATTCTCTCCATATCTGTCTGTCTCCTGTGTTACATTGTGGTGTGCCAATGTGCAAGCATTGGCAGTATAGTAGGCTATTGTCAATGTGTGCACATTGGCACAAATAAATGTAACACACCCATTATCAGTTTTATTAGCTGCAGCTTTGCGTTGCTTATACATCACAGTGCACTACAGTCAGTCTGCCATGTTAACAGCCTGAAGTTCAGCTGCACTTTACTAGTGTATATTTGAAATAATAACTCTTTGGTTGTATGACACTATGGGTGCCATTTAGGACTTCAAATAATATTACTAATCATATTACAGTTTTATGAGCTGGGGGCGTGTTGTATGTCATATTGCAATTTTGGGCATGTTAAGAAGCGCTTTCGACACCCCGTGGTTTGCGCAAAACGGCCTTGAATTAGTCATGGGTGTGTTTAAGGCGTGTTTGAGACGTACCCAATCAACATGTCCGTACTATTCTCTTTAACAGTCAGCTGATGTCACATACGGAATGCGCACTTTGGGGATCGTGGTATTACATTTCTTCAGGCTGGCACCATAGAAGACATGACATGACTTTGTCACATTTGGGTTAATTATTCCTATTGCACTGCATGCTGTCACCTTTATGCCTCAAAATAATTTGTTTCTATTGAAAAACACCAGTAAAATAACGTTTATTATATTTTATTTCATTCAAGTCATGATGAAGGAATGAGTTGAATGTTGCTGCTTAATGCTGTGCCTGTGGCCCCGATGGTATATGGTCTTCGCTCATAGCATTTTATTGAAGAAGACTTGAATCGGGTGTGATACAGCATATGAAAGCAAACTTCCCAAGGATTATGGAGATGTTTTTATTTATTTTTAAGGTTGAGAAATGAAAGAATTATGGCCGTTTCTAATCTCAACATTTTACAAAAAAAGACGCAAAAAAAGGCTGTTGCCATGTCTCATAGAAACAAGTAAATAGGTCTATAAAAATAAGCGCATATAACAGGGGTCTGCAACCTATTTTAAATGAAGTGCCATGTTTTTATTTTCTAGATAGTGAGTCTGCCATATCCAGATTCATTTTAATGACACCACATTAAAATAAAAAAACATATTTTGATTGTCCACAAATATAAAGTTCTTCCTTCTTTTTATTATGTTCTTGCACATTGTTATAATGATCATTATATATATCCCCCTGCAGTCAGAGTTCATAGTTTTAATGAATGAATGTGATGCATTGTGAGCTGGTATAGATCTGCTATTTTCAAAAGTAATCTTGGAATTTTTTTATTGAATTTTTGGATTAGCATTCATCTGGGGATCCTTGACATGGGAATGTGCTGTGTGAGGATCACTGGTTTAAACAACATTAGGAGAAAAGCCCAAATAACCACTTTAGAAACAAGAAAAGCAACCTCAAAATAGTACAACTACCAATATTTACAAGCAACTTTACAGAAAAAGAAGCCGCTTATAATAAACAGACATGGCAACACTCTAGCAGCCTCCCAGAGCCGCTCAAGTGTAAAATCAAACAGTGTTTTTTGCGTTTATGAGGTGGTCATGCTTTTTTGTTCTACAATTCCCATATTGCTTTGGTGCACTGCTCCTCCTTGTGGATATCAAGGGAAGGCTGTCTTACTGAGACAACATAATCCAGGAAGTAAGTGAGCCCAGTGTCCATGACATCAGAGACACTGGGCTCACTGCAAAAATCTAAAATATTTAAAACCACATATTACACACATAAAGACCTCCAGGAAAGTGTTCTAAATCTTCTAAACGTCATTAACATATATTTCTTTGCAAAAAGGGTGAAGTTTCCCTTTAATGTCAAGCCCTAGGCTACTGTAAATTAATGTGCTACGTGGGGTGCAGTATCACTTCGTACATATACCGATAGATGTCTTTACCGTGTTTCTACCTATTAAAATCTGATGATGACTGTCAATGACACCCAAAACCCCCCGCCATCCCGCACTCCCCACAGCCGCCACCCCTCCCTCATCTCCTCTCTAATATTTCTGTTATGATTGATGGTGTTTGTGATTTCTAATGACAGTCGGAACAAATCCACGGTAATGAGGTCACTGCCAACCATCCCTCCCCCGGTCCCCCCCATCCCCCCCTCTGAAATCATCCTTCACAGCACCACGCAATCAACCTGATGCCTCCCACAACGCACTAACGCAGCTAGCTAGGCCCCCGGATACAAGCTCCAACGAACAGGTCTAAAACAGATCAATTGCTCCCCCAGTAAGACCCGCTTGCAGTCAAAATGGACGCCACCCGCCTCTCTCGTCTGAGGATGTCTGCATTTCCGACTAGCAGTTGTTTTATTCAAACGCACTGGAGCTCATGTGCTGGTCTTGAGTTTACATATCCATGTTTCTATTATGCTCCCTGAGGCAGGTTTTAACAGTTTTTTATTTTATAATGTATTCTGAACCTGGACCCCATATGCACTTTCATGTCCTTAGATGTATCGTAATACTGTAGGCGATGCATCTATAACTCAGAGAGGGACAGTCTGCTTGTGCACACTTGTTGTGTGAGCATTCACGTGCACGCACGCACGCACACTCACCCACGCACACAAGGATGGACGGACACACGCACACTTAAATTATGTGTTACTCTGCTGTGTTGTTTTGAGCAGGATGTTTGCATCAACAGACTATGACAATTAATTTGAGCCATTAGCTTGTGGGGTGTGAAATGTAGGAAAAACTGTCTATGTGTGTCTGTGTGCGTATGTGTGTGCATGTGCGTGCGCGTGCGTGTGTGTGTTTGTGTGTCCGTGTGTGTGTGTGTGTGTGTGTGTGTGTGTGTGTGTGTGTGTGTGCGTGTGCGTGTGCGTGTGCGTGTGTGTGCACGTGTACGTGTGTGTGTTCTCAGTGATGTGGTTAGTAATGTGCAGCCCTGCTGGAGCTGGTCCACAGAGAGAGTGCCTGCAAGATAATTGCTGCCGCAGTGACAGGTAGGGCTTCTCTCTGTGGGGCTATAGAAGAGAGTGAGTGAGTGAGTGTGTGTGTGTGTGTGTGTGTGTGTGTGTGTGTGTGTGTGTGTGTGTGTGTGTGTGTGTGTGTGTGTGTGTGTGTGTGTGTGTGTGTGTGTGTGTGTGTGTGTGTGTGTGTGTGTGTGTGTGTGTGTGTGTGGTAAGCGTCACCCCTGTAGGCTCCCTCCCAGCACAGCACCAGATGTTGTCATCTGGTATCGTAGGCGTTGAGCCAAAGAAATGAAGCGGCCTATATTCAGGAGGCAATGCTCGTAATTGTTTGCGTATTATATTATAAACCTCATCCAAGGAGAGACCTCTGTCTGTGTGGTGGCTTTTGATCTGAGTTCATATAGTTTCATGTCTTGTCTTGTGTCTTCTGAACCGGGAGTTGGAGGGCAGCACATATACAAAACCACATGTACAAAACCATGTACAAAGAATGTATACAGTAAAATCGTACAAGTGTTCAGCAGTACAAATCGTAACAATCAAAGAATGCTAAACTCCCACACACTGTCTTTACTTGCTCAATGTAGAATACATTTTATAGGAACATCTCGTTCAAGGACACCCCATCTCTGCACGCACGCACGCATGCACACACGCGCGCGCGTGCACACACACACACACACACACACACACACACACACACACACACACACACACACACACACACACACACACACACACATACACACAGTAATACAGTAATATAGTAGAAAATTCAACGGTACTCATCCTTGGACAGGCAGGAGTTTCTTGTATGGTACCTGGGAGGGCTGAGAGTGCTCTGAGCAAAATAATTTCCATTGTATTTATACTCTGTATCTATACACATGACAAATAAACCTGAACCTGAACCTGGCAGAATAGAAAACAACAACTAAGAGCAACATCAGGGAAGAGACATTTCATGCATTACAGGGTCCGCTCATAATTTTGACATCCCATTATTCCCACCGTTTAGGTTAGTGTAAACTGTAAAGGTTAGGGATAGCGTTAGTTATAATGGGGCCGTTTTTACTACAGTGTCTGTCTGTCTGCAGAGGGTGTTGCAGAGGGACACATATAGGGTCAGAAGGAGCACATTTCTCCCTGCATGTGATGGTGTTGGAGGTTGTTGCACTGCTGTGCACAGTGATCGCAACGATCATTTTAATGTAGTAGTAGAGAATGTAATGTGTCTGGCTCTGTAACATGCTTAAAATCAGCACGAGCCAAATGATCTCTAATGTCTGAATGGGGGGGGGAAAGGGAACGGTCTTTAATATATAAGTCTGGATCCGAAGTCAGAATGTGCCAATATCTTTTCAAAAAAGTCTTGATAATATGCAAATTATAAATAGAATATGTGGTTACGCATACAATACGTGTATAACTGAAATTGTCTTCTCTTTTCTGTTGCTCTTTTTTGATGATAGAATGAAGCTTATTTAAAGCGTAACCAGTGTAACCAGTGTAAAAATGGACCTCCATTTTGAGTCCGTTTTTATACTCGCCGAGTGAAATTGAGAGGATTTGACTGCACTTTTCCCCACCTCGTGGGTGGGTTTCCTGTGTGAACTCTTTTAAATGTGTTCATGGACTAAACCAACACGGAGCCGATATACTGCAGTGCCGATGCTGTCAGGAGCCGGAGCCTGCGTCGTCACAAAAGGTCAGATGAAAACAAAACAAACAAAAACACCCAATAGAGACTTTTGAGAATCACCGTAGCGGCTTTCAGCTGTGCATTGTTTATCTCGTCAGCCAGTCTAATCTGCAGACTCACAACGCCTTCTCTCTGAGCGGTCGTCAAGCATGATTTACGTCACGCGTTGTCACACATCTGCAGACTGTCATCTCTGAAGATGGGAGCGACATCCGTGGGGCTCTTTCCACATCTGGACGTGCCTGCCGTCCAAGTCATTTGCCTCTACCGCTTCTGCCAGAGCCCCCCAAACTCCGAAACACCCCCCCCCCCCCCCCATCTCCTGCAGTCCGTGAAGAATTGGTGTCAGCACCTATCAAAGGGAAAATGCCTATTCTACACAGAGTGTCAGGCCAGCCACAATCTATTAATCAACCAGGAGCCAGGGAAAAAGATAGTACTCTGTGCGTGCGTGCGTATGCGTGTCAGCTTCTGTGTGTGTGTGTGTGTGTGTGTGTGTGTGTGTGTGTGTGTGTGTGTGTGTGTGTGTGTGTGTGCTTCTGTGTGTGTGTGTGTGTGTGTGTGTGTGTGTGTGTGTGTGGGGGGGGGGGGGGTGGAGCAGTGGTTGTTCAGTGTGAGTGCATACTCAACATGCAGGTGCCTGATGGGTGAGAACAGAACCCATTTACGGTGCATTATATTCAGCCATTTCTGACAAAAGGCCTCTAATAATGGAGGTATAATTATAAAGGTGTCACTCATACGGGTGGTGTTTGCAGTGCAGGGAAGAAGGAGCCTCATACTGTGTTGGGACACCAGAGGCTGGAGGTGCGGACAGACGACGCACTGTGCATGATGATCAGTGGTGGAAGAAGTACTCACATTTCTTACTTAGGTAAAAGTATCAATACTGCAATGTAGAAATACTCTGTTACTAAGTCTGGAATTCAAAATTTACTTAAGTAATAGTACAAAAGTATTATCATCAAAATGTACTCAAAGTAGCAAAAATATAAGTACTCATTATGCAGGATGTCCCATTTCACAAGTTTTCGAAACCGGCAAAGTGTCCCGCGATAGTTCATTTCCCCCCAAAATAATTGTAACCGTGATCATCAACGCTTTAGTTCTACACAATCTGGGAAAAGAATCAGAGATAAATGCATAATAATAACATTATGTTAACATATTCACTTCCAGTTCAGTACCTTAAATAACAATGGCGTTTAAGTGTTGGATTTTAAATGACATCCAATGGCAGGGAATGTGTTCAGTACTTGAGTAAATGTACGTGTTACTTTCCACCACTGATGCTGATCCACAGAAACGTGCCGCCGTTGCACGATTCAGAAACAAGCCTTCACCTCCCAGCCAATCCCTCCACTGTCTTGCCCTTAAGCCCTGTTTTTATCCTCCAATATGGGGTGAAAACAGGAAAGTCACAAACCAGGAAATGTGCCTTTCAAGCTCTTGAATCCCACATATATATATGGTTTGCTTTCGGGCAGAAACCTCCATATTTTTGTTTGTTGTTTTTGTTTTTTTGTAAATGAATGACCTACTTCGTCATACTAACAGCTTCACAAAAGTTTCATCAAAAGTAGCAGATCTACTGCAGTGTATTTCGAGCTTGTCGATCTGCTATACTTTTGCGTTTTGGACATATGAGGTACCTAGAGACGATACTTTTTAGCAAAAGATGGCTGACCTGCAAGGTCATAACGCCTTATGTAAGCTTATATACTGTCTCAACAAGGTCATAACGCCTTATGTAAGCTTATATACTGTCTCAACAAGGTCATAACGCCTTATGTAAGCTTATATACTGTCTCAACAAGGTCATAACGCCTTATGTAAGCTTATATACTGTCTCAACAAGGTCATAACGCCTTATGTAAGCTTATATACTGTCTCAACAAGGTCATAACGCCTTATGTAAGCTATATACTGTCTCAACAAGGTCATAAGGCCTTATGTAAGCTTGTATACTGTCTCCACAATTTTCCACAGAATATTCTTCTATTTTCTCAGGATATTCTATATTATTCTTGGAGGATCATGCAGTGGTTAAGTGCATTCAGACCATGGGTGATTTATTTTAGCGGTGCAATATCTTTCTTAAGGTTTACATCCAGTATATTAGCTGCACTCTGCATCATGTCGAATTAGCCTCCGCCTAGTGGGTTTGCTTTGCAGCACCGGAGTGAGGGTTTATCCACAGGACATCATCGATCAGTGAAAAATAAATAAATAAACAGCCAGCCAAGACCCCTGCTATTCACAGCATGGAGGCAGCATGTGACTCAGAGTGTGATTGGCGCTGCTGATTCGAACACCATATACTTGTCACGATGTCACCCAGGCTGGAGGCAGAGCAGTGGCATTTTAGCCCAAGCTGTCCTTGGCGTGACTTATGCACATGGCGAGTGCAGCCACTGCTATCACACAGACACAAACACACAAACTATATCTACTCTGAAAGGAATACATGGTCGAATGTTTGGATTAATACAATCGATCAATGTTTCTGTCCCATTCTGAATGTGGCGCTTAAACGCTTTGCCATCTGATTCTCATTATAATTCTCATTATAAAGGCTTGGTTCTTGAGCAGTTCTTTATTTATTTTTTATTTTGCAACCCATTTTCTTCACCCAGTGTCAATTACCTAATGTAATCCTGGGCACTATACACTTCCTCTGCCAACCTGGGGAGAGCAACAGACCTGTTCACCTGACAGGACGGAGTTTTCCCACATAGCGTGTGGAAGGAACATGTTATTCCAACCCGTTCCTTTTCCCCTCCATCAGGTTCCCCGGCTGGCCAGGGGGAGGCAGTTTAGATACAAGGATTGCTGCATGTTTTTATGAGGGCACCTGGGGGGAACGGGGAGAACGTGCAAACTCCACACAGAAAGCCCCTTTCGTCAACCCCACCCAGGAGAGAACACGCCCCCAGCTTCCCCATGCAGCGGGAAGCAAACCCAGGGCTGTGGGGCGAGAGCGCTACCGACTGTGCCACCATGCCCCCTCGAAGCTATTCTTCTTGAGTTCTCAAACCCAATAACCCGTATAGTGGCAGAGAGGGAGACTGGCTGTTGCTTTTGATGTCTGTCTCAATATGTCACCACCACCAAACAACATCTTTGTTTCGATTTGCTGCTTCAGAGATGGCTGCAGCACGATTGTATTGATCAGCACTGCTGTCGATAAAGACATGGAGATGGTTGAAGGCCTTGGAGTAGTGTTTTAAGTGGTCAGGATAGTTAGCTCCACTTGTCAGAGCTGACATATATTCACTATGTTTACTACTGCATCGTGAAAGCAGCTTCTTTCACTATCAGTCACCTGTAGGTGCACTTCTATTTGACAACATGGGTGAGGGTGTTGCTTGTGTTTGGTTGGACGTTAGTGTTTAACCACTTAAGCCCTATATAGCCTACTTTGTCATGCAATGTACGGCTTATAGCGTCACAACATGTCACAAAAATGACACATTGTGAGCTTTTAGATCTGCTATTTTGCAGTGCAATGTTCAGCTATAATGGCATGCCCCAAAAACGCTATACTGTAGGTTGAAAATGGTTATAATAATGTCCTGGTACAGAAGCACTATTCAAAGGTTATGTAAAGTGTTGTTTTTTCTTCCTGCATTTCTTCCAATGCAGTCTTTTATTTTCCCTGTTCCTTAGTTCATGCATCTCTCTCGCTCTTTCATTTGTAGGTTTACTCAGAGGTTCGAGGCGCTTTGATTTGGTGTCTTGATTTATAAAAAGCAGAGCAGCAGAATAGCTATTGAAATGCAACGAACAGAACCTACAGGGAGACCAGGGAGAGTACGGCTTTCTCAGATTGTCTGGGGAAAGAATGGTTGCTTGCATTGGCGTTTTGCGTGAGTGCGTGCGTGCGTGCGTGCGTGCGTGCGTGCGTGCGTGCGTGCGTGTGTGTGTGTGTGTGTGTGTGTGTGTGTGTGTGTGTGTGTGTGTGTGTGTGTGTGTGTGTGTGTGTGTGTGTGTGCGTGCGTGCGTGCGTGCGTGCGTGCGTGCATGTGTGCGTGCGTGCGTGTGCTATAGGCTACTATGCTATAGGCTACTGTGCTATAACGTATACTGGTAAAGGTGCACGTGAATCTAAAATCTTTAATTTCATCCACACTACAAAGGCGCTATAGATCTCATTTAAAAGTCATTCTGTAATAAACAGTAGCCCACCTTCTATATGTATTTGGGGAGAATGTCTCTTTTTAGTAATACATGAGATCCATAATAAGCTCAATGGAAACGCAAAGATGAAAGACGTGTGGGACAAACTAGTCAAATAAAAGTGACAGCGTGTATCTAAGAACTGTTTTACATTTTGACAAGTAGCACCATGCTGAATATCAAGCGAGAAAGATAAAGGGGTCAGAGGGTGTATTTCATATCGTCTCTGTCGGGTAGAAAGCTTGTATGTTCACAACCTTTTACTATTCAGGAAATGAAAAAAATCTGACTACTGTACTGTACTGTACTGTACTGTACTGTACTGTACTGTACTGTACTGTACTGTACTGTACTGTACTGTACTGTACTGTACTGTACTGTACTGTACTGTACTGTACTGGACAAGGCAAGCCCACTGTGTGTGTGTGTGTGTGTGTGTGTGTGTGTGTGTGTGTGTGTGTGTGTGTGTGTGTGTGTGTGTGTGTGTGTGTGTGTGTGTGTGTGTGTGTGTGTGTGTGTTCGTGCCCGATTCTGGAGGTGGGCTGTGTCTTTGATTTGTACATGGACCAGGCATTCCAAGATAAACATTCTAAGTACCAACCATTACTTGGAAGTATAACAAACCTATGGGTGGATTTGCCATACTGATATTCGGAAGCCTGGGCCATGTGCATAAGTTGACCATGAGTGGCCTAAGAATAGCTGACATGACAAAGAGCAAAGCCAAACAACTTGCCAAATACTGTTCTGTTTCGGCTGTTATAGGCAGTTTGTCTGTGTGGAGGAGGAGGTGCCATGTGTATCCTTGAGTGAACATGAACTGTCAACCCTGTTATATAATTGTTTCCTTATAAAATGTATTGTAATTTGTAATTTGTGTGTGTGTGTGTGGGGGGGGTGACCCTGCCATCCTTGTGCTTTTAGACCTCACAGCTGCATTCAACACTTTACAACACAACATTCTCCTCTCCCGATTAGAGTGTTGTGTGGGTATAGGAGGCACAGCGTTAAACTGGTTCCGATCCTATCTGTCAAACAGATCCTTCTCCGTAGCCCTAGGTGTCTCCACATCATCCTCTGCCCCTCTCCCATGTGGAGTCCCACAGGGCTCAATTTTGGGGCCCATCCTTTTTTCTCTTTATCTCCTCCCTCTGGGTTTGATTTTTAAAAAGCATGGCATCCCCTACCACTTTTACGCAGACGACTCACAAATCTACTTGAATAAAAATGTTCCCACCACCTCCCTGAACACTCTGCTGGATTGTCTTAAGGACATAAAAGCATGGATGGCCCTGAACTTTCTTAACTTCAATGAAAGTAAAACAGAGGTCATGGTGTTCAGACCCAGCACTGCCTGTGACACCTCCTCTCTGGATTTGGGCCCCCTGCAACCGTTTTCAAAGCCGGTGGTCACAAACCTTGGTGTCAAATTGGACAGTGATTTTAAGTTGGACAAACAGATCAATTCTGTGGTCAAATCCAGTTTTTATCAGTTGAGGCTTTTAGCGAAAGTCAAGTCTGCTGTGACTTTTAATGATTTTGAACGTCTCATGCTTTTATTTCAACCCGACTTGACTACTGTAATGCACTGTATGTTGGTGTTACCCAAGCCTGCCTGTCACGACTACAGTTAGTCCAAAACGCGGCCGCTCGCCTCTTAACAGGGACACGGAAGTATGACCACATCACCCCGATCCTTGCCTCCCTACACTGGCTTCCTGTGCGCTACAGGATCCAGTTTAAGATTTTAATGTTTGCTTTTAAGTCTGTAAATGGGTTGGCACCAGTCTATATTTCTGAACTTGTAACTCCCAAAATATCGACAAGGGCCCTGAGGTCGACTGACCAGTCACTTCTCAAGATCCCTAAATCCAAGCTGAAATCCTGGGGGGATAGGTCATTTTCTGTTGTAGCACCCACACTGTGGAATTAACTTCCACCTCATGTCAGAGCTTCTCAATCCTTGTCTGTGTTTAAATCACGTCTGAAAACTCACTTGTATACTCCTTGGCATTTGAACATACTGATTAAGAGTTGCTGCTTCCACTGCATTGTGTCCTTATGTGCCCTGTCTATGTACTGTTGTTGTTGCTTTTTAGTATTTCTTTGTGTACAGCACTTTGTTTCAACCTTGTTGTATAAAAATGTGCTTTATAGATAAAGTGGATTGGAGTGTGTGTGTGTGTGTGTGTGTGTGTGTGTGTGTGTGTGTGTGTGTGTGTGTGTGTGTGTGTGTGTGTGTGTGTGTGTGTGTGTGCGCGTGTGCGTGTGTGCACGTGCGTGTTGGTTGAAATAAATATCCCCTATTTTGTGTCTTCCATTAAAAACTATTATTTAAGACATTTTTGCGAAGCACTGTTCTGGTGGATCCATTGTAGTTATTATTTAGTTACAAGCTATTGTTAATACTTTTCATTAAATACTTCAATAATACACAGACAGACGTATAAACCACTTTCACCCCGCGACCCGCGTCTCTATTTTGGGTATGCCGTTATAGGCCAAAAAAAGCAAACATTTTCAAGAATAGTGAAAATAGCCACAATATATAATAAAGGTATTAATATGCAATACAAGGTTTCCATGCAGACTTTCCACCCAACAGCGACAATTTGTAATGAATATGCCACTTCTCTGATATGATGATTGGATGGTAGAATCCTAGTGAGACAAGGAGGAATAGCATTATTGTTCCTTCTTTCTCTTTCATGAATTCCCCTCCCCTGACTGAAAAACGATACATCTCATTCTCATAGGAGTCCCAAGGATCAAATGAATAGCTCTCTCTATCTGTCTCTGTCTCTCTCTCTCTCTTCTTCTCCCTCTCTCTCTCTCTGTGATATGGACAGACAGCCGTCATATGTGCAGGAGAAAGTAGAGAGGAGGGGGGGGGGGTTATGATTGGAATGGCAGCTTTAATATTGAAGCGATTGCCTGCTGATAAGGCTAACGGCTTGAGGAGAGGCGTGCGCGTGAGCCCTCCTCCGCAATAAACAGTTTCATTTTGTTTCGGTCGGAGTGACGGATGGGGAGATGGCTGCGGCGAGCGGGCGACCTGAGGAGCATGGGAAGGAGGGAGGGAACGAACGAACGAGGGAGTGAGGGGACGAGGGAACGAGGAGAAAAGAGAGAGGGGGGTGGGGGGGGAGGAGACGGTAGGTAGGTATAGGTAGATAGATGGATCAGAATGGTTGCGGATGCTATTCAATATTAAGAGATCAATCAGTGGCTGGTGGCGAGATGTGCATTTTGTCAACCCGGTATGAGACGCAACGACACATGCAGTTGCAATCACGATCAGCATCAAAGGTGGGGGATGGTGGGCGGGTGTTTGGGGGGGGGGGGGTGGCGGCATTCAGGTTGTGCTGCTGCTGCTGTGTGCCCGGCCCCCGAAATGCAAAATAACTTGCACCAGCGAGTGATTTGTTTCCCCAATATTGAATTTGTATTGGCGCTAACAATAACAGCCATATAGCCGTATATCAGAAAAACGAATATATATTCATGAATCTATAAGCACTGATGACTTCTGTCTCCATTGCTATTAGAATGTATGATGAGCGCTGTAGGATTGCTGTGGTTTGCAACATATGGCAGTGAAATGTAGCAGTTTAATCAAATTACCGTGTATCCACACACTCGACACAGTGCTCACTGCTCATTGAGCACATACTGTAGCTGAAGAACAATTTAAATGCTGGATAAAACCGTGTGTGTGTGTGTGTGTGTGTGTGTGTGTGTGTGTGTGTGTGTGTGTGTGTGTGTGTGTGTGTGTGTGTGTGTGTGTGTGTGTGTGTGTGTGTGTGTGTGTGTGTGTGTGTGTGACGCGACTTGGCCTGTTGTAGCGCCACCATGAAGCTGATTTGAAAACTGTCAAGTAGCATTTCTTGCTCAATAGTGGGAATATTCATGCACAGTTTCAACGCAATCGGACGCTGCGTTGAGGAGTTGTGGCGATTTGCACAAAACGGGTACAAAGCGAGCTACTCCTGAAAACTTTAGAAGCCAATCGTAGCCAATCAGGATGGATTATGCGAAATCGAACAAACCCGTCTTGATCACATGACTATGGAAAGCATGTGTACCGATTTGCATGAAATTTGGATAAAATCTGAAGGAGTACATATTCCCTGGTGGCGCTATAAAGAGCAGATGTGAAAAATTCCAGGCAAAGTTTTTTCCTTGGCCTCTAGGGAGTGTGCATACAAAGTTTTACACAGATCCGTGAAAATAGAGGTGAAAACACTAATCGGCTAGTTATAGCGCCACCATGAGGCTGAGTTGAAAATGTTCCAGTGCTATTTCTTCCTCGGCCTAGTGGGAATATGCACAATTTCACGGAAATCACACGATGTGTTCATGATTTGCGGCATTTTGTTTGAAACTGAGAACTCTTGCGAACTTTGGAAAAATCTGAGAGACCTGTTTCGTTGAATGGCTCTAGAGAGACTTGCGTAATGTTTGGACAAAATCTGTAGGTGTACTGTCCAAAAAATATTTTGCACAAAGCGGCCAATGTGAAAACCTTGGGGCAGAGGTTCAGCTGTGTCATTCAGGGAGTGTGTGTGTGCAGAGTATGGCTGCGATCAAGCCAACAGTGCCGGAGATTAGCTGTCCACAGACGGACAGACAGACAGACGGACGGACACACACACAAACAAACACACGGACAGACGGAGTGCAAAACATACTCTCTCCCCATGCCTTCTCTTAGGAAGAAATGTAAGAGGAAAACGTATTGGCGCATGAGGCCCATTGAACACAATTTTCATAGACCCACTACAGTATCATCCACATTCAGTGTCATAGGGTTCAACATGACAATCTGAACAGGGATCAAGTCTGGATGTCAGAGATGAGGCTATATGGAATCAGACAATCCCTAATAATAAGGTTGGAGAAATCAGTCCGAAATTAGATCTGACATTCCTGTTACACAGTCTGTCAAGAGTACTTGGTTACAATTTCCAAGCTTTCAGAGAGAGAGAGAGAGAGAGAGAGAGAGAGAGAGAGGGGCAGGCAGGCTGGCAGGCGAACGCCTCTGGGATGTTAATGTAAAGGTTCGATCAGACTCTGGGCTTTATCTGTGCAGTCGCGGTGACAGAACAAGCAATCCAATGGTTGTATTCTCTCGCTGCTTCTCCAGATTCATCCGCCTGCCAGCTAATGAGCCGTCCAAGTACAGTGTATTTACATTTAAAGTGGCTGCTGTAAGCCTCTCCATTCCCTCAGGTTGATTGGAGAGTCCTCCTCAGCCTTGATTCACAAGTAAATACTGACCTTCAGTGCAGTCCTTTCACTGCAAGCCGGCTAATGTCAGGTTGTCAGTCAAAATGCAAACTACAGCCCAAATTACTGTGTGCGTGAGTTCGTGCGTATGTGCGTGTGCGTGCATACATGCGACGTGCGTGTCTGCCCCTGAGTTGTCTGTTGAATCCTTGATTTGACTGGTGACACGGTGCGGCCCCTGGGGGGGTCCTCATTAAGACCAAAACATAGTGTGACCTTTTAGAAGCTTTAGTAGCTCTCCCCACCCTCACCCAGCTGGGTCTAATTACTTCGCTCATTAGCCCCCCTCCTCCGCCCCGCCCGAAATATCACAAGGACCAAACACTCAAACAGGTACTCTGTGAAGGGCCAATACTGTAACTAAATGACTAGTGGTTTGGAGTCGTGCCAAATGACAGCCTCCCTCTCATTTGGAAGTAACAATGCTATAGTATATATACTGTAGAGCACCGACGTCTGACATCACTGTCGCTAGAGGGCGCTATCCCCCTATGATAGTTTCTTTACAGAAACACCAATACCGACATATTTTACCGTGTTTGTTTACATGCTAGTAGCGCCCCGTTGACTGTGTTTGTTTGGTTAACAACCGGGTTAGCCACATTGACAACGACGTCATCTCCTTTGCTACTATTTCGATTGGTTGGTGCAGGCTAGACGTTATCAAATGTAACTCAATATCATAAACGACACAGTCACACACCTGGCAAAATTGACAGGTGTGTGACTGTTGGTTTGTACATTTTTGGAACACAGTTCCAAATTTACGCAATCTAAGATTAGTCAGAGTGACGTTAGGACTTCGGTACTAGAGGGTATGTGTGTGTGTGACGTCATCATGCCCAGAAGTTATGTGGGAACGCCTACTGAGTGGCAAAAAACTGATTTCTGGCCTTGACTATAACCTGACTCCGCCAGATGGTGGCGGTATCAGGGAGTCAGGTTAGGCCGTACATCCAAACAGAAAAGGTCCTATCTTGATTGCATTAAACAACGTTAAACTCACTTTGCCAGTGGATTTGTCACTCACCTTATGCATGTGCATACCTTCTATAGGTTTGCTTCTGAGGTCAGACCCCCTCATGCTCCAGCAGGTCACTGGGTGTTAAAGTGGGGCCACAACTTCCAAGCAATAGGGTTTAAACAGTTGATCCCTATTTTATTCTCCAGCTATTCGAGAATAACGATGTTGTGTTCTAAGCATGTAGTTTCATCTATCTTGACAGATATTCTCTTATGGGGGCCAGCTAGGATCAAATATTTTAAAATGGGTCCAGGGTCCTTGACATGCAATATACTGTAGTTTGAAAGGCATTGAGTGTTGTTGCCGTGGAACTTGAGCCTTTTAATGAATTTCCATTTTCCTGCAGTACCTGTTCCTCTTGCTTCCCGTCCCTTGGCCTTTTTCTCCCCTCATTAGTCATTTGTACCCGTCCTTAAAGTCCTAGCTGTCACTGATACTGCATATTTAATAAAAATATACATTCGTCCCTTTCTCTGCCATGTTGATGGCTGCAGGGAGGGTAGAGGATCAAGGTTTGCAAGAATACAGAGTAACTAAGAGAGGGAGAGTGAAGGAGAGAGAGAGAGAGAGAGACAGAGAGAGAGAGAGAGAGAGAGAGACAGAGACAGAGACAGAGACATGAGAGACAGTCAGAGGGAGATATGTGGAAGTAGCTCTTCTAATGATTATCCTAAAAGTAGCGTGCTTAATTAGATGGAATGCTGCATACATTGTGGACTGAGTGGAATCATTGGGATAGATTAAAATACTAATTAAACAGGCCCTCGCCGAATTTGGAGAGTGAGGTAGGGTTCAGCTCTTCAGGGTCATTTGCATAACCTTCATCTGGGGAAATGGGATTTAAAGGACCTTCTCTCGTTCTCTTGCTCGCTCCCTTTTTTCTTTTCCCCATTACCGCATCACATTCACATGCTAACAAACTCAATTAAAATTATGCCTCTTTTTTCGCTACCCTTTCACTCGCCATAATTTGGCATAATCTATTAAGACACCTTTGATTTTGTTTTCCAACGTAGATGTTTCCATCAAAGTGAGGAGAAGCTGGGAAAGAGGAAACAAAGACCACACGACAAAGTGTGTGATCTTGGGTGACGGTTATTTAATGTCACCGCACTTTACTTTAATTTGCATGCGAATGAGCCCCGCTAAACAAAGCTTTGGGAATAGCGTATTAGATTAGATATTCATAATACGATCAAACTCTGGTTTGTGGGTCTGATGCGCAGTAAATGTGTCAATTTAACTCCAAGAGTGTACAAAATGGAACTAAATTGACATGTGTAAGTGTCATAGGGGTCATAACATAAGTGGCCTTGAGTGTCCGCCCTGAAACTGGGAGGTCGGGGTTTGACACATCAAAGACTGTAAAAATGGGACCCAATGCCTCCCTGCTTGGCACTCAGCATCGATGGGTTGGATTAGAGGGGTAAATCAACTCTAAATGATTCCCGGGCGCGGCACTGCTGCAGCTCACCGCTCCAAGAGATATGTCGAATGCGGAGAACAGATCTTGCATATACAGCAATGTATGTGACAAATAGTAGGACTTTAATACATCATCATATCATACTTTATACACTCTCTGAGTTACACTCAAAGTTGCGTGTGCAGAATGTGTAGAATTTTACAGTGAGTGCAGCGAGAACGAGTTGCTCTGGAATTAATTGTGTTCTGTGAATTCATAAGCACCCTGTCTGTTTTCTGGCAGACTCCCCCCCCCCCCCCCCCCCCCCCCCCCCATGTCCCCAAACAGCCCTGTCAGTAGTCCAGCCTCTCACAGTGTGGATTCAAAGCTCTAGACTGTTCGGTTATCGCATGCTGAGTAGATGTTTTTGGTTTTTTTCCCATTTGGTTTTTCATTCCGTTTATATTGCGTCGCCGCTGACCTCACAACGTAGGGTAAAATGTCTTCACGCTCAAACCAATATTACCAAAGGCCCCACCCCATCCCCGAACCTTCATTCACCCCATAGCCTGTGCGGGCAGGTCATTTTGTACACAGTGTGACATGACTGTTACATACTGCAGATTGCATCACCCGTGACCTATGCTGTTGCTATGTTTTCAGTACAGTTCCTCAGGAACTGGAAGATCTGCTACTATGTCATCCACTGCCCTCTCAATGCCTCTGTCTGTCTGTCTGTCTGTCTGTCTGTCTGTCTGTCTGTCTGTCTGTCTGTCTGTCTGTCTGTCTGTCTGTCTGTCTGTCTGTCTGTCTGTCTGTCTGTCTGTCTGTCTGTCTGTCTGTCTGTCTGTCTGTCTGTGTGTGTGTCTCTCTGTCTGTCTGTCTGTCTGTCTGTCTGTCTGTCTGTGTGTGTCTCTCTCTCTCACACTCACACACGTATCTGCTCTTGTCTCCTGTGCAGACCAGCAGAAGCAACAGCTGGAGAAGGAGACGGGCCTGAAGATCCTGGAGGCAGGTGTTAGTGATGTAAGTACTGCTCAATGACTATATTATTATTATTATCGTTATTATCATTTTGAGTACAAAATCTGTTGGTGTAGCCTGGAAACCAGACGAATCGGCCACAGGGCTTTTCTTCCTGGACATTCTGGCATTCCTCAGTTTGAATTACATTTCGCTCACCCCAGAGTTGTGGGTGACAAATCAGAGCCCACTATTCAAAGTGAGATGTTTTTGCTGTGACGTTAGAATCTGTTTGTAACCACCCCTTGGAAAAAATCTTCCACAAGAAGGCTTCTGTTGGTGTGCGTGCTTGCATGCATTCTTGTGTGTGTGTGTGTGTGTGTGTGTGTGTGTGTGTGTGTGTGTGTGTGTGTGTGTGTGTGTGTGTGTGTGTGTGTGTGTGTGTGTGTTTTTACATGTTGAGAAGGCTTCTGGTGTGTGTGTGTTGTCACCAGGCAACAAGGGATACGCCTTGTCCTGTTAAATAGTCTCCCTATCTAAAAAGGTCACACTCCAGTTTTTAATGAATTGGCTCCCTCACTATAAAGCCCTATCCAGACACAGGAGTGTATACTGAGACTATTTGTCGTAGGGTATTTAACTCCAGCTCGTTGACGGCCCTAATCATAAGGCCACACTCATTTTCATTAATAAGCCTAGCACATGAACAACCCATAACATACTAGGACCATTATTAATACCTTATTTGATGACCGCTACCCTACTAATCGCGCGTGCACTTGGTGAATGACTGGTTTTGTTGTTTAAAGTCTACATATAGTCTAGACCTAGAGTGTTGTTTTAAAATGGTGTGGTTAGAGGTAACCCATAAAACTCTTTAAGATGCATGCACCTATGTTTTACTCTAGCAAGGAGGTCAAAACCCCAATAGTGGAATGAATCCCACAGTGTCAAATAATTATCTTGAAACAATTGCTTTAAATACAGGAAAGATATAAGTTTTATTTTGGAATAGCAGTCATAGCTTTTAGTAATTACTCAGGTTGAAGCAGTTCAAATCAGTTAATACAAAATAATTAGTTAGTAGAAACAATCAAAATAATTATAATAAAATCATTAAATCTAAATATTCACTTCCCACAAAGTTCCTATCTTAATTCAAGGTTCGGTCCTACTCACAATTTGTTCCATCGCCTTCGTCCTGATGTTGTATTGAGTCCGGTGTGAGGATTAAAGGTGATCAATCTCGTTCCTCGCCAGTTTACAATTATTAGAATTTAGAGTTCCCGAGTTTGAAATCCCCGGGTCTAACTCTCCATAATCGGGAGCTCCTTATGCCAATATGTTCCATTTAGTTTGGCTAGATTTGAATACCCTATCTATTAGTCTATCATCTTAATGTCATTTTTATCTCAAGTATAACTTGGAAAAAATAACTCTTTCAATAGCCTATGGGTTCTGACTATACAGAACATACTAAATCTCTCAGGGTGAGAGGTCTTGAGAGGTCCGCAGCTCTGATGAAATGAAAGCGAAGATTTATACGTGTTTTTAATGCCCCAAATAGGCCGTGTCACCTCCGCTTTCCAAACTCAGTAAACCATCTCTCAGCATATTCACATCATGTTCATGTTCCCACCATGTACTTTCTGCATTTCACCATACAGGATGTCAGTGACAGGATGTTAGTCCTCTTGACCTCATGATCAACTGTTCTCTTTCCCCAGTCTCAAATGTCAGCAAATAACCATATCTCATCCTATGTTTGTTTCAAAGACATGGGCCATGCACATATACTAGTGGCTACCCTCTACCCTTGGTGACCTTTCCCCAGTCATATCCCTGCATATGTTCAATCACAACATAGTCATACGGTCTGCTCTCCATTATACTACTGTCTGCATCTCTGGGCTATTTGCAAGACTAGTAATCTGTTTTCCACAGATCACATGATTTGCACCAAGAGTTACATATGCCATCCGGTTAGTTTCCGTTTGCTCAAGTATTTAGTTTCAGCTTTTCATACAAAAATACAATGTTTCTCTGATGCTTCACTATATACCTTTACCAGGTTCTACATAACCATTTGACAACCTTCATCTAATTTCTTTTCCTCTATATAAATGTATGTGCCTAGTGTAGTTAGACATCTTACCTTCACTGGCCTAGGGGGGAAGGCCTCAAGGCCTCACGGTTCCTCTTATCTATCCCCCCTCTGCTCACGAGGCCCCTCTACCCCCACCCTTCACACTCTGAGCTAACCCAGTGCGTGTGTTCGTGCGTGCAGTTTAATGCATGTGGGTGCAAGTGGTTTGTGCGTGTGTGTGTTCTTACTGTATATGTGTGCGTGTGTGTGCGCGCGTGTGTGTGCGCGCGTGCGCGGAGTCAGCCTGCATGCGTGCATCCTCTCTTATGTCTGAGTTCATGCAACTTCATGAATTACTGACCTCTGCTCTGGGGCCCTTATAGGCAATTCACACTGAGACGGACTGAATCCGTTTCATTAGAACCGTTTCCGAATACGGTTGCCTGGTCCCCGATGGCCATGATTCACATTGCCCGAGATTCAACAGCTCACCGGGTACACTTGCATAACACACTTTAATCCTCCATCAACTCTGCGACATTGTCTCAAATAAAGCCAGACACACATTGCATTGCCTCTTTGGCTCTTTGCCGTTATACTACTTCACTGTCAGCCTTTTTTGTGATGTATTCCCATGCTTTTTGTTCCTGCTTAATGTGTAAAGTGTAATATACCCCATAAGTCTCTGACTCACGAGATATGTCCTGATGTAGTAACAGTCTAACCTAATATATGGAGCACCTATGCCACCAATAAAGGTTAAATTAGACTACAGCAATCCATATTACTCAACCCTCGTTGACAGTGTGTGTGTGTGTGTGTGTGTGTGTGTGTGTGTGTGTGTGTGTGTGTGTGTGTGTGTGTGTGTGTGTGTGTGTGTGTGTGTGTGTGTGTGTGTGTGTGTGTGTGTGTGTGTGTGTGTGTACATGTTTTCGTATGTTTTTGAATCTTTGGGTTTGTCAGTCTGTGAGCAGCTAATCTCGGACACCGGCATGAAACTTTGTACGCACACTCCCAGTAGGCCAAAAAGAAGCCTCCACCACAAATGTTTTAAATGTTTTAAAGAGACAACTACATTGGCACCTGTTCTTGTATAAAGCCATACTTGGAGATTGTCCTAAATACATCTCATCTTTCCTGAAATGGGACTCTGAACCCTACCACACCTGGTCAAGTAATTTCCCCAAATTCAAGGTACCAAAAGTTAACTCTGAACTTGGTACCTTGATCTGCCTTTAGCTTCTGTGGCCCTAATACATGGAATGACCGGCAAACGACATTAATCATTAAATTGACCACATTGGTGCCCTTGAGTCGTTTTAAACCCTTGGTGACAATATATGTAGCTGTTTTTAGATCGTTTTGAAATTTGTCTTGGCTTTTTATTTGTTTACAAATACCTTTTGTTTTTCTTTTCCTGATTTTCTGATGTATTGTGATTTTTTTTTCTATGTGATATTGTATTACTCGACGACACTGAAAATAAGTTTGATTACTCAGTGTAATTTCGAGAATAAATAAAACTTGAATGAATGAATGAATGAATGTATGCATGAATGAATGAATGAATAAATCAGCCTTGTGGTTGCACTATAAATGGAGCATAGCGTTAGTTTATGCAGGGCACGAGAGTCGCAAAAATCTCATCTGTAATCAGCTGTCAGTCTGCTGTTTGCTTTCAATCAGCCACGCTTTCCTACACACCAATCACACCTCATTCCCTAAACGAGGCGGTCCGTTTAAATACAGCTCTCTCCTACACTAGATCTCCGCTTCAATTGCTTCACACTCGATCGGCTGCTGCTGCTGGCAAAGCTTGCCTCCACCACCCCAGCCTCCACCACCCCAGCCTCCACCTGGTAGTCTTGGAACGTTTAACCCATTTAGACCTGAGGCCGATTTTTTTTAAAGGCGTCTAAATCCTAAACGTTTTCTGAAAAATCTGTTTCTATGTCAGTGGTGGTCAACCTTTTTCATGTCAAGGACCCCCAGATTAATCATTTATTTTGCTGCCGACCGTCATCTCAAAATATGTTGTTCCAGGGACACCCTCAGAAGCAAAGATTTGAGTTAAACACATTCGCTGTGAAAGAATATATATTCAAAGATTTGCACCACATTTTTGCACCACATTTTCAATAGCTAAAGTATAACATAATGCTTAAACACCAAAAGGGGTTCCCGTCCTGAATGGGTTAAACTGTATGCATGACTCTAAAGTAAACTGGAATTCAATGTTGCATAACTGTAAAACTGTTTTATGGCTATAATTTCGATTGGCTATGATTGGCTTCCAAAAGAGTGGCCTGGCAGAGATCTGTGCTCCGAGAAACACACTTTTCTAGTTTCAAGTGTACGTCTGTCTCATTTACCATACCCTTGTATTCAGTTCCTTCATGCCTTTTAAAGGCTGCTGTCGCCATGGCAAGACGAAACACAACAAGCTAAATAAATAAAGCCCTGTGCATTTTCTTTTCTTTTTTTCTAACTTAAAGTATGTGTCGCGACCGTGGCAGAGAGGAACAAAAACAGGATTATGTGGAGTGCCGTGCACTTGGCAGCAAGCACCTAATGCACCAATGACATATTCATCAGGAAAGAATTAAGAGGAGCGCATGAGGACACTTGTGACGATCCAGATAAAAGGAGCAGACTGAGATGTGTGTTCGCGCAGCCCTGATAAATATTCATATGTATCAGAGGTGAGGATCTAATCAAGCGGCCATTGATGCGTCAGAGTCCTCCTTGCTCGCCTGGTAAATTAGTTTCTCTATGGAAATGAGACAGGCAGCCTTAGACCCCGGTGAGCCGCCCCTGATCATGAGGCTTGCCGGGAGCTAAATGGATGCAGCCCACGCATCGCAAGACAGTTGCCATTGGCAACAATCGTCGCACACAGTATGAACCAGACACCCCCGCCTCCTCCTCCACCTCCAACACACGCACGCACGCACCTCCCCTCTCCCTTCCTGTGTGTTGTCTCCTCTCTGTGTTGTCTACCTCATTTGGTGTTGGGGTCTTTCTTCGCCCATCTGCCATTTTTTTTAAACATCGCACACAGTCCTCTCGTCTTATGCCACTGTCTCTGTATAACGTTTGTCTCCATTATCTACGATTTGCCCCATCTTCGTTCCTTCGTGTTTATATGGTGACTCTTGACTTTTTTGTTTTAGTCCAGCCTTCCATCGTGCCTCTTGTCCCCTCCGCTTGTTCCCTCTCATACTGATTCCTGCACTTAGCCGTCACCGGCAGTGCGGGCCTGCATTTGGCATATTGTGCCTATTTGTAGATAATTAGCTGCAATCATAGCCTCTCCGCAGGAGCCGTTGTGAATCGTGGGAGGGATTGGAGAGAGGAACGGAAGGATGGAAGGAAGAAGAGAATCTGCCTTCTACCTCATGGGGCGAGAAATCTGTGCCAGGCGGTGTTTGGAGAAACCACAGTGGTGTACGCACACTATTTATAGTTGAATAGGTGGCAAAGTGCAATGACTGGGAATCCCTCACGCAGAGTCCATATTAGCAGCATGCGGGACATCTTTTTTTATCAGATTATGTTGATTTGTCACTAGTTTGTTGCTCAGTAATGGAGGAGTTGCTGGGGACTTGAACATTTTAACTGTGGAGAGTATGTTGATGAGATAGTCTCTGGGCCGGGTCACGGGTGCTTCAAATGCATTTGTTTATTTATTAGTGTAGTAATAATAATAATAATAATAATAATAATAATAATAATAATAATAGTAATAATAATCATAACAACAATAACAATAATAATAAAGAATACTCTTTACTGGCTCTGTATATCTTCTGTATATCTACTGCACACAACAATTGACCAAGACCCACAATACTGTAATATTGTTGAATTAGATTGATGATACTAGTATGGAGTTACATTTGTGTCTTTATTAACCAAACAAAAGAAAAACATTTGAGAGAGAAAAAATCTAAACAGAGCAAAGAATAGTTTTGAATGAAAACAAATTAAAAACGCAATAAAAAAATATATTTGCAAGCAAAAACAAAATGAAATTTCAAAACAGTTGAGAAATGACAGAGTTACCATTTGGGGGTCCCTGGGTGGTCCCGGGGGGTCCCTGGGGGTCCCTGAACCTTGAGACCCACAAAGACGCCCCCAGGGGGGCGACACAATCACAACGAGCCCACCCCCGTCAAAAACGGTTGAGAAATGACAGAGTTACCATTTGGGGGTCCCTGGGGGGTCCCTGGGGGTCCCTGAACCTTGAGCCCCCCAAAGACGCCCCCAGGGGGGCGACACGATTCCAACGAGCCCACCCCCGTCCAAAACAGTTGAGATTTGCACCCTAAGCAAGGGTTTAAGACAGTGGCCAATGGAGAGGTGTCTTACATCTTTTCAGCGTAGGACCCGCCTTCTGAACTTCCACCCCTCACACAAATAATCCAAGAGAGAGAGAGAAAAAAAATCGAGACCAAACACATAGGTTTTGAGAGAGAAGGCGTTTTGCAATCAGAAAGAAAAAACTTTCATTCACAAACGAGGAAAAAAAACATTAAAAACATTTTATTTAGCACAACACATATTATTATTACCCAAACATTTTACAAAGTATTTTGTTTCATGTAGTTTAAACAGTTTTTCCTTATTTTTTTACTTTAATAAAGACACAAATGTAACTCCATATACTAGGCAAAAACAAAGCAAAGTATAGCGATTATTTACCATGATACAGACAGTACTCGTTGCTGTTGCTGAAACCTTGTATGTCCAAAACTGCACATTTTCAGGACATTTACGATGGCTGCAACAGACAGGCTTATACTGTATATGGACATATCTGCGCACACACACCACAAACAGACAAACACGGCTCACCACAACTGTAAATATTATTAGTATTTTGTGTTTTGCTGTTATTATTACCCTCACTGTGGGGATTGTAACTGCTGTTAAAACCCGAAAGGTGCATGTAAGTCTTCTCACAGTAATTCAACACACCGGGGAAGCTGTGAAAGACTCTTCAAGGTGAAAGGAGAATGGCTGTAGATTAGAGGGAAGCGAGTACAGCAGGTAGGAGTGGAGAGAGAGGGATGTGAGGGGAGAGAGGGATGTGAGGGGAGAGAGGGATGTGAGGAGAGAGGGATGTGAGGGGAGAGAGGGATGTGAGGGGAGAGAGGGATGTGAGGGGAGAGAGGGATGTGAGGGGAGAGAGGGATGTGAGGGGAGAGAGGGATGTGAGGGGAGAGAGGGATGTGAGGGGAGAGAGGGATGTGAGGAGAGAGAGGGATGTGAGGGGAGAGAGGGATGTGAGGGGAGAGAGGGATGTGAGGGGAGAGAGGGATGTGAGGGGAGAGAGGGATGTGAGGGGAGAGAGGGATGTGAGGGGAGAGAGGGATGTGAGGGGAGAGAGGGATGTGAGGGGAGAGAGGGATGTGAGGGGAGAGAGGGATGTGAGGGGAGAGAGTGATGTGAGGAGAGAGTGATGTGAGGGGAGAGAGGGATGTGAGGGGAGAGAGGGATGTGAGGGGAGAGAGGGATGTGAGGGGAGAGAGGGATGTGAGGGGAGAGAGGGATGTGAGGGGAGAGAGGGATGTGAGGGGAGAGAGGGATGTGAGAGGAGAGAGGGATGTGAGGGGAGAGAGGGATGTGAGGGGAGAGAGGGATGTGAGGGGAGAGAGGGATAATAATAATAAAACTTTATTTGTATAGCACCTTTCATGACATGAAATGCAGCTCAAAGTACTTTGCAGAGCAATGGAGAAAAAAAAAGAAAAGCAAGGCAACGACATTAAAAAACAAGCAGTAATGGAATACAGTGAGGACATGAATAACAAAAAATAAAATATCAATTAAAAGCAATGTTGTAGAAGTGGGTCTTGAGCTGTGCTTTAAAAATGTCTACAGAGGCTGCCTGACGAAGGTACAGTGGGAGCTTGTTCCATGCCGTTGGCCTGTAGAAGAAAAAAGCTGCTTCCCCGTGTTTTTTTAGTTGCCATTTTTTTAGGCAAAGCGAGCAGGCCAGCAGTGGAAGACCTTAGGGGGGCGGTTTGGGACATATTTAGGCAGGCAGTCATGTAGGTAGGAAGGTGCGAGACCATTGAGAGCTTTATACACAAGTAAAATAATTTTAAAATCAATCCTAAAAACAACCGGAAGCCAGTGCAGTGATGCCAAAACTGGAGTTATATGTTCTCTCATCTTAGTTCTAGTTAAAACTCTGGCTGCTGCATTTTGGACAAGTTGTAATCTGTCAGTTGTTTTCTTAGGCAGTCCTGAAAAAAGTGCATTGCAGATGTGAGGGGAGAGAGGGATGTGAGAGGAGAGAGGGATGTGAGGCGAAAGGAATAAAAAGAAGAGTTTATTAAAAGCCCCAATAGCATGCCCTAGAGGTCGCGCAGCTCCTTACACCCACCTGGACCAAAGTGGTTTGGAATGACAGATGGTGTCATCCTTAGAGCGAGGTGCTCTCACTGTGTGTGTATATATAAATATGATTAGTGGACAAATTGTAGGTATTGTATTAGAGCAGCGATGGCGATGGGGTCACCAAAATCAGTGAGGTTCATCCTTCAATCTCCCTATTACGTTGTAGATTATATAAGATATGTTGTGTGCAAAGTTGATATTTTAGCCCGAGGGTTGCAGTAGAGAAAAGGTTATGGTGTCACTCACATGATTAGGTTTCATCCTCACAGGTGAATACATTCGCTCACCAAGTTTCATGGTAATCTGTCCATTCGATTTGGAGACATCTTGTGTGCAAGCGGACATCTAGGCCTAAGGGTGGGGCTAGGAGAATGGTCGTGGGGTCATGACAATCAATAGGGTTCCTTCTCTGCGATAGAGATGCACGGATGGATGGGTTCTGCCATCATCCAACCCAATGAATGATATTGTCATATTCATAGACCCACATCGTCCGCTTGTCAAACAATCTATGACTGCTGTCAGTAGCATCTTGCTAAAATCAACTATGGTTGGTCCATGACAAAAGCAACTCAAAACATTGTGAGCCGTGAATGGAAAAGTACAATACATTTTTTTTAAAGGTCTTCGTGACACAGCCATCAGTCGGCTGTCAAACTCACGCATGTTTTGTTGCCAAAACGTAGTTGGAGAAGCTGGAAAGTCTTCAATGACCTTGTTTTCCTCCATTATATTGTTCAGTTGGCAGAACAAGGCAGCTTCACAGCCAGAACAAGAAAATAGTTGTTCCATTTATTTCTGTCTGCTTATCACAATCAATTATGGTTATGCGAAAAAAGTAGCTTAATGAGATGTATACAAAATTACATTTCTTAGGGAGTAATAAGTAAAGTCATGTTTTACTGATGGTATAATGAGAAATGTGTCACAGCAACAGCATATAGTATAACTTTTTTTAAAGCCCAACACTGACTCTTTCATCCGGTACATTTGCTCAGTCTGCATTCATCAGTTGGCTGGCATCATTATCATCAAGAACAGGCACACAAATGCTGTAAGTCTGTGAAATCTTACATTCTCCTCATTATCCACCACCAGTGCAGGAAGGGTCAGTGAGTCACCCCAAAGCTGGAGACAGGCACCAGACATGGAGCGGAGGCTTGCTTTCTCCTTGTAGCCAGACAAACACCACACCCGCTGGTACTGGTGGGGAATGCAGAGAGCAGAGATGACGGAATAAAGTAGAATATATGTGTGGGGAATATATATATATATATATGTGTGTGTGTGTGTGTGTGTGTGTGTGTGTGTGTGTGTGTGTGTGTGTGTGTGTGTGTGTGTGTGTGTATATATATATATATATATATATATATATATATATATATATTATTATATTATTATTATTATTATTATTATTATTATAAAAAAAAAAATTATGCATGGATTTCGGAAATTACGTCATAGTCATGTTTAGAGCCTAATTATACATTTCCCATCCCTGCCAAAGTCTATGGACTATTGGACTTTCATTTCTATTTAGGGTAAATTATGATGAAATTCGTGCCAGCCAATGATGTGCAGACTTTAATGTTTAACATGAAAGAAGAGGATCCAAGGCACTCTGTTCCAGTGAGGTGAAAAAAATGCCTTTTTTATTTAAGAGTTTAAGGCATGGCAAAGAACATTACAAAAAGGACCAACGCGTTTCGGCATTCAGCCTTGGATCAGAGTGCCTTGGATCCTCTTCTTTCATGTTATGATTTAACCTCGCCAACGAGCACCTGTATTCAGTTCAACAAACAAAGGACCACGGCAGCGCTCCCTTCCTCTATTCAACAGACTTTAATGTTTGTTTAGGCTGATATAAATACATCTCGCAATAAAATTATTTTGTTTTTCATGGACATGAGATCAACATCAACATGCCCCCAAAAGTCTGGGCGCCCCTCACTTCACACGAGTGTGATCTTTGAATTGAGAATCGTTTTGAATCGAAACTAGAAGATTCACAGCCCTACTAACAAGTATTTTTCCCGCTTCCCTCTATTTTCAATTACAATGTAAAATAATATATACTCAATTATAATGTGTACTCTATAATGCAATTCTGCAATATGCCTGTCTGCGGTAGATGGTCCCCATGTGGTTAAGTTGGTGGTTATAAATTGAGATTCATTGACATTTTGACATTGGCCTCATGTTTGAGATAACTCTGGCAAACTGCTTATGTGAAGTCATCATTATCCATAGTAATCCCTGAGCTGCATGTCAACCGATTATTCTGCTACCATTTGTAAATCATACATGGCAGACACTGACTCTCTCCATGACTCTCTCTTGTGTGTGTGTAGCCTATGGGTGTGTAAGTGTGGTTGTGTGTGTGCACAAAATGTGAAATACTGTACGTATCTGCTAATGTGTGTGTGTGCGTGTCCTGTCCATGCTAACACATCATCGATATTAGCAGATCTTATGCATGCAATTTCCTTGTTCGTTGTATATGCTCGTGTGCGTGTGTGTGTGTGTGTGCGTCTGTGCGTGTGTGTGTGTGTGTGTGTGTGTGTGTGTGTGTGTGTGTGTGTGTGTGTGTGTGTGTGTGTGTGCATGTGTGCGTGCATGCGTGCGTGCGTGCGTCTTTGTGTGTGTACTTATCGCTGTTGCTGCAAAACACATTACCTTGGTACTGTAGAACCCTAACGGATTCTCATTAGATTTCTCCCCATGATGGAAGTGGATGCTGGTGAAATAAACATTAGTGCATAAAACTATATAACAAACATGTGTCAAGTACAGTAGGAGACACTGTACACAATTGCTACCACCTTTTGGAAGGAATAAAAATAGCGTGTGTTTTGTTTTTGCTAATCAAAGTATACCAACTGCAGAGAGGCACGGGCAGAACTCATCTCTGGAAAAGGACTTACGTGGCGATGACCCCCTTACAACCGGATTTTAGGCTTTCTTCCCAATATCCTGCACCATGATGAATGTGTGAGTGTAGGCACCCGAATGTGATACTGAATGGGGGGGTATTATTTAGTAGGGGGGGTATTATTTAGTGTCCCTTCCGGCGTGGGAAGGGACACTAAATAATATCCAACATCTTAACCACACTGGATGCCCTGTTGGCCAGTAATTGGTATACCATACTCACACTGAATGTGAGAGTAGAACTCAGTGAGTGTAATGTGTTGCATTAAAAAGCTACTATAACCGGGGTTGGGGTGGCTGGATGGGTTGCCAGTTCGAACCCAGGCTCCCCCAGAGAGATAGTGTCGAAGTGTCCTTGAGAGCAAGACACTCAACCCCTAATTCCTCCCGATGTGCAAGTTGGTGCGTTGCATGGTTTCCTCTGTCATCAGTGTATTAATGTGTGTGAATGGGTGTAATGCACAATCTATGTAAAGCACCTTGGATAAAGGTGCCATATTAACTCACATACTGTAGATAACACATATTACTGACATAGATATTTGACATCACAGCAATCTAGAGCTGTCATCTTGCAGTGGGCTACCATGAAGCTTTATGTATGTGAGTGTTTTAGATTTCACATTAATTAAACACATTACTGAGTTTGCTCACATAATTCACTTAAACAGTGAGACAGGTGACCTTTTGTGATTTGATTCTAAAAGGTGTCACTTCATTCTAAGTGGTGTGCATGCGTGCGTGCGAGTGTGTGTGTGTGTGTGTGTGTGTGTGTGTGTTGTGCACATGCTCGCTCGCTGCAGTTCAGTTCAGTCTGTGCTGTGGCCACATGCAGGCTTATTCTAATTGCTGCACTAAGTGTGTTCTCTTTTAAACTTGACATCATGTATGATTCTGAAGCAAGGAGTAATTACAACAGAAGGATCACAGACAGTGCTCTACCGCGCGGTACACACGCCGTGTTTACACCACATCCTCAACGAGATTATACATCTTAAACCTTTCATCAGAACGGAAGAGGGATTGGTTATTTTAGATTTGTTTGTGTCGAACACTTTTGTTCTTTCCTCCGGATGAATATGTATCCACATCCCTGACGTTACATGCATGGCTATCAGACAATAACAGTGCATTTGCTTTCCTTTAATCTAACAAAGCCTGACTGCAGAGGCGCACGGCGTCCTAATAACAAATACCATGTGTAACCGTGAGGAAATTCAGCTCCTCCGAGTGAAGAGCACACACACAATTTCAGAGGTGACTTCAAAGGAATCTGGGCTGACCATTCCTACCAGAGAGGGTAAAATAGACACAATCCTGATTTAAATAAATAAAAGATATGAGTTGTATAAATTGATCTTGCAACGGCCATGGCTGTGGACTCTACTTCAAAACATATTTTTCCCTTTCACGGCAGATGAGTGGAATACATTTTCATGGACATAACATCTCATTTTGTCATTTAAACATGAACTTGCAACAATTATGGTTCCCTCAAAGGAGTATATATTACAGTGACATTTGTCTCACTACAGGACATACAGTAGTAAGCTATGCTCTTCCGACACTAGTAGTGTGTGTGTGTGTGTGTGTGTGTGTGTGTGTGTGTGTGTGTGTGTGTGTGTGTGTGTGTGTGTGTGTGTGTGTGTGTGTGTGTGTGTGTGTGTGTGCGCGTGTGCGCGTACGTGCACACTTGTGTGTTGTCTATCAATTCTACATTGGCCTCCTTCATTGAGAATCTACCCAGAAATCTCCATCAGACACTGCCGTGTTAAAGGGCCACTTCACCCTGATGTTTAGGACTGTGACGGTGAAGCGGTGAAATGTCCCTTTAAACCCAAACACTGACGGGGGAAGAAAAAACTAAAGGTTGGCGGCTATAAACATTTTCAACAGTGCAATGAAGGCCAATCTGGCTGTTTTAAAAGTGGCTAAAATGCCATTGCAGTGGCAGATCTGAATGTGAAATGTCACGGCGGAGCAGCCCCACTGTGCCTGCAACCCCGCGCAGCAGAGCTCCAGCTCTTTGGAGGCTCCAGCTGCCTCCCGCTGATGAAAGCCCGACCAGCAGCTCCGTTTCTCTGCAACCTTTTACCATCACCTGACCTTTGGACTGTAGAAATGCCTTTGATACTCATGCCATCATACGGTTTGGTATTTGCCTCTCTCGCTTTATATCGTGATGCTGTGTATGCTCTCTCCACTGGGGTAAAGAGGATGGATGGAGGTCTGTTTTTTTAATGAGTTGTTCTGTTCGAATCAAGTATCAAGAGGGTTTTATTTGTATCACGTATACTCATACAGGTACAAGGGGCATATGTCAGTGTGGCAAGGGATGCAATCATGCAACTATACAGCAATACAATAATGCAAGTGATACACATAAAAGATTGACTGGCAAGACCCACACTCTAGAGTCTAGTCTTGCCAGTCAATCTTGTATGTGTATCAGCAAAAAACCTAGCAGTAGTTGGGGATAAATAGGATAGGATAGGGATGAATTGGGGGAGGGGTGTTGTAAGGTATGTAGTAGCTACACTATACTATACACTGTATACATCAGTGGTTCCCAAAGTGGGGTCCGGGGACCCCCAGGGGTCCTTGTGGGAGGTCCAGGGGGTCCCCAGCTAAATTATAGTTTGGAACCAAATGGACCCTTATGGGTCTGTAACTCTGAGAGTGTACAAATGGAACGGGTCCATTTGGTTCCATTTGTACACTCTCAGAGTTACACTCTCAGAGTTACACTCTCAGAGTTAAATTAACATTGATTTTACAATATAAACCACTGGTTTTTACCTTTTAGCTTAACGGTCACTTTATTATTGCATCAATATTGGTGAAATATCAGACAATATTGGTGAAATACCGTTCAATATCTTTGAAATATCGCTCAATATCGGTAAAAGAAAATCGGCCAATGTGCTACTGATAATACTGTGCATCACTACTGTATGACCGATCAGAATATGCAGATACAGGGATACCTGATGCCATTTGACACTGCTGGGGTTGTGTTCGCTCTCCACTGACCTGCAGACAGACAGAGTCCTCCCTAGACCCTATACCTCCCCCTCGCCTTGTCTCAACCGCTGAGCGCACTGAGACATACTGGTCTGACGTAACACTGTCACACAACCTCCCAACTAAGTATGGCTCTTGGGCGTCAGTGAACCTAGTTTCAGCCACTATCCATTAAGACCATTCAATTTCAACTGCGAAATGTTATTTAACCTTAAATGTGCAGGCATGATATCTTATCTGTCGCATGGAAACCTTACATGTCCAAAACTGTTACTTTTCACGATGCAAATAAAACAAAATAGCAAAAGGATCAGACAGTATACGAGCTCAAAAACTTGCTTCAACCTTGTGGATCTGCTACCTTTGTGTGACATCGTGATCGTAGTACGATCAAGTAGGGCATTAATTTACGACGATAAACAAAAAGTAGGTTTCTGGCCATCAGCGAGGATATGCTCCTGCTCTGTACGTGTGTTTCAAAGACACGGTACAACAGTTGCTTGATGGGGAAATCATGCCTGGAAAGTTGTTGTTGCCTTGGTGCCTGGGAGCAGGTGCACGGTCTAGTACCACAAGGTGATAGTGTGCACGGATGAGAGGGTCCAGGGGGGGTTTGTGGGGGTGGGGGGAGGGGGGAGGGGGGTCTAGACCCCATGGTGTCCACAGCTGGATAGGAGGCAGCGCTTTTAAATGTCATCGTTGAAGGGGCATGTGGGTGCCATTTGGCTCAGCAAGCCACATGCCAAGAAGGGATCAGGCATCAGGATGCCGGAGCGGGGTTGGTTATCCTCCTCCCCGGCTGCCTTCCTTGTATATTGTTTGATTTCTATTCAAATCAGGCTCTTTTTGACAATGGAGAGAGGGGGCATTGAGGTGAGGGAATAATTAAGATGATTGTTGCTGTCATGATAGCATACTGTATATAATAAAATGTCAGTATAGACTATACTGTACCAATAACTGCAATAGGTACTGTAACTGCAAAAATGTCACTTTCGTCTGCATCGTCGCACACTTACTGTACTGTAAGACAGTAATGCACTTTTGCAATAATACATGCAATAGCGTCACACAAAGATCCATTATTTGTGGAGTTACTGAGGTTTCCAACTCTTTTATTCTTTACCATTAAAGGCTGACATTCAAATTGGCCATCACAATTCAACAGCATGAATTATCCTTTTGAGCAATTACCACATTTTGAATTTGCGGTCGACGTAAGGCGACAGATTAATTGTTGCCGAGAGAGCATGTACAATGCAGTCACAACATCACTCTGGGTAAATTAAACATAATCATCTGTCATATCATCGTTTATTGACTTTAATTGACTGTAATTAGAAATCCTGCCGCAACCGCTATTTACCGTCTGCATCTAGGGTGGCCACCTGCAAGACCTCAGAAAGGAGGACACTTTTGCAATTTTATTTCAATTTATTATAATCAATTTATTTTATTTCATGTTTAGATATGTTTTATGTTTAATCTCTTTCTTGTGGGGTTTTTTATACAGTTTTATGGTCATCGGTGTGGGACATAGAATGATGCCAGTAGCCTATATGTTCACAGTGCTTTAGCCTCCCTTTCTTTATGATGTTGAGTTACTTGCTCCATTGCTCATTAAATGTAGTTTTTCATTTTGGCATATTTGGTTTATTTATCTCTGCATTAACTATACTAAAGTGATTGTGAGAGCACAACAAACAAACCGACCATCCCACTGGCAGTGTTGCCAGGTTTTGGAAGAGAACCAAGCAACCATGTCTATGAAAACAAGCCCAAAAGAAGCCTGACTAGGCTTAGTAGCCTATTATATAAAACAAGCCCAAAGTCGCTTATAATTAATCTCTCTTTTTAAGACAATCTCTCTTTTTAAGACAGTGTGGCCGGCTCGCTGCAGAGCTGAGCAGCGCTGCGGAGATTTTAATACCCAGGCAGACGACGTAAATGACAGTAAATGACACAAGCACTGTATATCACAAAAAAACGAACAATTATGTGTCCGGTCAGAGGTTGAGGTGGGAGGAGGACAGGTGGGTCTAAAACCGGACTGTCCGGCGTGAAATCGGGCGTCTGGCCACCATATCTGCATCACATGGTCAAGTAAATGGCCCGTTTAGTTGTTATGGGATGACCTTGACTTGCTTCAGGATCCATTTAGTTTTAGTCACATTTTAGTCATCTGAAGTATTTTAGTGATAGTTTAGTTGATAGTAAATATCCTGAGGGTTTAGTCAACTAAATCTACAGTTAATTTAGTCTACTAAAATGTGTCTTAGCGGGCTGTGATGGCGTTATAATGCCTGATTTATACTTGGCTGCATGTCGAAAATAGCAGATCTACAAGCTTGCTAGCTTGTACTGGTGTGCTATTTTAATAGCACAGCATAAAATGAATCATCTCCACTATAGTCCCTCCCTAACATTTTAGTCTAGTTTTTATTGTCAATATATTTAGACATAGTTTTAGTCACCATTAGCTTTTATCTTGTTTTTATGAAGGTTCTCTCAGTGAAATAGCATAGTCGAAATCATAGTTGACAAAATCAACACGTGCCTGCTGCTGTTTCTAAATACTGCCCTGCGATCGCCTCTATGACATGACATTTAATATTCAAATGCTGTGCCTGTTTAGCTTTGGAAAAACCTTCACTCTGTACCAAGCTCGTAACCTGTTTGGTCAGGAAGTCAGCGAGTCAATATCCTCTCAGTTAATTTAACTGAAAATGCTGCAGGTCTGTGTACACAGAAGCCCAGAAACAGTCACACATCTTCACTTTTATCCAAATCAGTATCAATCTTCTAGTCTAGTGCAGTCAGTTAGAGGCTTATTAAGCCCTTTAGCTTAGTGAACTTGTAATGTTTCTTTGACACCATAATATAATTCTACAGTACTTCATTCCAAGTATGACGCCATCATTGCAAGTAAGGGATGAAACACCAGGATGCTGATAGATGCTGTGAGGAGCAGACTGTCAAGATGTGATTTCTCCATATTTAACGCACGCATGCACGCACGCACGCACGCACGCACGCACACACGCACACACACACACACACACACCACACATCGTCGTGCTCAAACCTGCATGGATGCGTGGTGGACATTTCTGTCTATTTTTGCCACGGACATACAAAATGAGTATATATAGTACTTATTGCTTATTATACATAATATATAATATTACCGGAAACACAAACACGTCTGTAACTCTGAGGCCCCTATTCCACCAAAACAGTGGTGTGGTCAGGGCCAGCAAGGCCTTCTCTGCTGGCCCTGCACTTGCCTGATGCAGAAATGTATATTTTATAATAAATATTTATTTTTCGAAAATTGTATGTATTTATTTTGCTACCATCATTGCATACTGTCTCTCATTCAGACAGGCTGGACGCGCTGCTTCCATTCTGTGCAGGTACAACAGCACTTGGTTTTTTTTAACCAATGAGATTATTTCCTTGTGTTGTCTCTGGGTAAGAATCTCCACCGTGAGGCCTTCAGAATCTCCACTGAATCCCCTTGCTGTTGAATTGAATGGGAGCGATATAGAGATTGACAGGTTCCTTGACAGGTTGAAGGCCTGGTTCATTTCGGCACCGCCCGCCACTGCACCAAAATAACATTTGTTCTAGAACTGGTTCTGTTCTTTCACGGAACCATGCAGTGGCCATTTTTTTATTCCAGTTCCAATTGGAACCAATTAATTTCAGTGGAAACACTCTGAACTGGTTCAATATTAGAATGAAACCACTAGTACCAGTGGGCTCCTTAAAGTGCCATAGTGTCATAGTAAATCAGAAGGTCTGAGGAAGGACTGCGGCCCGAAACGTTACCTGATTAAAAGTAAAGAAACTTGGGAGCCTGCATTGGTGTGCCGATTTTTTCATTTCTTATATTTCTCATAGTAAATCAGAGTCATACATATTCCGAAGAAAACCTGGAGACTGACATTCAGTAATTGCGTCTTATGCTCAAAATAAGAACATTATAATGTTATGTAAAAAACAAAAGAACAAGGCCAATTAAGTCTTTGCCATGGACACAGCACACATAACACATACAGATGAATTTACTAATGCACTTGAGTCACATACTGATGTGACACAGCTAAACACATAAGCAATGACATTATAGCTAGCTACGCATTCACTTTTAAACCCCAGGAACACAAACGCAATCACATTTGTTACACATCGTGAGCACCGCAAAATGAAAAACGTAGCCTAATCATCACGGCCTTACGCAAAAGACATAATTATCTTTGCAAGTGAAAATGTGCGAGATTGATTATATACATTTACATTAATGAGCCATCAACACATGATTAAGTTGCAGCAGTACTATACTGTACGAGTAGTTCTGACGTATGCTGTAGATCATAATTTATTAATTTCTGATAAGCTATGTTCTGTACGTTGTACAGTTGTGTGGGTTTGTTGTCGAGGTGATCCAGTAGCTGTAGCAGAAATCACATTACAAAGAGGCTGTTTTTTGATTATATTCCATAACCCATTAAAACCATGTCACCATACCATTTTAGCTTTTAACTATACTTTAACGATCATTTTTTACTTTGACTACTCGAAAATCGTGAAAATAATTATGTTAGAATTTATTTGAATGATTTTAGTTAAAAATGTTAAAAACTGGTCCCTGGAACAAAACATTTTGACACGGGGGTCCACGGCCACATCATATCATATCATCATACTATAATTAACTCAATGTCTGAATGAATGTCTGTCTGAATGAATGTGTGTCAGAAACACTGCCGTAGCTCCTCACTGCCTGCACCAATCACTCCCACTTTTCACACAGGCATTGACCATAATAATATGGAGTTCTTAACGAAGCCCTTTTTTCAATTTCACAAATTATTGATTAATAATTAATTTATTAGTGCATTAAAATTACCCATCCACTTACATGGGAAAAATATCAAGTATTTTTCTCTCAGAAACCGTCAGAGCTACAGTCACAATAATTATTACAATTAATGTAATAAATAATTACATCAGTCGGCCTCATGGTGGCGCTATAACAGCCCACTTTACATTTGCAATTTTCGCCTTATAACTCTTGAACCGTGTGTCGTAAAATTCTACTTTCCCTGGATTCCCTGGGTCCCCATATAGGCCACGCCCATTTGCGTCAGGATAGATTTTCCGCCATTTTAAATATTCTTCCAAACACACTTTTTGCTCTTCCACCTACAGCTTTTGTGCAAATCTCGGTACACATGATCTCTGGAACTATCCCATGAAAACGCCACAGCCAGAATTGTCATAGTACGTGTGGCTGGAATCGGCATCCAAAGTTAGTGGTAGGGGCCTGTTTTACAAAAGAATTACACAAATCACCAACGGAATGTCCAATCCACCCCAAATGTCGTGGGTGGTTTAATCAACGGAGAGCCCAAAGCTATTCCATTTTTAGCCATAGGGGACGCCGCAAATGCGGAATTTTCAAACGTTTGTTGCAAAAACATGCTTTTGGGGAGATAAAGCGCTCGCTCCGGCGAGAATAGCTACAAGCTCACAACATCACAGGTTGCAAAAGCCTTGAGTTTTCTCAAGCTAGAGCTCAGAATTGTGCACATTTTGGACGCAAATGCACCTACAATTTCATCTGTGAGACTCACAAAATACATTTCGGAGTACCTGTGTGACATAGTTTCTGTGGTGCAAGTCAAACTAGGGGGCCTTTATACTTTTCAAATGTGGGTCTTTGGGCTAATTAGTGTAAATGTTGTGGTCCTTGCTCCCTACCATGCGTTTGTACGAATACTTTCACGTTATAGTGCTGTTTTTATTCATAAAAAAACCACACACACACATATATTATACAAGTTAAAATTAACGGCAATTAAACATATTTATGGGGGGGCAATATCTCACAACGGGTAAGGACTAGCACATATAATTTTGGGGGTCCTTGACATGAAAACGTTTGAGAACCACTGATATAGAAACATACGTTTTTCAGAAAACAGTTTGAGAGAAGACATTTGTAGAATCGGTCAATCAGAATTTGCGTCCTCACCTTCGTCCAAACACTCCAAGCTGGCCAGATCCTTATCAATGGCATCCAATAGTTTGTTAGGACAATGTTTGTGTTTAGACACACCCTCAAAGCTGGACATAGTTAGGGGCTAGCACCCCTCAAAACAAATACATGAGGGGAGGTGGGCACATAGGTTGGTGAACCAATAGGGAGCCGGTGTCTATAGTTCGAATCCGCCCCTGTATGCCTTGATAAGGGAGCGTTCTTTTGGGCTAATGTGAGACTTGCAGAATCATACAGGCAGGCAGACAGACAAGCAAGTACACACTATGTGGTGGGCGGGGCGGGGCTGTCAGCCGATGTTAAGTAGCAGTGAAATACATGTGACCGGATTACAAGAGCCTGATTGCCCACAAAAGGTACTTTTGAATAAATGTAATTGTTGGATTCTTCTGGAGCATGTCTGAAGGGGGAATAAATTAAATGAAATGAAAAAAATGTAAATCCTAGATGACATTTAGATATATAACATCGCTTTCGCACTGAATGCCTGACTGGCAGTTGAATGTTGTAAATGATGACAATGTGTGTCAGTCTGTATTGGAAGCGATGGACAGTTTTAACCCATTAAAACTGGGAAAGCATCCGTGTCATTTTTGATTTTCGTGTTGGCTAAGAATAGCCAATACCTGCAAAAAATAATGATAATAATCTTGAACTAAATCTTCAATATTAAAAGTGTTTGAACTATACTGATTTAGAAGGCACCCATAGAATCGGCCTTGGGTCGTAATGGGTTAATTTGAATTGAAAAGTAACCAGGGCCATGTAACTGACATTGAGTAATTTAGTCGTTTGCATTAACTAAGTGCAGTTGCAAAAAAGGTAATAGATTACATCCAGCAGCCTCTAGCCGGCCCCGCAGCAGTGTCAGCGCAGTCGGCTCGTTGAGAGTGGCGCTGCGGTTAGCGCTGTGCACCCCAGACTCTCCCCGCGGCTTGATTGGTGTGGCTTCATTAATATGGACTCCTCCGATTAGCGGTAATTAAAGAGTGAAATCACTCAGAGTGCTTGCCTCCGGTCCAGGACTGCAGGCAGTGGCTGGCTGTCAATTGAGATCGCGGTGGGACAGAACTGGCGTTTCCTGGCTGTCTGCCACTCTGCCGTCGCCACCCGCCATTCGTTCCTCAGTTGGAGAGAGTGACCCTAGAGGAGAGGGGGCGATGATGCCTGTGGCCATGGAGTTACCCGCTAAATAACCCCCAGCGCTGCACATGGCACACACGCCACTCCCCGTGGACACACGCCGGGGCCACAGTTGTCATGGTGACGACATGGGGGGAAATGTTTAACGGAGACATTGAGGAGAATTGATGTGGCCGTGGGCCATGTGCGTTTTAGGGGATATGACCCTTCAGCTTGCTGGCACACAGTCACTGTGTTGGCCAGAACGTTTGTCTCTCATCTTTTGAATTACTGACATATTTTATACTATCCAATCTATATCAGCTATTTTAAAAATGTTTGAAAGGTTGAAGGTGGTTAAGTCTGTGTGTGGGTTTGATAAATATTTAACAAGCATTAAAGGAGAATTCCAGACCATTATATCTTATTATTCAACAACCAGTGGTAGACCACCTGTACCACTCGTTATTGGATAATATAATAACAGATTAATAGTACACCTGAGTAATGGCTGCGCACAGGGCACCCCTCGTATTGTCACAATACGAGGCAGGAGGTTTTCGGACCCAAGTGCAGGACAGAAGCAGAGAGGCAAAGCAGTGGAAATGCAGAAGGTTTATTATTACCAAAATCCAAGATCAAACAGGAACACGAGGCAAACGAGAACGAGAAATACTCTGGCAGTTCACTAGGATCAAACACAAGTGATATACATACAACAATGATCTGACAAAGGAAATTAAAAACCAGGGGAGTATAAATACACAAAGACACAGGTGAACTCAACAGATAATCAACACAATGATTGGCTAAAAGACTAACAAGTCAAGGTGGAAGGAAACACTAGGTTAATCAGGGTACTGGTGAGACAACATAGGTAACATGAGCAACACAGGAAACACTAATTCAGACTGCAAAACAAAAGCACACAAGTGTAAAGTAAAACCAAAACCAAGAACAAGGAACACTAGAAAAACAACACATGTCACGGACCGTGACAGTATTTGTCTATAGCAGTGACCAAGGAGGATTTGGGGAACTTTTCTGTTGGACACAGGTGAAGAGAGGGGAGCTTTGGAACCCGGGTCGTCTCTCTGAGCTTCTCCACTGAACATTCCTCTTTGTCCCTGGGCTGTCAGTCTCAGTATCACAGACCCACAGCCCACCAACTCTCTCATGACTGTGGGATTCAATAATGAATGCTACCTCTGACTAGCTCTGTCATTCTGCAGCAGCCCACATATCCCTGCCTGCCTGCCGCCACTCATGTGTTTCAAAAATTAATTGCAATATTATCTCTCGGCAAGATAAAAAATAAAAAAGAAGAAAACTTTGGTGAGGACATAACAGTCTAAAGGTTGTGTGGATTCTATTCAAACAAAATAATTAAAACCACTGTGATTTTTTTTTCCTTCTGTCTGTGCTTGCTTTGCCTACAGACGTGTCAAATGAGATTTCAGTTGCCGTCTTGTCATTGTTATTTCTACATGCGTGCAATGTTGAAATGTGCATTTGTTTGTTTAGGGTGTGCACGTGTATTTCGAGTTTTCACTTATATAACCGTATATATATATATATCTCCAATGCCTGTGGAGTGGAGCTTCATTTCGGCCAGCTCAGATAACGGTGCAAACACCTCCACCGGTACGATGTTGATTTTGCATTAAATTGCCTTTTGCCACTTGGAATAATTTACGTTTGGGTGACATTATAGCTAGCATGAACATAGTCCTAGTATCACTATCAGACATTTCTCTAGTGTTTTTAGTTATAAAGTTAAATGATGCATGTTTTACGTGATAAAGTATCAAAGAAGAAAATCAGATGTACTGCCAAACTGGATACTTTTAGATTGTATGTCAGCAAGAAAGCTGACACGTCAAAATACGTTTTAGAAACACCTAAGGGATATTAGAAGATGTGTTTCAAGTCAAGATGACAAGCGTTGCATTTGCCTTGATGTTTACTGCTTTGAACCGCTTGGCTATATTGGCAGGTCTCCAGACATTTTTACACTGGTGGCAGTATAGTGCTGCCACTAAGTAGCACATGATTGAATTTGCTGTGGTGCCGCACAACTGTGTGATTGCATCTCCCCTTTTTTGAAGGTAGCCTATTATATAAAAGTCAAAGTAGGCCTATACCTGTATGTACAAAACATGTTTAAACAGTGATAAAGTGCAACCACTTTCAGGGCGGTCCGATTGATTCTAATCGTTCTCGAGCACTCCAGCATTCACATTGGCCGAGTACTCTTCAATTTAACTGTAATGGTACCTATCAGGGGGGCACTGTGGACGATGGGGCTTTGTGAGATGGAGAATGTCATGTGACAGATGAAGAGTCACTTACAGTCAGGGTTTAGAGCAGGGGTGTCAAACTGGTATATATATATATATATATATATATATATTATTATTTTTAATAGCTAAAATATAGGCTAATAAGTAAGGCTGTATGATATATCGAACATGTACCTTCATCAGAGTGGAGAATATAAGTATAAATCAAGTTGAGCAAAGCCACTCTTCTCTGCCCCTCTCTCTAACAGACACAGTTAACGATCGCTTGTTAAGTGCCTGCCAGACAGACAATCAGATGAAATGAAGGCAGGTGTAGAGTAGAGTGTAGACTAGTGAACTGAACATGTTCTCTTTATATCAAGTGCTTCATACCAGCCCCTTATGAAACTACTTCTCCCCAAATCCAAATGGATTTCATTTTCCATCCTGAATGGCAGTAACTAGCATACAATGAGAACTGAGAAGATCTCCACAAAGGTTTACTCATCAAAACTGATTATAAAACTGTAACCATCAAAGCATGCACTCAACATATAATGGTTATGTGACCATGGCATGTGCATAATATAAAATCTTATAAGTTGTATCTGATATTGATTAATATGGGGGTGGGTTCAATTAATCGATTATTAATCGGCAGAGCTGTCGACTATTGTCAACATATTCCCCAATTTCCACTGAGATTATGGGGTGAATGAATGTGGCCAGACCCATCTTCTCTTTCTGTCATAGTGACATTGTCCTGCATCAGATCATGTCCAAATCAGGTTCTCCAATCTCCAGTAGCCTCTTCAGTTTTTTGAAGATTTTTTGAGTGGTGCAACCACTCCCTTACGGAGCTATGTGTGTGGCTGGCTGGGTCTGAGCACTATGTGTGTGTGTGTGTGGCTGGCTGGCTGGGTCTGAGCATACATACTGTAGACAGATAGATAGATTATAGCAGTGACTGACTGAGACATTGAGCGTGCATGCGCAACTGGTTGTGGCCCCCATCAAGTGACCTTTTGACCAATGCGGCCCTCGCCCCAAGTTGAGTTTGACACCCCTGGTTTAGAGCGAATAATAAAGTTTGACCATGTTCCTGATGTGTTGTCTTGAGTTGTAATAATAATTGAATTCAAAGGGCTTTTTTGGGGTGAGAAAACATACGTTTACATTGCTTTTGTTTAGAAAGATAGGGGGCTCCAGGGGAAAAAAGACGCCCACCACCATGCACCCAAACTGTACAACATCCAGCTTACAGACAACTGTGCATATCCAGGAATAGGCACAAAGCCATAGAGTTATAATTATAAACTAGAGGGCAAACTGCCCCGCCCGCAGTTATTCATTTCAATGGAAGTTGCTCACTGGCATTTGAACGTTCTACTTTTTCTTGATTTGGGCACCAATATTTGGTGTGCTAACTCCATGAACGTGCCTGAATCGATTCATGAACAGGTGCTCTGTGTTAAACCCCGGCTCGTGCATGTATTCCGCCAGCCTGCAGTTCCAGCTTTGGCTAGTAGGGCAGGGCGGCTACACAGTTTCACCCGCTCTGGGGGCCTGCACAAAGCACCTGGAGGAGGGCATTCTGATGTCAGTACTATGGGGAGTTTGGGGGAGTCAGTACTATGCCTGGGTAATGGGTTTCATGACCATATAGGTATAAAAGGGCATACGAACATAATGCCTGTTCAAAGTTTGAACATTCAAGCTACAATTTACTATTAGGAAATGTAATGCTATAGCGCCGCCTTTGGCTGATCACAGTGTGATTCGGCTCAACGCAGAACGACCCCTCTACCATTAGCCGGAACTGCAAAAAGTGGCAGAACAATTTAAAAAATACAATACACCTACCGTTCCAAGTCAAGTGGTGGCAGGTGTGCCACCAATTCTTTTTATATTATTTGTCTGTGGCGCTGGACAAATCTACGGTTGCAAACGCTATCAAATTGGTGGCAGTCTGGAGCTTCTAATTGGCTTGTGCTGTTATCCAGACAAGAAAGGGGCCTATTTGAACAAGCTCATCTGGGGAGAAAGATTGAATGACATGGTCGACACCCACTTGGCTTTTACAATTTTACAATTTAGGCATTTAGCAGACTCTCTTAATCCAGAGCGACTTACATTTAAGCAAGAACAAAAGCATGGGAATACATCATATAAAAGCATTTATCATGAAACATGCGTAAGCTAAGAAAGTAACAGTGGAATATCTATATAATGAAACTATACATACACTATACATATAAACTATACATATTTACTACTATGCTATACATATGTACTATGGCGTGCTATGACTATATACAATACAATTATAGTGCTGTCTACATAACATGCAAGTCTGTGTCAAATGCTATCTAAGTCAACAGAAATGTACAATTTACAATTTAGCTTTGAATAGGTCCTGCCTCTGCAAAGGGATGAGCATGAGACACAGTAATTTGTTCCAAGGGAAACACAGAAATGGGTCTGTCTGTCTGTCTGTCTGTCTGTCTGTCTGTCTGTCTGTCTGTCTGTCTGTCTGTCTGTCTGTCTGTCTGTCTGTCTGTCTGTCTGTCTGTCTGTCTGTCTGTCTGTCTGTCTGTCTGTCTGTCTGTAAAAAGTGGAACAATACAATCATAATTCAATGCATGTATTGAAAGTCAGAATCTCCAATAAATCAATTTCTATGTACCGAGGTCACTCGATGCAGATGCAGGGACACACAATGATTAGTAGTCTTTTAGGTGGTTTAGGTTCACTTCCACAAACATTTCGGGTTTCAATTTGTTGTAAAAGGTTGTAAGTGAAGAATGCATCGCCTTACGATCTGTAGGGGCATCGGTTTTTGACCAAAGGGACGACCAAATCACAATGTATCAACGATCAACCCACGCAAGACAATCTCATTGTCTTCTGAAACAGTTTAGGGGGCAGCACAGTGCAGACAGCACTAATTAGGTGGGTTGTGAGTATTTCACTTTGAATATTTCAAATGAACCTGTAAATGACAACTCTCTTAATAGTTAATGTGGAAAACACAGAAATACTGGTACAAAAGTACGAATATACTTTTTTTGTTTAATATTTGTCTCTGCCTTCCAGTTAGAGTGTAATCCTTCCCAAATGGAAGCACAGTGACAGCCTTGCTCAGATATTATCATGAATAATTTATCACAGCCCCCATTTCAAAGAACCGAGCACAAACTGCAACTATCGAGGGTGTCGCGGATTGGATGGAAGTTAAGACTGCAGCGTTGGTACACATTGTTATTACTTAAATTAAAAGTGCAAGAACACTTTGGTAGAGATTTGGGGTCGTGTAGTTATCCTATTATAATTTAACAACAAAGGCGCTGGGCAAGAAATCTAAAATAATTTCTCCATTGACTAGAAATTGCTAATTTAAAATGTGTTCCTTATTGACTTACATTGTACGGCAAGACCACTCTGCAGGCTCTTTTGCAGCCTGTATGTCCACTTTGGGACATCCTGTAGTCTATACTAGTAGTATAGACTATAGGACTATAGGACTATAGGACTATAGTCCTATAGTTTTATTGAAAGTTCTGACAGAAAATGTGTGTTAAAGGGCCACTTTGCAACCAGATCTTATTTTAATGATGTTTGGGAGACAAGAAAAACTTTCCTAGGGTTTTCACATGGGTAATATGTGTTTTTAGATATTTTAGTATTTCAAGGTATCCATGGGCTCCATGATGTCACAGACACTGGGCTAACTTCCTTCCTGGAATACAATTCCCATAATGCTTTGGTCCACTGCTCCTCCTTGTGGACAGGGGGAGGGCTGTCTTACCTGGAACAACATGTTTTCAGATGGGGGTCGGCGGCCAATTACATACACTTTTGGGGGTCCTTGACATGGAACATATAACTGACATAGAAACATAGGTTTTTCCAGAAAACTGGCAGGATTTAGAAGGCATTTGTAGAATTTGTAAAATATTCCCACTTTCCAGGAGGAAAAGCTGGACTGAAAATATGAAAACGTCCTTGGGAACAGTCGATGTTTTGGAAGCATAAATCTATGGGACACACAATGGACAGGTGTGTTGCGCTTGGTGTGGGGTTAGTGATCACACAACCTATATTGTGTGTCCCATACATTGTGCTCCCTAAAGGCAGTTCTGATATGTTCAGTCCTGCCACTCATTCTGGGCTCCTCACCAGGGAGAATGTCGTCCAGCTCATGGAAAAAGTGGAGATATTTGACTAAATACATGTTTTCTGCCAGAACTTTAAAATGAATACGAAGTCCCCAAAACGACTCACCAAAACAACTCAAAATCTTAGGAATTAATTATTGTGTGAGTGCAGATGCAGTGCTACAAGTTTAACTGACAATGAGATCAGTATAGTAACCGTCCTATAAATTAGGACCAATTTATAGCTGTGTATTTTTAATACATGAAATGGATGTAAGATCACAAACATTCTAGGGCTATGAACTTGTAAACTGAGAATATTCATCTAATGCATGCACGCACGCACACACCTGCGAGTGCGCACATGCACATACTGTAGTCTGCACAGAGTTCAGCAGTGTAAAGGCAATTAGTGTAATCTGATGTCATAATAGTGTGCCTACAGTATGTGGTCCATGTATGGACAGCTCAGCAGACTGAGTTCTAATCAGTATCCGTGCTCTGTGCTACGTGCATGCGCTCTGCGCTGCCTCCCCGCACTCCCTGCCCTTATCTACTGTTTGCTCAAATATATTACATGGCCTGATTTCGCTTCAACTCGGCCTCCACTGTCGAGCTATAATATGTATTGTACACACAGTGTGCACTCACTCACGCACGCACGCACGCTCTCATGCACGCACACACGTCGTGCATGTGATGGGACTCACCTTCGTGCATGTACAGTATGAACCGGCATATGCAATTATGGGGAAACTCTGGAATCTGAATCATCTTTATTGTCACATCACAGGTTTACAGGCGTAAGACAGTGGGTGGAATTAGTTTTTGTGCAAGCTCCATCATTTTGTCTGTTTCCAGAAAAGAGCCGGTGCAAGCCCATAGATGTAAGCAAACGAATAATCAGGCAAAATACACATGTACAGTAGTGCAATAGATATTGTAACCTTGCATTCTTTGCTCAACCGCTTTTTGCACACAAGTGAACACATCACTGGATGTCTGTACACTGCTATCTCAGGTAGTGTGTAGGCTACTTGATCCTGACATTTGTTTAACATTCCCCTATTCTCTCTCTCCCTGCGACTATGTGGAGTGCCATAATGCCTCCTTCCGTCCCTGTTTAAACACGCTCTCTCTCTGCCTTTCCATCATTTTTCCATTAGAAATGTGAATTGTGTCACGGAGACAAACATTGGGCCAGCAGAGGAGGCGTAGATAACGTCGCTGTCGGGTGGAAACCTCTTGTGTAAAAACTGTTGTTTTTCAGGAAATGGGGAGGAAAATATCCTGTGTTCCAAATGGATCCAATGTACAGTAGTCACTCGCACAGCTCTTGTTAATACTTTTCATTGCTTCAATTCGTTTGAAATTAAAAGACGTAACGACATTCACGTTCACTTTCGGAATGTTCTAAAATAGCAAAAGTAGCAGTTCTACATGCTGACAATGTGTGAGCAATGATTTGGTATAGATCGTCTATTTACGCTAATTTTGCATGACACTACGACAAAGCAGCGATTCATTTATCAAATTTAAATAATAATAATAAAAAAGACATAAAAGGTTTCTGCCCGACAGCAAACGATGAGCCTGAGTGCGTTTCAGGCTTTTTGAACAGCACAGCTGCTTCTCAACTCAGATGAACTCCTGGAGAGAATACAGACGAAACTCTAGCATATAGTTATCACCCAGCCTGTCACTCGGCGTGACCGCCACCAGGGTGAATTTGGGTCTTATATATATTCAACGGGTGACTGCAATTTCGCCCAGAGTGTTACAGTACGGGCTCACTGGGATTGAAACTATGGCCGTCACAACTCCCCAGTGGGATAGCCATTAGTGCGGGGCCTTGCTGCGGGATGTGACATGACTCGTGAAATCATACCGCACCCCGTGTAATGGTCGAAAGGTGTGGAAAATGTGCTCCGTCCGTTGCACAGGGGTCCTAGCGGAACCAAACAACAAGTGTCAAAAGTGAGGCTTTTCTCCCTCTCCGGAACAGATATAGATCAAATCAAATCAAATCAATTTTATTTGTATAGCGCATTTAAAAACGACTCTCATCGTACCAAAGTGCTTCACAGGTCAAAGAAAACAATACAATACAGTGCAATACAATACATCAGTGAAACAATAAAATAAATAAAATAAAAAATAGAAGAAAAAAGAGAGAGAGAGCGGTTAAAAGGCAGTACGGAAAACGTATCCTATGTATAAAGTGCAAGAGTAAAATTAGGGGGACTGGAAGGCTTGAGAATAGAGGAACGTTTTGAGCCTAGACTTAAAACTCAGTGGAGGGGGCAGATCTAACATTGAGTGGGATGCTGTTCCAAATTTTGGGGGCTGCGACAGCAAAGGCTCGGTCGCCCCTGAGCCTCTTCCTTGTCGCTGGGACATTTAGGAGTCGTCTGTCTGCTGACCTGAGGGTCCTGATGGAGGAGGAATATGAGAGGAGGTCAGAGATGTAGGAGGGGGCCAGTCCGTTTAGTGCTTTGTATGTGAAGAGAAGGGTTTTGAATTGGATTCTGAACCGGACCGGCAACCAGTGGAGAGAGGCAAGGAAAGGGCTGATTATGGTCTCGTCTCCTGGTGCCAGTCAGGAGTCTGGCAGCCGCATTTTGCACCATTTGGAGACGGGATAGGGATGACTGGGAGATTCCGGTGTAGAGGGAGTTGCAGTAATCTAAACGGGATGAAATGAGTGCATGGATGACAATTTCGAGGTCGTGTGTGGAGAGAAATGGCTTAATTTTGGTGATGGAGCGGAGGTGGAAGAAACTGGTTTTGACTATGGTGTTGATTTGTTTGTCGAATTTAAAGGCGGAGTCAAAGAGCACCCCGAGGTTTTTAGCGTGGGGTTTGACAAGGGGGGCGAGGTCGCCAAGGTCATTTTTTATTTGTGTGATGGAGTCAGGTGGACCAAATAGTACTATTTCAAATTTACTGTCATTTAATTGTAGGAAGTTTTGAGCCATCCAGCTTTTGATGTCGGAGAGGCATTTATTTAGGTTGTTTAGATAGTGGCTGATCCTTCTTAGCAGACATTTCCCCCTCTCCTGTTTCTCATCCATTGCCGTGTCAGAGTGGATACCCCATGCTTGGATGAGCGTGGATGTAGATAGGGCTGACAGGTGTGTGGCCAGCTTGTACCTCTTATAGGAGAGAACATGGGTTCCTTCCAGCTCACTGGAGAATAGGATAATGGGCATGGCCACTCAGTGGACTTGACGTGCAGACTGATTTCCTCAAGTTTAATGGGATATGCGGGGTCTATTATTTATTTTTGTGTGCCAAGGATCTAACCACTCAGCGTGTATCCGGCATGAAAAGCCCATCCGTGTGAGCGTTTCCCATTGTGTCCGTCCCTGTTCTGCCACTCCTGTACTGAAATTAATGAAATGTCCAAATGTGTATCTCTCAGATTGGTTGACTGGACCTCCCGTGTGTCTTCAGGCAGGCAAAATGCAGAAAGAAATGTTGAATCAATTGTAGAGTTGTTACGATACCAATACCAGTATACAGATATTGCCTAAAATGCTGGTATTGGTATTCAATAGACCAGTATGTCAGTCAATGCCAATCCTATTCCATTTATCACATGAGGATATGTCATTTACAGTCATCAATTATTTTGTATTTTTGAATGGTTCAGTTGATGTTGCACTACTGTTTTATTCTCTTACTGTACTATGGACCGATATGCAAGTTATGGGAATCGGAATTGGAATCGGAAAGGAACATAATTTATCGGTACATATATCTCTCAATTGAATTCACATTTTTTTGTTTGTTATAGTGCAGAAAGGATGAGGCAACAAAGTACTATGGCTTATAGGGCGGATACACATATTGTCATTGACGGACACACTGGAGCATATTTGAAGATCGAACTCGACAAAGGAAACAAATATCACTTATCAATAATCTCCATCTTGTATAGGTTATTGCTTTGGACTATGGTCAGTTGAAGTGTATTGTACTGTAGCGGACCCATGCAGACTGTATGAGGGGATGCTGGACGCTGCTTGAATGCAGGGTGGTGTCTGACATGGCCATGGACGGACCCGCGGTGGACATGGAGCAGCTTTATTTTTTTATTCTTTTTTTTTTGGCCCTTCACATTGCCAACTCCAGCTGTCACGCAGAGGGACAATAGGGAAGAGGAGGGGGTTCACCCTGAATAGGGAAAAAAATAAACTGGACAGCCCCCCCCCCCCCCCCTCGCCTCCCCAACAAACCCTTCCCAAGACTCGTCATCTGCATTTGACAGGACCCCCGTTCTCCTCTGTTCACCGCCCCCTCTTCTTTTTTCTTTCGTTCCTTTCTCTCCCCACTCTCTCCATAATCCCTTTATCTCTCTCTCTCTCTCTCTCTCTCTCTCTCTCTCTCTCTCTCTCTCTCTTTCCCTGCTACGTGCAGCTGTTGCGCTCCATAGGATCTTTTTTGGGGGGGTGGGGGGGGGGCCTGATTGCTAATTAGGATAGTGCCGCGAATATATATTATATAGCCTTGAAACTTATTTTAACCGTCTCTCTCTCTCTCTCTCTCTCTCTCTCTCTCTTTTTTTTTTTGGGGGGGGGGCTGGGTGGGGGGGGGGGGGGGGGGGGGGGAGCAGAGTTTCTTCAGGAACGAGATGCAAATTAAAAATAGGCATTTACAGTAACGTATAAAACACTGGAGGCTACAACTACCACACATCCAGCTTACAACTATTTATATAGTGCACACTCTTACTGTGATGGTAGCCTGTAGACAGGTGCCAGGTCATTTGTGGACCGATCTTGCTTTACCTATATACTGTATGATCCTAGACTGCTATTTCTATGTATTACCTCGTGTTTTCCTTGTTCACTGTATAAATCACTCTGGATTAAGAGTGTCTGCTAAATGCCTAAATTGGAATTGTAAAGCGTAGCCTACCATAATAATAATAATAATAGTGGTGCTATATAGCTTTTGGATGCTATAGGCTATACACTTTGAAGCATGGACTGTCCCATTCTGCTCACATAGCTGAATCCATGGGAGAGAGAGCAAGGGGAAGGCAAGAGCCTGAGAAAACAGCAATTCACACACCAAGCACAGAGACCCCTAGTAGCTCAACAAATGAGTGACTAGCCCTATGTCCATTCATATTGCCCCTCAGCCCGCAAGCCTATTAGCCAAGCATCCCTCCTCGAACATTCACTGTGGACAACATGTGGAGGCATCGCTATGGCAACCAGTGGATATGACATGTGCAACGGACGGGGAGCTCCTGAAACGGCTGAATATAAGGAGGGGCTCTCAGCCTTAAACTAAATGATTGCGGAGAAGAAAAAAAAAGAAGCTGCCTCCCCCCGCCATCCACCCCCATCTCTTTTCATTGGCACAGAGGCGCTGAAAGGACTCACATTAGTGGGCTCCTGCACATTCTTCCAAGGCTCGGAAAATCAGGCGGGCATATCCCACATTCTCCTCCTTTTTTTTTCCTCCTTTTTTATTCTCCCCGACTCTCTCTCTCTCTCTCTCTCTCTCTCTCTCCCTTTTTCTTCATCTCGGTGTTGAAGCCGCCGGTCTTTTGTTAGCGCGGGAGGCGCATGGGACCCTCGCAGGGGAACTTTTGGGGGAAAGGGAACGGCAGAGTGGGCGGCCAGGACGCACAGACGCTGCGTGGAGCTGCCGAGGGCGTTCAGTGGCTAACCACGCTCTCTGGAATACCAGATATATCTCTGCGTTTGCTGCAGAATGTGTGACCTGTGTTTCAGCATGGACTTGGGTAATTATCGGCGTATATGTATATGTTTCGGGCTATAGTTCATAATTATGCAATTTGAAATGCGGCAAATGCGTAAAAGGCGCAGCAGGAACCGGCGCAGTGTTTGAACTTAGTTTAATAGCAATGTTTGATCAATGATCATGTTCGAGATTTGCATTGAGATGATGGTTTTGTAAATATTAGTGTTTGGGGATGATATTGGCTCTGCGGTACTTTAGAATTGTTTCGTTACTCCATCCTATATCTGCGATACCACAGCAAAGCAGAAAATCTTATATGCTGCAAACTATGTGCACTGTCCAGGAAAGAAAATACATGGAGCTATTTGAAGTCAAAATGCTTTTTCCCTACTTTTCCTCAACTGAGAATTCATACTAAAACTTGCACAGTAGCTTTGGTTGCCTCGTGTCAGCTTTGTGACACCTGGCTGTCTGGCAGGGGACAAAGTTTCCGTTAGGGGATCATTCCCCTTGATGCTGCCTGAGAGTTGGACTGAAGGTTTACAGTACTTTATTGTATTTGTGTGCATAAAGATCTGTTTGGACATATCACATTTTATCGCTGAAAATATGTAAACATAATCATTGTTAAACAACGGAAACAATTATATATATATATATATATATATATATATACTGGTATATGTGTGTGTGTGTGTGTGTGTGTGTGTGTGTGTGTGTGTGTGTGTGTGTGTGTGTGTATGTATATATATATATATATATATATATATATATATATATATATATATAATTTGTATATATTGAACCATTCTATGGCACTGTTTCATTTCAAATAGTCAATGATTTACATTCGGTAGACAAATTAAAAATGTTTAGCAATGTGGGTTTTAGTATATGGAAATATTTATTGGAATTAATGATTGATATTTTCATTTATTTTGTACAATTATTTCCTTTTGGAAATATAAAATGTCTTGCACGTGGTATTACTCCATCTTTCGACAATTTGGAGAGAGTGTTATTTCAGATGTCTGTGAATATTCTCATTAGAATTTTTTACGATAGGCCTCTTTTTTTTTAACTTATGAACCCCAATTTGAAACTTGGGTGCTTTATTCTTTACGAAAATACAACAAATTGTTTATAATATCTAGTATACATTTGGTGCTGGATGTTGTTGGGCATTGGTGTGTTGGGCAGGCTTTTAGGCTTGCACTAGTCAGAGGTATTGTGATTTGACTCAATGGATAGCTGGCCGCCCCAGTGCCATCTCTCTGCGTGACCTTTCCGCTATCATTTGAATAATCCAGGACCGAAATCCATCTGCCCTTTGTCTTGTCTTGCAGATTGGCTAATCCAATAGACAGAAGGAAGATGAATAGGCTAGAGGAGGGACAGACAGAAAGGGGGGAAATCTGTTAGAGAGAGTGAGTGATAACTTAAATGAGTTGGTATCCCGAGCAGTGACGCGCACACGCATACACATGCATGGAAGCACATGCGCGTGCACAGTGCACACACACGCACACACACACACATGCACATGCACGCACACAGATGCACGCACACACTCACGTACGTACGCACGCACTCAACATGTGACTTGTGAGAATATTATTCTTAGTCAAGACTTTAAACGGAATATGGATCATTTGGATTTAATCAAATGTGTAGGCTTTTTTAAATTGACATTTACATGTTATTAAAAGGTATAATTTGTGTCACTCTTGGTCACTCAAGAAAATCATGTTACATTTAATGTATAAAACTATTATTTCCCACTTACATTTATAAGGTTAAAGGGGGATTTAAAAAAGTATTGCTTTATTTGTAATTAGTTAGTCAAACAATAAACACCTAAGCTAAAATTCCAGCTTTCTTTCTGAGCTGTTCTTTAGCGGTGTCTATATCTGTTGCAATTTTCACTTATGTATCAGTTGGTTATTTTCAACAACCACAAAAAAGAATCCAATGAACAAAACCTCTGTAGGCGTTAAAAAATTGTTCTCACTCTCTCCATCGACCCCCACCCCCCTCCCCTCTCTCTCTCTCTCTCTCTCTCTCTCTCTCTCTCTCTCTCTCTCTCTCTCTTTCCTTTTGCCTATATCACATTCTCTCTGCCTCCTTAAACCTCACCCGCACTCCCCATCCTCGTCTCTACGCTTTTGGTCTACCATCTTAAAATAAATCATAGACTATACCCACCTCACTTCACCTATGTATTTATGTATGTGTATATATATATATATATATATATATATATATATATATATATATATATATATATATATTCACATGATTTGTATCTCTTGGTTGATTTTGAGCAGTTTTTTGAATATCCGAGAATTAATATGAGAGGAAACATCGTGAGGTTAAGGAAAAGCTGGGAATATGATGGAGCATTTTTAATAGAATTTTGGATTCTACAGGCAACGCCATCATGGGTATATTGTGACTAAGGGTTGACATTTTTAGCCATAGCAAATGAGGAAAAAGAAAAAGATATTCAATGGTGTGACCTGGCTGGAGAAAGATAATGGCTCAGAGGCATTCATGTACAAATCCATGCATTCTCGCTATTATAAACCTAATGTTAGCACTTATTTTCAAAATGTCAGCTCAATACAGTATGTAACCATTAAATGGTTATTATGTTTTAGTCACAGACAGATAATAATGGAACACATAATTGGAACGAGGCTGTTTTTCTTTCTCTGCACTCAAATTTGAGACTCTTCAAGACACTCAGTCTTTTTCTTGTTGGTTGATTGATAGAGTTGTTCCGATACTGATATACAAGTATCGTAAAAGCTGCCGATACTACCAAAAATGCTGATATCGGTATCGGCAAGTAGCCTATGTGTCAGTCTATGGCTCTGAGTCTATGCCATTCTGATACCATGTAATTCATCACATGATGATGTCCTTTACAGTCATCAATTATTTTGTATTTGGAATGCTTCAGTTGATGTTGCAATATCGTTTTATACTCTTACTGTACTATTTACATTATTATTTTTGCTAACTTGTAGCTGCACTACATTTTTAGTACTTATTCCTATATCAGTGGTCCTCAAAGCATTTAATTGCAAGGACCCCCATAACTCTCATAGATACAGGCCTATAAGAGCCTGGGATGGGATTGCATGGCATGGCATGGCATGGCATGGCACCCAGATGACTGGAAGGTTATACCGACCTATTGTACCAGTGGTGGGGAAAAGTACGCACATTCTTTACTTAAGTAAAATTATCAATACTGCAGTGTATAGAAATACTCTGTTACAAGTAAAAGTCCGGAATTCAAAATGCACTTGAGTAAAATGACAAAAGTAATTGGCATAAAAATGTACTTAAAGGACCAAAAGTAGAAAGTGCTCATTATGCAGAATGTCCCGTAACATATGTTTTCAAATCTTTTGAAAATAGCAGATCTACATAATATAGCACAGCTTGTAGATCGGCGATTTTCAAATGGCCAAAATGTATATACAGTATAGGGCTGAATTGGTTAATGTATGTTATGTAATTATAATCACAATCTGCAAAGTTTTCAAAACATGTGGTGGAGTAAAAGTACAATATTTGGATCCGAGATGAAAAATACATAAAATTGGGAAATACTCAAGTAAAGTAGAAGTACCTCAAAATTGTACTTACGTAAATGTACTTGTTACTTTCCACCACTGATACCTACCCCCTTCAAAGTTTGGTCACATTTGTACCAAGAAGTGACGTTAGGCGGTTTGGGGAGTAAGAGTGATTATAAAGACCCACTACACATCAACAACATGACCACAACATTCACTATCACCAGCCTCAGGGTTATGAACTGAATTGTTATTGGTCTGAAATGAGGTGCTGGGGGGATGTAGTACTTGAACAGCTATCCTTCAACTAGGTTATTATTTTACCCTCAGTCTAAATGTCAAGGTGCTGCTATTTTTCTTGCCACTCACCGGATTCAATACACCCGTCCATGTTTGAATATTGCATGCAGGGAATTGGACAGAGCTACTGCCCCAATATTATTTGTTGGTGCTTGCCTTTTACACATCAATATTGGCATATTGACCAATAAGGTTATGGCAAATGTTTTTTTTCTTTCTTTCTTTCTTTCTTTCTTCGTCATATTGATTAAAGAATAACAGTAATAATGACAAATGATAATGATATGGAATAACAGCAGTATAGTAAGAAGACAAAACCAATATGTACATTGATCATACAATAGTCGTGTATCTCAGTACACATGAGGTGCTTGTAGGTGCTCTGTGTGCATGGCATACATATCTACAGTATTTACATGTATCTCTGGGTGTATGCATATTTACATTGTGTGCATCTGCTTTGATATCCAAAGTGTTATGTGTAATAGTGCGTGGTGTGTGTGTTGAAATACTTCTCTTTGGCTAATATGGCTAAAGACTTACTACTACCAGACAACACTCTAGGTTCTATTGCCAATGCTCAGTGACTGCACATGCTACAGCATTATTTCCAGCTCCGTACAGAAGTATTTAGAGACATTAGCCAGAATAAGAAACGTCAGTTTGAGGATGATTTCAAGACTCAAAGAGCCTGCAGTCAGTCGGTGTAACCATTTTCCACCTGTATCACAAACGGCAAACGTGAGGCTATGTCTATGCGTCTACATTTTCATATTGTCAATAAGGGGAAATCTTTAACAGTTGTTATCAGGTCATTCATAATTTTCACTTTATCGCATAATGCAAACCAAAGTTTGCATTAGTGTGTTTCTACAGGGAATAGTCTTACAGTATAATAATGGCCATGAGAGGACCAATTATTATTCAAAGTCCAATTACTTTTCCTACAGTCCTGTCATTAACATACAGTATGTCTTCCTTTTTTATGCTGGAGCTCACTAGAGGCTGCTCTCCTTTAAAGTGCCTTACCACCCACCAGTAGAGGAAGTGTTGGGCAGTCCCATAGTTTCAGTGTGAATACAGTGAAAAGGGCCCTTTCTAATCAACCGGTCGTGGACCACCTGTGTCTCTCTGTGCAGCCCTGCTATAGCCTTTAACCAAAGTGTCTTGCAGGCTGCATGGGGTCCTAATCCAGCCCACCTCAGCGACCAGAGGAGCTAATTAACCAGCAGCTTTTAGTGTCCCAACCTCCTGGAGACGCACAGTGGCAGACCACCCCAACCCCACCACTCCAAGACCCCCGCCTCCCCTTCCCACTCCTCCCCTCCCTGCCAGGACTAAATAGGGCTGTAAATATCTATAGTGGAACACACTGGACAGGGCAGCCTGCTAATGGGAGAATGGACTGAGTCTCTCTCTATACACAGTATACACAACCACCATTAGCACTGGCTAATGAGCAGGGCTGGGCTGGTCCGATTGGACCGCCGTCGACACAAATAGCACAGCGTTTCATTTAAAGGAAGTTATTGGCTATAAGGAAGATGGAGACAAATTCTGTGCTTTTTCAAATAACGGCAGCGATAACGCGTGAGTCATATTGTGATTGCGCAGCTGTGTTTCAGGAAAGTGGCTCATTTGCTGGGAAACGTTACCTGGCCTGCTAGTTTGGTTTCCTCACTCCAAGTCCCCAGATGTATAGTAGAAATACTAATAATAATAATTAGTAGAAATACACAGTTTGTCTCAAGGGTTATTTTAAAGTTAAATATATGATTTGGGGGAGTTGGGATTACAATTAGGAAATCATTCAGTTTGGGTTCAGGTTTATATAGGAATAGGCATTTAGAAGTTATAGGTTTAGGTGTGGCTATGGAGCTATGCCGGATTTATTCACAACATATGTGTGTTTGTGTGCTCTCGTGTGTGTGTCACATTTTGTTTGTCTCTCGTAGAGGTACATAGGACTATATAGGCGTAGAGCTATGACTGATTTATTCACAAAGCG